>NW_012155173.1:1374638-1376877 GCF_000956105.1 Propithecus coquereli | reverse complement strand
TATACAAATGACCGATTCCCTTCCCAGCAGTCCGCTTGGAAGAGCTTAGACTTACTCCAGCAAGACTGGAAGGGATTTTGCAGCCCCTCTTTGAAGGTCTTTGAGCCACACAAGGAATTCTGCCTCTTCACACCTGCCACATTCCCTGAATTTGTCCTCAAATGACTTATGGCCATTTCGGAGTCAATTCATCTCACCCTGTTGGCATCGATATTTTCAGCCCTTCAGTGTATTCAAAATAATGGGCAACACTATGAAGCACCTCATCCAGAACAAATAAATAATTGCATTTCAAGAGAAGAATTTCAGAGTCTGCCTCTACAGCCTGGTTTCCAGTGTAATCTTTGTGCATTATAAAGTAAGGCAGTCTTCATTTCAGAGGTATAGCAATTGGAGAGATTTCAATAGTGAAAGAAGCTCAGATCATAAATGGCAAAATGATTACTCCTTCTAAGGGTACACAGAAAATTTCTATAACCTAAGTCTTCTTTCATGCAAGGGCTTCCACAGGGAAAATGCAGCCATTAGAGATGCCAAATAAAAACATAAATACTCTTTCTCCATGCAAAAATGACTGCTTTAAAATCCTAGAAATGGATCAATAGCCCAAGAAGCTGACAAGCGGGCGGTTTAGCTCAGTCTGAACCATCGGTGCTTTCTCCAACCCACCTGCCCACATCTCTCCTGTCCTGTTTCCTCCACTCCCTTTATCCTACCTGCCTGTCCCGTTTTCTCTTTTTTGTTGCCTGTCATCCTACTTCCTTCCCTTTTTGCTCTCTTCTCTCTCTCATGTACTATTACTTGCTGGGTACCAGCCCCCGTACTAGGCTCTAGGACCACAGACAGAGTCCTTGCCCACACATGCAGGGCAGCAACACAGATCGTGCTTAAAGCCAGAAGAGAGGTACAAAGCACCACAGAGGGAGTAATGACTGCAGATTGGGAGGGAGGCGGGGTTGAGGAACACTCAGAAAGGAGTGTGGTAGAGCACACCAGTGGCCCTAGTTCCTCGCCCGTTGCTGAATCCATGCCCTTGGCCAGATAACTGTGCCCTCCAACCATGACTCTGGGCTCAGCCACGAGACTTGTTTTGGCTGATGGGCTATTAGGGGGCATGACACAAGAGGAGACACTTGAAAAGTATCTGTGATGTTGTACTTGTTCACTTGTGTTTCTTTCATTGCCAGGAGAAGAACATATCTACCAAGCCCACTGGTCCCAAGAGGAGGATGAGAGACGCACAGGGCAGGGCTGCTCCAGCCAGAGTGACCCAGGCAGAGCCCCCAGCTGCCCTGCAGACACAAGGGCAAGCCCAGCCAAGATCAGCCAAGCCCTGGCTATCCCACTGACATGTGAGTGATAATAAATGATTCATGTTTTAGACCACTGAGTACTGGGGTACTTTGTTACACAGTAATAGCAAACTGTTGCAGCCCCTAGAACTATTTCTGATATTTGCCTTTTTCTCCAACGCAGCCCATCCTGACCCCTTCAGTGTCCTGAGGACCGATCCATTAACATATACTTGCTTTCTCTGTTTGCTTTGGGGGATTTACATTATTGTTCTGAGCTTCCAGCCTATGCCAATCTATCAGGATTCTTTGAGGGTATGAGCCATGTTTTTCAGTTGGCCTGGGAACTTCTGGAAGTTAGAGTCACATCTCTCCTTTTCAGATCTCATGATCAAATCCATTTTCTCATTGTAGAGACTATTTCCTCTCTTAGTTGCCTTCTTTGGAGACTTTGTAATCACGCCCACACCCAGATTCAACCTACACTGGAACATTTTCAGCTCTTCAAATCAAAATTGGCAAAGGCGGTGGTTGCTGGAAGATGACATGAGCAAAACTAATCAACTAACCCTTTGCTTGGCAAGGAGCCAGACCTCACATGCACACAGACACCACCACCTACCCCTTCCTCTCTCCACAGGGACCACAAAACAACTGGCAGGTGGAGAGACTATGACCAAGACCATCGCCACACACGTGAAATCAAGTAACCATAGACCTTGGAAACCACAATGACGTGGTAGGAAGTTAACTCAACATAGGCTAGATTTGGTGTCAATGGCTTTGCATTCCTTGTACCATTTAATACTCATAAAAATCCACTGTGGGGGCCGGGCACGGTGGCTCACGCCTGTAATCCTAGTTCTCTGGGAGGCCGAGGCGGGTGGATTGTTTGAGCTCAGGAGTTCAAAACCAGCCTGAGCAAGAGCGAGACCCCGTCTCTACTA
>NW_012155173.1:1373644-1374588 GCF_000956105.1 Propithecus coquereli | reverse complement strand
ATTATAAAGTAAAAATTCCCAACTTCTTCCTTCTTCCTCAGTATCTTTATCTCTGCTCTTTTGAAATATCTAGTTCATATATCTCATGTTGATTACCAATGTAGAGCAGTATTTCACCATAAAAAAATTTTAAACCATACTGGTCCTGAAATGATCAGGCTGTGCCTGGACACACCTGCACTATCGGCCCTGCCCTATGGCAGAGTCATCTGCTGACCATTAGGGAACTCCCTGAGTTGTCTCTGTGTCCCTGGAACCCAGCACAGAGAACATGCTTGTGGTATGCTGTTGCCTTGTCTGTCCTGTGATCTCCTTCCAGGAAAGTCGTCTGCTTCAGCAAGCGAGGAGGGGCACAGTAGGGTTGGGGTTGTCGGCGCTCCCTTCTTCTGGGCCACCAGTCCTGCCCCAGTCGTCCTGCTCAGATGTCAGCCCTAAGAATGGGGCCACACCACTGGAGAGACAGCTACCTCTTGCTGGTCCCCACTGCCCATGTCGTAGCTTTTGCCCTTGGCCTCTAACCTCCAGCTTGCTCTCTCTGCCTCAGTTGGTCAATGCCTTCTGTAGGGATGACCGTGACCAGAATCACAAGTGCTTCCAGGCCTCACAATGGCCCAGTGCCAAACCCCCATTTTGAACGTCAGGAAACTGAGGCTCAGAGAAACTAGGGCTCTTGTCTAGCCCTAGAAGACGAATTGACATGGGGACAAGAGGATGAATCCTTCCCCTGCCCCCAGGAAGGCCACTAAAGGATTCATAAATCTAACGAAGAATTTTTCCCTAGATCTTTTTCACATCAAATATAAAGAGATCAATTTTTTTTTTATTTCAGCAAATTATGGGTGTACATAAGTTTAGGTTACGTGTGTTGCCCTTGGTTACCCGCCCCCAAGTCCGTGTTTCAAATATGTCCATCCTTCGGGTAGTGCACATTGCCCTCCTTGTGT
>NW_012155173.1:1367414-1370559 GCF_000956105.1 Propithecus coquereli | reverse complement strand
GAGCACAGGTTTGTGCCTGGGCAGAAATGAGGAATAGCAAAAGCCCTCCCTTCACCCCAAACTTATTCTAGATCCACTTACCATGCCTCAGAATCACTTCAAATGCTCATGTAAAATGCATAATCTATGCATCACCCCAAATGTTCAGAATCAGTAGATCTGGGGTGAGGGCTGGGATTGCATTTTGAATAAGCACCTTAGGCAATTTTGGTATAGATGGACTGCAAGCCACACTTAGAGAATCACTGACCTAAATCGTGTCAAAGCCAGACAACTCAAGATTGCCGAAAGGGAGATAGCATTCTTGCCTTTGGAATGTCTGAGCTGGCTGGGAATTGTTCAGAGGTGACACAAAGGCTGTAAGAAATATATGACTCTGGAAAAGATGGACCGCAAGTTATCATGAACATTGGGGAAAAGAGGCTTCTGTGACCCTTACCAACTCTCCCTTGAGATAAGTTTGAGGTATCATATTTCTCTCTTCTCTCTTGAATTTATAGAAATTACTAGGAACTCATGTCTGAATCAGGTTGGGCTGCTATAACAAAGTGCCACAGACTGGGTGGCTTAAAGAACAGACATTTCTCACAGTTCTGCAAACTGAAAAGTCCAAGATCAAGGTGCTGGCAGATTTGGTTCACGGCGAGGACCCACTTCCTGGTTGTAGGCTTTTTCCTGTACCCTCACACGGTGGAGAGAAGCAGCTCTGGAGTCTCTGCCTCTTCTTGTAAGGGCACTAACCCTTGCAGGGGCTCCACCTTCATGACCTCCTCTAAACCTAATTATCCCCCCAAAGGCCTCACCTCCTAATGCCACCATATTGGGGCTTCAACACATGAATTTTGGAGGAGAAACAACATCAATTCATAACAACTGGCTTGATCTTTTCTCCATTAGCCCATGATGTTCAGGGGGCCACAGCATGTAAGGGAAAGGGTCCTAGTCCATAACCACCTCTGAGCCCCCTTGTCTGTGCCTCCCAACTCTCTGTATGGCCCCCTGGAAGGGTCTCCTCACGCTCTCTGAGGACTGCCTGTTTCTGTGTCTCTTCCTCTCTCTTCCTCCTTCCACCAACCACCTCCCACACACACCAGACTGAGGATTCCTCCAGTGCAGAGAATGTGTCTGATTTCTCTTTTGCCTCCAAATACTCAACACGGCGCATGGCCCAGAGTAGGACAATTAGGAAATGTGTATTGAAATTAGGCAATGGGCTAAGGCAAGCAGGGCTGGGTGGGCTGGAGATGCTTCCAGGCAGATAGAGAATCCTTTGGAGTAACAAGATGATGACAGAGACCTGAGGCCTTCAGAGAGGGAGAGCCACATGGAGGACAAGGTCACAAACTAGGAGAGCTACATTTCCTGATCACCAGCTGCATCCGTCTGCTCAGCTGCCATAACAAAGTGCCATGGACTGGGTAACAATAGAAATATGTTTTCTCACAGTTCTGGAGGACAGAGGTCCAAGACCATGGTGCCATCGGGGTTTGCTTCTGGTGAGGGTTCTCTTCCTGGCTTGTCAGTGGCTGCCTTCCAGGTGTACGTGGCCTCTTTGTGTGCATGCGGAGAGAGAGCAAGCTCTGAAAAGTAGAACTACCATTTGATCCAGCAATCCCATTACCGGGCATCTACCCAAAGGGAAAAAAGACATTCTATAAAAAAAGACACCTGCACTAGAATGTTTATAGCAGCACAATTCACAATTTCAAAGATATGGAAACGATCCAAGTGCCCATCAATACATGAGTGGATTAATAAAATGTGGTATATGTATACCATGGAGTACTACTCAGCCACAAAAAGCAATGGTGATCTAATACGTCTTGTATTATCCTAGATAGAGCTGGAGCCCATTCTACTAAGTGAAGTATCCCAAGAATGGAAAAACAAGCACCACATGTACTCACCATCAGATTGGTATTAACTGATCAACACTTACATGCACGTATAGTAGCAACATTCATCGGGTGTTGGGCAAATGGGAGGGGGAGGAGGGGATGGGTACATACATACATAATGAGTGTGCTGTGTACCTTCTGGGGGATGGACATGCTTGAAGCTCTGATTCGGGTGGGGCAAAGGCAATATATGTATCCTAAACATTTGCACCCCCATAATATGCTGAAGTAAAAAAAGAAAGAAAGAGCAAGCTCTGGTGTCTCTCCCCCCGCCCCCCACTGTTGGATTAGGGCCCTGCCTTACAACCTCATTTAACCTTAATTACCTCCTTAATGGCCCTATTTCCAAATACAGTCACATTGGGGGTCTGGGCTTTCATATATGAATTTGGAGGGGACACAGTTCAGTCCATAACATCTACTGTGGGGCAGGCGCCCTTCATCTCTTTCCAATACCCTTTTAGGGTAAATATTATTATTGCCTGTTCATAGATAAGGCTTCCAACGCAGTAGTAAGATCCTGAGTTCCGAGCCCGGAGTTCCTAGGTTTAAGTTCTGACTTTACTATTTACCAGCTGGTTGACCTTGGGCAAATTGCTAAACTAAAAATGGGATGGTTGTGAGAATTATCTAAGAAAATACATATAAAGTGCTTAGAACAATGACCTGTCACATAGTAAGTCTCAAAATATTTCAGTCACTCTCCCTCTGACAGGCTGGGGAGACAAATGCAGCACGTCACTGGGAATAAGGATAAAGGATTTGAAACAAAGACTGTTTTCTTAACTAAGGAGCTACATCACCCTGAGTCACCTGCCTCGAAGCATCTTGGGACTAGCAGGTGCCCACTGCCTTCCTCTTCTCTTCCTCCTCCTGCTCCTCTCTCCCCCTTGGCTGACCATAATCTGAAAGTTTAGTGTTATGTATGTTATTAATACATCAAATAACTTTTTATTTGCTTTGTTACTCATTTATTTAAAGTGTGGGGATTTAATGCATTGTTGTTCTCATCCCTAAAAAATTCTCTAACATTATTCTTATGTGGTGCCACATATCACACTCAGGCCTCAAATTCGTACTTAACAGCACCCTGTACTTAACAGCACCTTAATTCAGGCACCCTATACTTAACAGCAACAAAACTATCCATTCCTTCTTCTCTGCTGCCACCCCGTGGCCATATCAGGTTACAACCAATATTTCTACATGCTTTGGCAAGGTTGGGGATTTAATTTAATCTTGCTGGC
>NW_012155173.1:1365357-1367364 GCF_000956105.1 Propithecus coquereli | reverse complement strand
TCCCAAATGCATTATAAAAGCATGTTTTTTTCAAGAGGGGTTTGACCCAGGAATACAAACTCTACAATGTTTATGTGATTTCTATAGGGAAAACTTAGGATGCTCACTTTTTCTTTCACAGGGGGAGAATAAAGAGAGGAATTATAGGTGGAGGCTGATACTACACAGAGAAAGAGCAACTGAGGCCAGACAGAGCAAAAGATGTGTCATATTTACACCACCTTTGGAAATGGAGAAAAATGGTGACTTTCTGAGTACCTTTCCTATAAACTTTACCATTTATCCTAAGAATATCCTAAGAATATGGGTATTATAAGTTTTGTCTTTTGGACAAAAAACAAGAGATGAAGTGCCTTGTTCAACTTCACAAAATCAGTCGGTTTCAAAGTGAAAATTGAAATCAAGGTGTGTCAACAACAAAACCAAGGGCAACACACATAACCTAGACATCTGTACACCCATAACTTGCTGAAATAGAAAAATAAAAAAATTAAAAAAAAAAACTTATGCAGTTATATGCTATACACAGTCTATATGCATTGCTACCCTTACACAGTGCACAAGTTGGAATACCTTGTGAGGTATCTCCTCTACCAGATTGCAGACTCCAACCCAAGATACACACCAAACATTCCTTCATATTTTTCACTTGCAGGACAACAATGCCAAGGAGGAATCAGAGCCACATGACTGAATTCCTTCTTCTGGGACTGACCACTGACCCCAAACAGCAGGTGTGGCTCTTTGCCACCTTCCTGGCCATGTATCTGGTCAACGTGGTGGGCAACTCAGTCATCATTGCAGGAATCTGGGGGGATGCCCGCCTCCACACTCCCATGTACTTCTTCCTCTCCAACCTGTCCCTGGTGGACATCTGCTTTACCACTGTCATCGTGCCACGAATGTTAGTGAACATGCTGACTCAGAGAAAGACCATTCTCTTTGCTCAGTGCCTCACCCAGATGTATTTCTTTGTGGCTTTTGGGATCACTGACAGTTTCCTCCTGGCTGCCATGGCCATCGACCGCTACGTGGCCATCTGTAACCCACTGCATTACACCATGACCGTGAGCCCCAGGCGATGTCTCCTGCTGGTGATGGCCTCCTGGGCAGTGTCCCACCTGCACTCGCTCACCCACACAATTCTCATGGCTCACCTCTCCTTCTGTGGGCCCAACATCATCCACCACTTCTTTTGTGATGTCCAGCCACTGCTAACGCTCTCCTGCTCTGACACTTCTGTCAATGAGCTTCTGGCCTTCACAGAAGGCTCCTTTGTCATCATTAGTCCCTTTATCCTCATTATTGTCTCTTATGTCTACATCACCCATGCTGTTCTGAGGCTCCCCTCAGGGAGAGGCAGGTACAAGGTCTTCTCCACCTGCGGATCCCACCTCATGGTTGTGGCGCTATTCTACGGGACCATAATATCTGTATATATTCGCCCCTCATCCACCTACTCGATGACAAAAGATCGTGTAGTCACTGTTATCTATACAGTAGTCACCCCCATGCTGAACCCCTTCATCTATAGCCTTAGGAATAAGGACATGAAACAGGCCTTGAGAAAGCTAACTAAAAGAACAGAATAGAATATATGTATTTTACTACCTCTAGGAGTTTATGCATCAATTCAACAATCATATGTTAAGCACCTGATATCTGCAGGCAGTATGCTTAACCCTGTGAGGAAAGCAAAAAAAATCATAGCTTCTGTCCTCAAAAGTACTTATATTCTAATTAGTAGAAAGGAGATTGTCAACAGCTTTCTATAATAAGAATGTGTCATACTTTTTCATAAAAATTAGATGAGTCATGATTATAAATATCTTAAATTATATTTCAGCATGTTATGGGGGTACAGATGATTAGGTTACATATGATGCCCTTACCCTCCCTCCCCCCCAAGTCCGAGCTTCAAGTGTGTCCATTCCCCTGGAGGTGCGTATCGCACTCATTGTTTGTGCATATGCCCGTCTCCTCCTCCCCCCTCTCCCCTCCCCCTGC
>NW_012155173.1:1332099-1356367 GCF_000956105.1 Propithecus coquereli | reverse complement strand
TCTAATACGTCTTGTATTATCCTAGATAGAGCTGGAGCCCATTCTACTAAGTGAAGTATCCCAAGAATGGAAAAACAAGCACCACATGTACTCACCATCAGATTGGTATTAACTGATCAACACTTACATGCACGTATAGTAGCAACATTCATCGGGTGTTGGGCAAATGGGAGGGGGAGGAGGGGATGGGTACATACATACATAATGAGTGTGCTGTGTACCTTCTGGGGGATGGACATGCTTGAAGCTCTGATTCGGGTGGGGCAAAGGCAATATATGTATCCTAAACATTTGCACCCCCATAATATGCTGAAGTAAAAAAAGAAAGAAAGAGCAAGCTCTGGTGTCTCTCCCCCCGCCCCCCACTGTTGGATTAGGGCCCTGCCTTACAACCTCATTTAACCTTAATTACCTCCTTAATGGCCCTATTTCCAAATACAGTCACATTGGGGGTCTGGGCTTTCATATATGAATTTGGAGGGGACACAGTTCAGTCCATAACATCTACTGTGGGGCAGGCGCCCTTCATCTCTTTCCAATACCCTTTTAGGGTAAATATTATTATTGCCTGTTCATAGATAAGGCTTCCAACGCAGTAGTAAGATCCTGAGTTCCGAGCCCGGAGTTCCTAGGTTTAAGTTCTGACTTTACTATTTACCAGCTGGTTGACCTTGGGCAAATTGCTAAACTAAAAATGGGATGGTTGTGAGAATTATCTAAGAAAATACATATAAAGTGCTTAGAACAATGACCTGTCACATAGTAAGTCTCAAAATATTTCAGTCACTCTCCCTCTGACAGGCTGGGGAGACAAATGCAGCATGTCACTGGGAATAAGGATAAAGGATTTGAAACAAAGACTGTTTTCTTAACTAAGGAGCTACATCACCCTGAGTCACCTGCCTCGAAGCATCTTGGGACTAGCAGGTGCCCACTGCCTTCCTCTTCTCTTCCTCCTCCCGCTCCTCTCTCCCCCTTGGCTGACCATAATCTGAAAGTTTAGTGTTATGTATGTTATTAATACATCAAATAACTTTTTATTTGCTTTGTTACTCATTTATTTAAAGTGTGTGGATTTAATGCATTGTTGTTCTCATCCCTAAAAAATTCTCTAATATTATTCTTATGTGGTGCCACATATCACACTCAGGCCCCAAATTCGTACTTAACAGCACCCTGTACTTAACAGCACCTTAATTCAGGCACCCTATACTTAACAGCAACAAAACTATCCATTCCTTCTTCTCTGCTGCCATCCCGTGGCCATATCAGGTTACAACTAATATTTCTACATGCTTTGGCAAGGTTGGGGATTTAATTTAATCTTGCTGGCTGGTTCTCAGTAAGGATAGGTAGTACGCTTCTGTTTAAAGATATGTAACACTTATGGAAACAGGATATAGCAGATGGCCTTCTGCCCTATTGTGGTGAATTCCAGCCTACTCATTTTGCCTGGGGGATTTTTCCCCACTTAAGTGGTATATGCTTACTTATGCCACTGCAGATCGGACATCAGGGATGACAGGACATAGTCCCTGCCCCCAAGGACTTCATAGTCTGGTGTGTAAATAAATACAATTCAACTTTGGCAACCACACGTGCTGAAGACAGGGTTACCTTAAGGGAAAAGGAGGCAGAGGCATTCAAATCACTAGGACTTTCACATCTCACACTTTCACACCTCAAACTTTAAATGCTTCATTAAAGTAAATTAAAATGATAGCATGATGACAACAATAGGTAATTTATTGAGATGTTTCTATGTGTTAACCAAAGTGCTACGTGCCTTACCGGTACTAATTCACTGACCTCTCATCCCAACTGCCGTTATCCCCGGTACAAACGGGAAAACGAAGGCACAGGTAGTACTCCCTGGATCCAGGCTTTGAACCCTCAGACCTTTTCTTAACCGATGTCACAATAACCTGTGGGAACACACGTGATGGTCTAACTGCTTCTCTCCCATGAGACAGCAAAGACTAAGGATCCAGAGAGAATGTGAGATTTCAGCTGAGGTTTGAAGGATAAATAGTGTTTCTCTGAGTGGTCAGGGGGGGAATTGGGGTCTTAAAAGCCCCTTTTAAATATATGGGATCAGGGTTTTGTAGCGGATCGATAGCAAAACAAAAACAAACAAAAAACAGATGACGTCTGTGAAATGGTTGCTAAGTGCCACACCAAGCTAAGAATTTTAGCTCATTCAACCTTTCAGTCACCCTACGAAATAGTTACTATCATTAACCTCATTTGGGAGACCAAAGCTCAGAGGGACTAAGAAAGTTACCCACAGTTATCTACAATCAAAATTATTAGATTATTAAGTATAAAATATCTGATTTCCTTAAATACTAAGTTTGACAGTTGATATCTCTGACATTTCACTTTGACACTTCCTGTTTTATTTTTATTGTGAAGGTACATCTTCATTCTTTCTAACACATGATTTGGCTTCTGATTATCTTTCAAATATTTTTTTAGAGAAATTTTTGTGAAACCACGGATAAGTCAAAAATTCGTGTTATTTTCAAATATGAGTTCCGTCGTGGAACCAATGCTGCACATACAGCTCGAAATATCAATGAAGTGTTTGGGAAGGATGTGGATAATGAATGCACAGTACACTGATGGTTTGAGAAGTTCCGTTCTGGTGCTTTTAATCTTGAAAATGAGCCATGTGGGTGACCTAAGGCCAAGGTGGATAATAATGAGCTGAAAGCTGTAGTGGAAGAAAATCCATCTCAAGCTACGCCTGAATTAGCAGCAAGGTTTGATGGTACTATTCCAACAATATTGGACCATTTGAAACAAATCAGTGGGGTATAGAAGCTGGATAGATGGGTACTGCATGAATTAAACAAGCATCAGAAGAGAAATCATCTTAAAGTTTGCCTTTCTTTGCTGTCACGACATAAAGGTGAACCATTTCTATACCATGTTATTACATGTGATGAAAAATGGATTTCTTTTGACAATCACAAGCATTCAGCAAAATGGCTGGATAAAGATGAAGTGCCCAAACATGGTCCAAAACTGAATATTCATCAAAAAGCTACTGGTGTGTGTTTGGTGGTCCAGTGCTGGTATTATCCACTACAGCTTTAGGAAACCTAGTCAGTCTATTACAGCAGATGTCTACTGCAACCAACTGCATGAAAAATGATGAGGATGCTTGCAATGAAGCAGCTGAGATTGGTGAATAGAGACAGGTCATGTGGACACCTTAGTGTTGATCAGTTAGTACTAATTTGATGGCGAGTACATGTGGTGCCTGTTTTTCCATCCTTGTGATACCTCACTTCAAAGGATGGGCTCAATCTCTATCCAGGATAATATAAGAGGTGCTAGATCACCATTGTTTTTTGTAGTTGAGTAGTATTCCATGGTATTCACATGGTAGTAATACTCACTGGGTGCCGGTCAGGTGGGGGCAGAATGAAGGGGTAAACCCACAACTAATGGAAGCAGAGTGCACTGTATGAGGGAAGGACACACTTGTCGCCCTGGCTTGGGCAAGGCAAATGCATTACATGTAACCAAAATGTTTGTACCCCCATAATATCCTGAATTTAAAAAGAAAAATAGAGACAGGTCAATCCTTTTGCAAGACAACATTCAATCACATGTCGCACAAACAATGTTGTTCAACTACAGAGGCTGGACTTGGAAACTCTCTGTCTTCCACTATATTCACTAGACCTTGCACCAACTGACTACCACTTCTTCCAGGCTTTGGACCACTTCTTGCAAGGAAAAATATTCAATTCTCAACAAGCTGGGGAAAATGCCTTTTGTGATTTCATCACCACTTGCTCTCCAGGCTTCTTCGCTGCTGGCATAAACAAGCTACCATTAAGATGGCAAAACTGTGTCGATAGTTCAGGTGCATACTTTGATTAATTGTACTGCTTCTTGTTTGAGATATAACAAAGTAAGCTTCTGATTTGCAATTGGACATTTCATATTTAACGACCTACTACATTCTTGGGGTGGAGGGAATAAATGGGAGTAAGAGTTCTCTGAGAATACGTTTTTATATTGTGTTGGCTTTTAAACTAGGTAAATATTTTATATGTTCAAAAAAGTGCAAGCAAAAAGGATTTATAAAAGCAAATCCTAAAACTGAATCATACAGAAACAAATGAATCTATTTCTATAACAAATTATTAACATAACCACACAGAAAAACATTAAATCAAATTTTTTTGACTCAATACTCTGTACATCTTCAGCAGGAAACACTCTAATGACAAACATAATGACTGCAAAGAAATCTTGAAATTTCTAGAGTTGTTATTGCTAGTAGCATAGGCATAATTATGAAACTATTATGTGTGTATCATTATATGATAGTTAAATTTAGTAAATATATAGATGTTGAGTTTCCATTGGAAGTATCAGTATGAACTTTTGATTTTTAAAAATATGTATTTTCCTAGTCGGTCCACTGAAAGGGCTTAGAAGCAATGACACCCCCATAGCAATGAGTACACCAAGTACCCATATTTTGGTTCTAAATGCCATTCTCCATCAAAAGGAACCCAAGCTTCTTGAAAAATGGCTAATTCCAAGTAATAAGCAGGGAAAGTACCACATGATCCTGAAACATCTTAGGCCAAAAAAGAAAGGAAGGACTCAGACTAATGGGTCATCTCCAAAGTATATAGGAGCTGGCTTGAAAAGGCTACCCATGGCCAAAAGCACCAAAATAATACTAGTAATAGACATTGAATTTTTCTTAAATCTATATGTCCATAGTGATACTCAGAGAGAAAGTAAGGTAGAGGTATTCTTTGCAGAAGATTGCTAGGTAATAAAAGGAATTATATAATTAGAAAATCACCTTTTTGCATGCCCCAATGTAACAATATGATTCAGGCAAAGATTATCAATGGATGCCAAAACTATTAGGTAAAGGTTGTTGGAAGAAGACGGTATTCATACAGTTTCAAAGCATCACATCACAGACTACTTTCTACTTAGAAAGGAGCAAATAATTCTGCAGTATGGAGATTTGGCATTCACCACCTTAACCAAGTGATTAAACTCAGTATCATCAAGCTGACACCAGGTACCCCCTGACTTGATGCAGAAAGAACTATACAATATCACTTGTTTGTATAATTGCCAAAAATGAAGAAACAATCTGAGAAATCAGAATGGGGAGCATTCTATAAGATAGTTTTCCCGCATGCTTTAAAAGCCCACAGCAGAAGAGCGCACGTGGCCAGGCATCCAAGCTTCCAGGTGGTTGGGCACAATGGACCCAACTGCCAACCCAGCCACCTGAATGAATTAATGAATGCATAAAAAGCCACTGATGTGAGAAACAAGAACAAAGACAAGGGGAGTGTACCAGTTTAAATGACACTATAGTGACAAAAATGCAATGTTTGTGAGTTTGATTGGATCCTGAATTTTTTACACAGATTATTAAAGAAATTTTGGCAACATGTAGGGAAAATTGAATATGATCTGTATTTCAGATATTGTTGAATTACTGTTTATTTTCTTGAGTGTGATAATGGTATTGTGGTTACAAAGAGTCAGGACCCTTTTCTTAGGAGATGTACTTGAGTATTTAGGAGTGAAGTCAAGATATCCACAACTTACATACAAATGGTTCCACAAAAAACAGATACAGCAAATGTAGCAAAAAACTATCAGTGAAGCCAAGTGAAGGATATACAGGTGGCTAACTGTAATATTCTTCTAATTTTCCCATAGGTTTTAAGGTTTTCAAAATAAAAGGCAGATTTTTAAAAATTCATTGGTTGATAAAATGTGAGTCCAAATGGCTTTAAGAGATCCTCTAATTCAACTCCTCATTTTACAAATAGGGAAACTGAGACCAGGGAGAGGAAGAGACTTGTCTGAGGGCACTCTGCTGGTTACCAAGAGAGCTAGAGGCCGGACATGGTGGCTCATGCCTATAATCCTAGCACTCTGGGAGGCCGAGGTGGGAGGATTGCTTGAGCTCTGGAGTCCAAGACCATCAGGAGCAAGAATGAGACCACATCTCTACTCAAAAGAGAAAAATTACCTGGGCATCGTGGCATGCTCCTGTAGTCCCAGCTACTTGGGAGGCTGAGGCAAGAGGATCACTTGAGCCTAGGAGTTTGAGGTTGCAATGAGGCCACTGCACTCTACCCAGGGGGTAGACAGAGGGGGATTCTGTCTCAAAAAAAAGAGAGAGAGAGAGCACACACCCTAGAGTCATTAACTTGTAGCAGGAAGTAGTAGTGGGTGGCAGTTTGTAGGGGGAGGGTAGAGAGGGACTTTGGGAAGGTCTCTCTGGAGTCATGGTAGGAAGGGGGTGCCCTCAGCAGGAGCAGAGCACATTTTAGGTCATAGCCACAGCCCAGATAGGGGGAGATTCTGACCTGAAACTCAGGCAGGCCCTAGAGACCCAAGGCTCCACCCAGCTCAACTCCTTTTTTTCTCTTTAAGTTCTCTTATTTATTTTCTTCCTCTAACTTATGTTTTCTACTACCTTTTTTTTTAATGTTTCTATTTATTGAAACTTGATCATTTTGCTTTCTCCACCAAGAACATGACATCATGGAAATAATACAAATGTTGGAACTACACAAACCTGATTTTAAATCCTGCCCTGCCCACTAGCTGTACAACCTGGAATGTTACTTAACCCCACTAAGTCTTGATTTCTACATCTACTACTTCCTACTTTAAAAGAACACGCTATTCAATGAGCCAACAGGTTCATTCTTAAGTGTTCATGCATCTTTTCTCAAGTGCCAGGCACAGCTGTGGGCACTAGAACAATAAAAACACTTATTTGAAGGCTGGCTGTGTTCTAAATGCTTTATACGAACTGACTCATGTTACTATCCCCATTTCACAGGTGAGGGAACTGAGCCACGGAGGAGTTCAGTATCTTGCTCCCAAAGCTAGTACCAGCTTATTCCTGGAGTGCAAGCCTTACCCTCTGTGCCATATTCAAGGAGGAAAACAAAGCCCATGCCTTCATACTTCCATTGCAGAGGAACGTGAAATCTGGAAAAGTACTGGGACACAGTCGGTCACAAATATTAGTTCCTCTTTCCTTCCCCCAATTCCATGGTTAAAAAGGAGAATCACATCAAATAAAGAGGAAGAGAAGCAATCTGAGCACTATCCCTTTTCAACTCCTTCCCTCTCTTACTCTTAGAAGAATAAGGAAGTAAGCACTTGTTAGAACAGAGTAAGAACACTGAGCCCTTGTTCTGTGACAGATGCAGTCGCTCACCTTCATCCATAAGTCAGTGATTCTCAAACTTGAACAGGCCTCAGAATCACCTGCAGGGCACGTAAAAAGTTTGCTCAGCCACTCCCAGAATCCCTGATTCAGTAGGGCTGGGTTGTGCAGCCGAGAATGGGCATTTCTAACAAGATCCCAGGTGATGCTGAGGCCGCCACTACTGCTGTTGCTGCTCAGGGGACCACATGTGAGAACCACCATCACAGAACTCTATAAAAAAGTATTTTTGTTCCCACTGTAAAGATGAAGAAACCGAGCCTCTGGAAGGCTAGGTGCCTCACCAGAGGCTACACCACTAGTGAGTGAGAGACAGGATTTGAACCCAGATCTGTCTGACTCCAAAGCCCAGGCTGTTTCCACTTCACCCGAGTTAGAGATTTAACATTCTAAGATTTCCCCATTACATGTCTGTTTGCTTTACTTCAGAACTCCTCTTCTTGAAAGGCAAAGTCAAGGCTGTGTGTGTGAGTGCACAGTATATTTTCATATCCAACAAGAACAGAAGATGGCTTGTAAAGGTGATTTTTAAATGTCCCTGTACATTGCCCAGTAATTTCTCTTCTAGAAATCTATGAGAATGATCCAAAATACAGCCCAAAACATAGAGATGTTAAGTGTTTTAGCAAAAGACTGGGACTCTAAAGAGCCAATATTAAGACACTATTTAAATAAACTATGGTATATCCAAATGATGGAATATCATATAGTCATTGAAAATTATTTATTTAGAATTTTTAAAACATGTCTAAGTATTTATGATATAATAATATTAAATAAGGCAAAGCACAAAACTAAATTCAACAAGCACTCAATGTATTAAAAATATTAAAAAAGATCAGAAGGAAATAAATGAGAGCGTTGACTGCAGTTCTTTCTGCTTCTAATAACTTTCTGTACTTTTCACACTTTCTACAATGATCTTTCTTAGTCAAAAACAACCATGCACTTTTGTTTTATTGATTAAATACAACAGATATTTTCAAAACTCTTCTCTACAGTTAGTCAAATCCTGAATAGCCAGGAAAATCAAAACTGTGAGTTTTGAAGCTCATACTTAATTCCCGATTACATTTTCCCTGACCCTAGAATATACATTTTTAAAGTAAAAAGCAAAAGGAAAAAAACTCAAATGCCAATCATTATAAATACACAGAAGAAAAGACTAGAAAGATGCCTGTAAATATAACAGGGATTTTGATTGGTGGAATTATATGGCTTTTTAAATCTCTTTTTAGCTTAACAATTTTTATTTATTTTCTACAACGAACATCTGTTCATTTCGTAATAAAAAAAGTGTTTGCTCTTTCTTTTTAAGAGACAGCCACCAAAGAAATTATAGTACATCTATACAATGGAATATTAATAGCCACTAAAAAAATGTTGTAGAAGAATATTTAATAACACGAAAAAAGTCTGATATATTATTAGCTGACCACACTATAAAACAGTATGTTCAGAATGATCCCATTGTTTCATTTAAAAATAAACAAACAAAATGTCTATGTATACATAGAAAACACACTGGCAGGAAATATACCAAAATATTAATAATGTTTTACTAGTCTAGGTGGTAGATTAGAGATTATTTTTTCTTATTTTTGCTTCCATATTTTGGCCAATTTTCCTCTACTGAATATGAATTACTTTTCCGATATGTAAAAAAAAAAAAAAAGATTTTTTAAAAAATCTAGATTGAACAAAAAGTTACCTTGTTAAATAAAAGAGAGATAGAGAAAAGGACAAGTAAGGACATCTTATTGAAAGATGATCTCCTTTACAAGCTTTCCAGCTCCACCCCAGCTCTAATGTTTAAGTCCATAAAACACTTGTCCTTCAGCATCCATGAGGGCAGTCAGCATCTACCCTTCCTCCTGTTCCAGACTTGGTAACACTGGAGCAGGACACGGAATGCAGCAGCAGAGGCCACTGCACCCAACGGGGGAAACATGCATCCTCTGAAACCTTTAAACAAGACCCTGATGGAGAAGAGGGTCTAGGGAAAAGAATTTAACTGCCTTCTAGGGCTATGGATCTGATTACAAGTAAATATAATTTACAATCATTTGATTAAGGAAATGCACTATTTACGTTGCAAATAACACACTAACTAGAGAATTATACTCTCAGACTTGGCAGAGACCTCTGAGATCATCTGAAGACAATTTCCAGGACACTGTCTTCAGAATGCTGTGTAAATATTGACTGGAAACAATAACAGAGATGTCACGCCAGAAAATCTTAAGTAAACAGTTCAAAAGCCTGGCTTCCTGTTTATACAATTTTATGTCACTTTATTGCTAGCCACAAGGTAATTCAGCATTCTGATTTAATCTAAGAATTTCTTGATTTTACACATAATAAAAGGGACTACAAAGGACAGCTAAAAAGCCAGAAGACAAAGAAAGGAACAAAAATAAACAAGGACATGTGCCTTCCAGACCAAACTGAAAAATCTATGCAACTAGACTATCAGTTCAATCTATTTCCAGATCGCTATCCTCACTGTGACAGGTGGCAGAGTTACGCACAGACGTCAGCACCAAGACTTCTTTTTCGGGGAGTAATCCAAATTCCTGGAGAAAAGCTTCAAGGTCCACAGCGAAGAAATCCTCCCCCAGCTGATCAGTGACACGAACAAAATTGCCGATCAATTCACCCCCCTTATAGATCAGCAGGGCAGGAAGGGCATTCCTGGTGAACCGACTGCTGGCCCCAATAACTGAGCTCTTCACCCGGCAGAATTTGACAGCCGGGTACTCCGAAGCGAGGCAGATCATGCAACCATTCATGGCTTCGGTCCCTGGAATGCCGTCCTCATAAATATGGACCATAATGAGGGTGCTTTTCTGTTCTTTATCAATCATGTCTAAAAACCCTTCTCCACTGGGGATCTCAAAAACCTGCTTGAATTGGGGACCCTTGTGAAGCTGCTGCCGCATCTCTTCCATTCTCTGCTTCCGGTATTGCTGCAGAAACTCTTCGTCATCTTGGTCCTCATTCATCATGGCAAATTCTTTCAGAGTCATCTGCAGGCGGACCAGCAAGCGAGCATAAATACACAAAACTGAATACTCAGGATAATAGTCAACAGGTCCCGCATGCTTATAATATACAAGGCACCATGCTGAATGCTTTATACGCATTATAACTCACTGAATTCTTATGACAACCACATTGGGAAGGAACTTTCATTTTATAAATGAGGTTCCAAGACTTGATATTATTTGCACAAGTTCACCCAGGTAATAAGTGTAAGACCAGGTCTCAAACCAGATTTTATTTATTTATTTATTTATTTTTTAAATTTTTTTAGGCAAGCACGAAAATGAGGTTTACTGAGGAGAGAAGGATAGGATTATAAGGCAAGAACAAGATATAGGTTTATAGAGCATGGTACATACGCCACAGATGACGATAGGACCCATTGTAGCAGCAGGACAAGCAAAAGGAAGGGCAAAGAGAGCTCAAACCAGATTTTAAAAACCCAAGCTTTAAACTACAATATCTTATTGCCTCTCAATCCGAATAGGCAGCACCAGATATGACTTCATGAGATTTTTTTCTTTTTGTCAATCTTGACAATGGATTAATTATTTTATCTACTGTTTTGTTTTTGTTCAAAAGACAACAGGACATTAAGGAATTTTTAAAAAGAACACCCATAATCCCTGCCCTGCACAACCCCCCAACACACATAGGCATACACACACACAACACACACAGTCCCATGCACTCTCTAAGAATTCTTCTTTCCATTCCCAGTCACATGCTGAAATAGTTTTGCTTTTATAGCAGTAGCCATGGGTATACTAATTAAGCTATAGCCAGCTTGTGGAACTTAGCATAAGTATTTCCTCGTGTTTCTAAATATTTTTATAAAATTACATATAGTGTATCATGTTTTGCTTAACCACTCCCCTAATGCTAGCCATCAGACAGTTTTCAGTTTTGTTCCACTGCATATAAATCAGCAGGACAGAGACAGCCTTTCTCAAGACTGACCCGTGTGGTCGTGTGATATTGCCTCGCTCTGGTCTCTCACCTCAGTATAAGGAAGCAGCTGTGAGCAGGGGACATAATACCCTACAGCCAGTTTAAGTTACAAAAGCATCTTCCTTCTCCTGCTCCCCTAATAAATAAACCCTAGCTCTGTCTAATCTTGTATTAGTGGTCAGGCAGTTGGAGACCATGCTAGATCAGAACAGACGTCGTTACCATACCATGACCATTATGTGTTCACTGTTTTACTTATTGCCAATTTAATTCCCATCTCATAGCTCTCCACTCTATCTCAGCCTACCAGAGTGGCTCTTTCTAACCTACTCTGGTCTTTGCCTGTGTCTAATGCCCTGAAATCATCCTCCTGGTCAAGGTGAATGACTCCTAGCTTAATCCTCTTATCTGCTCCCTGCTCCTGTCTGGTATTTTAGCTTTGGGCCATAGCTTAATGATCTCAGGCACTCCTAGACATTCATCTATGGTCAGAGGGTACAATGAGAAATACAGAAAACCTTTTAAAACTGAGAAGACAGGAGGGCATCAGGGACCTAGTTCCAAGTATCTTTCAGAGTGTCTGTTTGCTTCTATTATAAGGCCTTGTTAGAATAAATTCTCATGAACAGGCTTCAGATGAAACAAAGCAACATCATGGAAACAACAGGAAAATTTGGATCAGTATCCTAGCTCCTGTTAGCATTTACCAGTTGCATGACCTGAACAAGTCTCTAATGCTCTCTAAGCATTGTTTTCATCATCTGCAAAATGGGGATACCATCACCCTCAAAGGGTTATTTCTGGCCTAAGGTAAAATCTGAATAAAAGAAGGGAAACTAACATTTACTGAGCATTTTCAATGGGCCAGGCACTGTGATGGACAGTTTCCCCACACAGCCCAGGTGGGGATGATACTGACCTCATTTAACCAATGAAAAACCAGACACAGAAGCGAAGAGATTTTTTTTTTTAACAGCCAGTAGTGGCAGAGCTGAGATTCAAACCCAGGTGTGTCTGAGTTATGACATGGCTCTATAATTTCTCCTGCACTGAACAGCTTCTCAGAGGCCAAATCAAACATCCTCCACCTTTTAAATCACTAACCCAGTTCTAGCAGCCAGGGAAGCTTCTGAGAAAAGCCCAAGTGCTGCTGATTACCTTCCCACTGATCTTCTCCTGGAGGTCCTTCTGTTTCTGTTGCTCCTCCTCTTCGTCCAGATGGGACCTGCAGGTCATTGACAGCTTCTTGATCAGCCTTTCCATCTCCCGGCACTGCTCCTCCCTTTGCTCTGTCTCCAACTGCTTGAAGCGGCGCCAGTCATTGATCACACCTTTTGGACCTGAGTGAACATGGACGTGACCAAGAATGGCCTAGGAAATGTGGACCAACTTGCATCTGTAGGTGGGTACTTACATCTGTCTGAAGCTTGCTCCAGCCACTGCATAGTTAACACAGAGCCTCTGTGCACTCTGCACACAGTGGTCTACACACAGTGATGTGCCCTGCAGCACCGTTTGCAAAAATTAAACGGCCAAGCTAATGCCCAACATTAGGAGATGAGTTAAATAAATTATAATTCATCTATTCAAAGGAAAATAAAGCAACTCTTAGAAAGAATGAGGCAGCTCTATGTTTTCCGCCATGAAAGACATTCTGAATATATTAGATTTAAAAAAAAAAAAAAAGCAAAATGTAGAACAATATTATGATATGATCCTGCAGTTTTTACAAAATGAACTGTACGTGTACATGAGTATTTATGTCATGGATATGTATATGTTTGTTTATACACTTGCATGTTCAAAGAAAAAGGGCTTAAAGGATATGTAAACTGTTAACAGTGGTTGTCTCCACATAGTAGGATAAGGCGGCTGATGAAAGAGAACTTTTACTTTTCCCTTTCTATACTTCTGTATTATCTGAATTTTTTATAGCAAGATGTGGCAGGCTGTATCATTGTTCTGTTATTCAAGCTACCCTCAACCCCTCAATCTTCATGCTGTTAAAGGACTATATATCCTAGTTCCTTGTCATGTGACTTGCACTACCTCCAGTGGGATGACAACATGTATCCCCAGCCCAGTGATGTTAGGCTTGGCCATGTGACTTGATCTATCCAGTGGATTGTGAGCAAACTGAAGTATGCCAGGTCTGAGCAAAAGATTTATGAGCTATTGTATGTTTCCAACAGCTCCTCTCTTGCTCTCTGTGCTCGGCCATGAAAACTATGTCCACCAAACAGGGGTTACTCCTTCAGCCTAGTTCCTGGAATGAGAGAACATATGAAGCAAAAGAAGAGCCACCACTGACCCACAGGCTGCATGTAGTATGACTGAGAATAAACCTTTGTTGTCACAAGGAGGTTTTAGGGTCATTTGTTACCACAGGAAAAATATATAAAAATCTATATAAAGCACACTTTAAAATGCTACCAAGAAACACTAAGACTTCAATAAATGGAAAAGGAATATCATGTTCTTGAATAGAAATACTCAATATTACAAGGTGCCAATTATCCCCAAATTAATCTATATATTTAATGAATTCCCAATGAAAATATGTGAATACACATATTTGCTTTGGAAAAAATAATAAAGCAAAAGTTAAGAAAAAATGACACAGCAGAGTACTGAAGGGGGTCTAGCCCTGCCAGATACTAAAATATTTTAAAATTGTGAGACATAACCTAGTAAAAGACAAATCAATGGAAGACACTATAAAGTACAGCTAAAGACCCAACATAAACAGAAATTCAGTACATGATAAAATTATTTTCAAAATAAAGGACAAAAGATGGCATATTTAATAAATGATGCTGAAACAACTGAGTAGCAATATGAAAAAAGCCGGAGCCTTACTGCACACCTTACATCAAAATGAATCCCAGATGAATCAGTATTTAAGTGTAAAAAAAAACTAAATTATAAAAACACTAAGAAAAAAGTATGGGAGAATCTCTTGATAAAGCAAAGTGAGGCCTTTCATAAAGTGGTGTGAAGAAGGTCTTTTAAGTAAAAAACTATAAAATAACACTTTTAAGTACATAAAAATAAAAATTTTCTGCCAGGATAAGAACATATAAAGTCAAAAAACAACAACAAAGTGAAAGAAATATTTACAAATTATACCACAAATTTCCTTAATATACGGCTCCCCAAGAAGAAAAAGACCAACCACCCAATTTTAAAAATGAGCAAAGGATATACAAATATCTCTTATAATTATTAAGAGAAACCAAGAACGGTGGCTCATACCCGTAATCTCAGCACTTTAGGAGGCCGAGGGGGAAGGATCTCCTGAGGCCAGAAGACTAGCCTGTCCAAACATAGTGAGAGCCCCGCCTCTATAAAAAAATAAAATCAGCCAAGCATGGTGGTATGCACCCACAGTTCCAACTACTCAGGAGCCTGAGGTGGGAGGACTGTTTGAGCCCTGGATTCAAGGCTGCAGTGAGCTATGATCGTGCCACTGCACTCCAGCCTGGGTGACAGAGTGTGACTCTGTCTCTAAAAAAAAAAAAAAATATATATATATTATATATATATATTTTATATATATAAAATATATATATTATAATTAAAAATTCATATATATTATGAAAAGAGGTTCAATCTACCCGTTAAAAAGAAAGATGGGAAATAAAACTACAATGAGTTACTATCTGTCATCCATCAGGATGGCAAAGGTCAACAAGTTTGATAACACAGTAGGAAGACAAGTGTACAAAGAAGTATCGATTAAACTAAAAATTGGTGCTTTTGAAAGTATTAAAGTATGAAAGTATAAATATGCCATTTATAGGAAGTTATACTACCAAATACACCTATGATTTATGTGATATCAAACAACTACTAACTTGAAAAGCAGGATTCAAACCGAGGCCAGTCTGTGTTCATTACCATGCTGCTATGCACACACATTTGTATTGTGCAGTAAAAAGGCTAGAAGCATACACAGTGAAATGATAAGACTGGGTTATCTCTGGAAGCGGGACTGGAGTTAGAAGTGATTAGGAGACTTCTAATTAATTCATGTTTAATGAACATTTTTTAAGCCAGAACTCAGGGTTTTCCAATACCTGTGTTAACTGAGATGCCTTCGCCTGCCAGTTCAGCCTCTGCAGGCATGGAACTGCTGGCTGGAGCACCCCTGCCTCGGTCTTTGTCCTCGTGGTCACTGTCCTCATCCTCACTGCTGCTGTAGTAGTACTGCAGTTTCTCCCCCAGCAACTTATCATCCAGGGTAGTCATGGTGCCTGGAAGAGAGCAACAAACCAGGCTCTTTGCTGACTTGAGCTAGACAGACATGAATCAGAATCACAGGAGGCTCATTTGTGCTGAGATCCTAAAATGTACAGGACCCTAAAATTCATTTGTCTTCATAAACAGAATTTCAACAAATCCTTACAATGACCCTGTGTATTAGGGTTTACCATGCTCTTTTTATAGAAAATAAAACTGAAGCTCAGATAAAGGAAGTTTCTTTCCCAAACTTTACAGCAAATGGTAAAGCTGGGACCAGACCCCAGGGATGCCTGACTCCAAGAACCTGAGGTATGAATTACTGTCTTTTGAATAATATATACTTGTACTAGTGCACTGGCTCAGAGGAGTCTATTTTACTGACTAGTGGTTTTATCCATGCTTATTTTTAGTTTTCCTATCAACTAAGACTGTTGGGTAATTGAAAAATTGGGTAAGAATCCTTAGGAAAAACTCGAAAAAGAACCAAGAGTATGAGCTGAGTCACTTGCTTGCCTAGGCAATCACTCACTCATCTGTCTCTGGCCTTCAACCTCCCGGTCAGCACACTGAGGGCTTGGAGGGATGGTCTCTGAAGCCCTACTAATTCTGATTGGTTAAAAGAACGGCCCATACCCCATACCAAGATTTTAATAATTCTCAAGTGTTTAAAAGACCATGGTGGGGGCCAGGCTTCTGCACCAGAAGCAGCCAAGGTCATTTTGGAGAAAAGGTGGAGCTTAGCCCCACAGGCCTACTTGAGAATCCAGCAGTAATGGCAAAACAAAAAACCCTCTAGTACTCCTTCCTCTAAGCATCCCAACCCCAACACTGTGCTGCCTTTATTAAAGACTTATCACTGGGCCTGTTATACTCCATTACAAAATGATTCTCTCCCATGGGACAGGGAGTTCTTGAAAGCAGGGGCCTCCAATAGCTAATCTCCATGCCCGATGCCCAGCACAACGCCTCTGCACAGTTTGCTAAACCTACATACAGGCAGCCTGGATCCGTGGGAGAATCCGGGCCCCAGCAGTCAGATGGGGAGAGAGGTGCAAAGGAGGCAGGGCTTGATTGAAAGAGAGGTAGAAGTACCAGGGAGGGGTAGAATCAAACTTGGAGGTGCCAGGGAGGGGCCAAAGGGGGCGCACAGGTGACGAAGAGAATGGAAGGAAGCGCGCTCGCGAGGGCGGGGCCCGTGGAGAGGGGCGCGAAGGGGGCGGGGCCGCGGAGGTGCGGACGTGGGGAGACGCGGGCGGTGAAGGCGGGGCCCCCGGAAGGGCGGCAGAGGGGGACCCGGAGTCTTTGAGGGGAGCCAGGAGCAGCCCGGGGCAGGTGGGACCAGCGCAGGAGGCGAACCACAGAAATCGCTTTGATTGTGCGCGTGAAGGAGGCGCGAAGAAAAGGCAGTTTTAATACCCAGGCTCGCCAACCACCCTCCCACCAGTGGTCCATGGCCGCTGTTTCTTCCCGGCTGACCCAATGCAGTTACCCGGCCTAGCTCGGTCTGGATCCCTTTAGGCTAGCAGCTCCAGGCACCAGAAGTAAGGGAGCGCTCACTTAGAGGAAGACAAGTGGACCGGCGCCCTGAGAGCTACAGAGAAAAGCCGCCGGAGTCCCGACTACGCGGACCAATGAGGCAGGCTTCCTGAATCATGGCGGACACACGCTGTCCAATTAGAAGCGGCTTTTCCTGGCGGTAGTGGGAGGAGCTACAGGTACTACTTTGGGACAAAACAACTCGACAACATGAATACGCTTCTGTTTGCTTTGTTTTCTTTTGGTTTGGGTGACGAAAAGGTGAACTCTGGGTATGCAATAAGAAAAATTTATTTCTAAGTTTCCAAAATCATTCCAAACGTGTTTTTTTAATTGGTTCTTCATCGTATCACGTCTATTAATATGGAAAACTGACTCGGAAACGTTAAGTAATTTGCCCAAGAACACACATCCCTTAAGTACGTGGCTTGCATTAAAATTTTTAAAAATAAAATAAAATCCGGGCGTAGTGGCGCGCGCCTGTAATCCCAGCCACTGGGGAGACTGAGGTGTGAGACTAGCTTGAGCCCAGGAGTTCTGGGCTGCAGTGCGCTATGCGCACGGGTTGTCCACACTAAGATCGGCATCAGTGTGGTGACCTCCGCAGAGAAGAGGACCACCAAGTTGCCTACGGAGGGATGAACCGGCCCAGGTCAGAAACCGAGCAGGTCAAGACTCTGGAACTCCATGCTGATCAGTTGTGGGATCGCGCCTGTGAATAGCCACTGCACTCCAGCCTAGGCGAGACTCCTAACTCTTTAAGGAAAAAAATAAAAAAGCCAGGTCCATTACAACCAAAGGCAATGTGAAATCCTGAATTGGATACTGGCACAGAAAAAGGACATAAGTGGGACAACTGACGAAATTTGAAAAAGGTCTCTTAACTAATATTAGCTAATGGTATTGTATCAATAGTTTTGGCAATCGTACTACCGTTATGTAAGATGTTAACCTTCGGCGATTCTTGATGAAGAGTATAGGGGAACGCTATCCTACTTTTGCAACTTTGTTTTCTTTGGCCTCGGACATACTTTATCGTCTATTTTTGCCACTTTTTCAAAACTTAAAATGATTTTAAATTCAGAGCCCTTGTCGAGGTGTCCAATATGCAACCATAAAGTTGCTCATAAAAAGCTTTTTGCAAACTGAACGTTATAAAATATTCTAGAACGATACACTGTTTAAAAATAAGGGCTCTTAATTTGGGGGAGGGTTTCTTAATTTGTGGTTCTAGGACAACCTGAAATTGTCTGCAAATTTTCTATATGCTTATTTTTCTGAGAAGCTGTTCGTTGAGGCTATTAAAGGAGTCAGAAAATACCCTCCCCCCCCCATTTTAAGAACAATTTATTCAAAGAGCTTCCGTGGTGACTATTTGTATTTTTGTTTGCAGAGTGAATAACTTAATTATCTTGTGTGAAGAGCAGATAAGAATATGCTTGTGCTCTGCTTTAAGTGACACAAAAGGCACCCAACAAGAGTGCCTTTGCATTCCTCATAAATATTTGTTAAATGAATGCTTGATAAATGTTTTGTTTTTAATTTTGTTTTTACTCAAATCTCCCTGAAGTAGGAGTCTTCCTCATCTGTGGTGGTTCCTTGTCCCTCATCCTTCACTTTCAATTTATGGCCGTAATCCTCAAGGGGACCTTCAGTGCTGCCCAACAATCTACATTTCAATACTCAGGCTACTCTCCCACTCTCTTAAGAGAAGCAATTTATATCTCTTCTCTCAAATTTTCAACACTCCCTCCTCTCCCCTGACTTAACTGACCTTGACTCTTATTTCCCCTGAAAAATGAAGGCAATCAAAAGAAGCTTGCACTTGGTTCCACCCCAAAATGTACTGCCTGCATCTGTGCCTGTTAAATGAATCCTTGATGCAGTCAGTGGATCCCATTCCTTCAGTCTAGTGAAGGATTCTGTTCCTGAAATTTTCTCCTCTCTCTCTCCTGCATTATCAGGCTTTCTTTCTATGGTATACTAATATGCTTATAGTTCTCATCTTTAAAAAAAAATCCTAAGATTTTTCCACCTTTCAGATTATTAAAAATCCAAAAATTTTATAATAGACTGTGGAGAAAGAAATTGCTGGTGGGAGTGTAAATTGATTCAACTCTTATGGATGGCATTTGAGAAATATCTGTCAGTATTACAAAAATACATACCCTTTAACCCAGTAATTCCACTTCTGGGTTCATCCTATAGATATACTTACCTCATTTCTCTGATCCTCTTTACAGCAACACCCAAAACAGTTCTGTGTGTCCTCTCCTCTATTTCCTCCTCATCCCACTTCAAGTAGGCTTTTGTTCCCACCAGTCACTGAAACCATGTTTGTGAAGATAACCAATGACTTCCAAGTTGCCAAATCTGTGGTCAAGTTGCAACACTGCTCTTACTGAACCACTAGGCAGCATTTGACAGTTGTCACTGCTCCTATAAATGCTTTCTTATCTTGGTTTTCAGGGTACTACCTTCTCCTTATTTCCTCCAACTTCACTGACATCCTCAGTGACCTCTCTTCTTCCTCACCTCTAAATAGTGGAGTGCTCCAGGTTCAGTCTTTTGGCACCTTCTCTTATTTATTTATTTATTCATTTATTCATTCATTTGGAGACAGGGTCTTGCTCTGTCACCCAGGCTGGAGAGCAGTGGCGCAATTGTAGCTCACTGCAGCCTCAAACTCCTAGGCTCAAGCAATCCTCCTGCCTCAGCCTCCTGAACCTGGGACTTCAGGCATGCTTCTCCATGCCTGGCTAATCTTATTTTTTGTAGAGATGGGATCTTGCTATATTGCCCAAGCTAGATTCAAACTCCTGGCCTCAAGTGATCCTCCCACGTCGGCCTCCCAAAGTGCTGGGAATACAGGCATCAACCACCACACCCAGCCTCTCTTCTTTATATATACTCATTCTTGTCAAAGAATAACATGGAGGCAGTTAATTATATGTGAACAAGTTTACTTATATGAAGGAGAAAGCAAATAGGTAAATGACAAATGAAAATTTTTTTAAAAACTGGATTTATAAAAGAAGAAGGAAAAGTGGGATGTTGAGAAACCATGATGAGTCTTATTCATTTTTCTAGAGGGAAACTGACTAGCTGTCAGGTTGCAAAGTGGTCAGTCTAGGCAGTCTCAAGACATCAAAGAAAACAATGTTAATTCTTCATGTATTTGTGATAAAACCTTGAAAATTTAACCATGAAGTATATGGAACAAGTTTTGTCTGCATATTGTTAACACATCTACCTTGATTGAGCCAATTCTGTGCCATTTCCCTCATCAGAATTTTCACTGTTTCCCACTGCATTAGTCAGAGTTTTCCAGATAAACAGAACTAACAGAAGATAGATAGATAGATAGATAATCTGGAGACTGAAGAAAACCAATGGTGTAGTTCCAGTCTAAGTCCAAAGGCAGGAGAAGTCCAGTGTCCCAGCTCTAAGACAGTCAGGCAGAGAGGAAATTCTCTTTTTATTTTATTCTAGGCCTTCATTAATTGAAGAAGCCCCATCCACATTAGGGGTGGAGGGAATCTGCTTTACTCAGTCTACCGATTCAAACATTAACCTCATCCAGAAACACCCTCACAGACACACCCAGAATAATGTTTGATCAAATATCTGGGAAATCCACGTCCCGGTCAAGTTGACTCATAAAATTAACCATCACACACAGTTTTTAGTCATAACGAGTACCTAAAGAGTAGATTCGACCAAAAGGGCTTCACTGTCTTTCATGCAAGAACATCAATTAGATGTTGGCTTTAGATAATAACAGTGTGGTAATCTGTAGGTATCTGAATATCAGACAGCAGAAAAGAACAAAAAGTATGGACACAAATAATATATTTTGAGAAAAATCTGAAATTATTTTGTGCATAATTTTATGTGACTTCCTAAGAGAATAATTCTTTTTTTTTAAGAGAATAATGCTTAAGGATTAATTTAACCACCTTGTTTTTTAAGTGATGATTTATTTTGTCTTTTTGAAGTATTTATCCATGTATAAAATATGTATTAAAAGCAAAAATGAGATACCACTACACATTGATTAGAATGGACAAAATCCAAAACACTGAACATCAAATGCTGGCAAGAATATAGAGCAACAGGAACACTCATTCATTGCTCATGGGAGGACAAAATGGTACAGGCACTTTGAAAGATAGTTTGGCAGTTTCTTACAAAACTAAATATAATCCTTACCATATGATTCAGCAATCATACCCCTTCATATTTACCCAAATGAAGTGAAAACATATGATGCATATCCACACAAAAACCTGCATGTACATATTTATCCATATATATTATCCATATTTATAGCAGCTTTACTCATAATTGCTAAAATGTGGAAGCAATCAAGATGTCCTTCAGTGGGTTAATGGATAAACAAATTGTAGCACATCCCCCCAAAATGGAATATTGTTCAACACTAATAAGAAATGAGCTATCAAACCATGAGAAGATATGGAGGAAATTTAAATACATATTACTAAATGAAAAAAGTCTATCTGAAATAGGTACATACTATATGATTCCAACTATATGACATTCTGGAAAAGGCAAAACTATGGCGACAATAAAAAGATCAGTGGTTGCCAGGGAGTAGGGAAGAGGCCTAAAGAGCACAGAGAATGTTTAGGGCAGCGAAACTGTTCCTTGTGATACTATATATTTATCAAAACCCACAGGATGTACAACATCAAGACTTAACCATAATGTAACTATAGATTTTGGGTGATAATGATGTGTCAATGTAGATTCATCAATTGTAACAAATGTTACCATTCTGATGCGGGATGTTGATAGTGGGTGAGGTCGTGGGGAGAGGGGAAGTGCTCAATTTTGTTGTGAACCTAAAACAAAGTCTATTTTTAAAAGTGTGTTAGCTTTTTACTGGATTTCATCTTGGCCGGTGCTATGGTTTGGATATGGGTTTTTTTGGCCCCACCAAGTCTCATGTTGAAATTTGATCCCTAATGTTGAAGGTAGGACCTAAGGGGAGGTATTTGGGGAAGATCCCTCCTGAATGGCTTGGTGCCTCCTTGCAGTAATGAGTGAGGTTTTGTTTTTTTTTTTTGAGACAGAATCTCACTATGTTGCCCGGGCTAGAGTGCCATGGCATCCTCCTAGCTCACAGCAACCTCAAACTCCTGGGCTCAAGCAATCTTTCTGCCTCAGCCTCCCGAGTAGCTGGGACTACAGGCATGTGCCACCATGCCCGGCTAATTTTTTCTATATATTTTTAGTTGTCTGATTAATTTCTTTCTATTTTTAGTAGAGACGGGGTCTTGCTCTTGCTCAGGCTGGTTTCGAACTCCTGAGCTCAAACAATCTGCCCGCCTCGGCCTCCCAGAGTGCTAGGATTACAGGCGTGAGCCACCGCGCCCGGCCCTGAGTGAGTTTTTATTCTATTAGTTCCCTTAAGAATTGGTGGTTAAAAAGAGCCTAGAACCTCCTCACTCATTCTCTTGCCTCTGCTCTTGCCCTGTGATCTCTGCTCCCCTTTGCCTTCTGCCATGAATGGAAGCAGCCTGAAATTCTCATCAGAAGCAGATGCTGGTGCCATGCTTCTTGTATAGTCTGCAGAACTGTGAGCCAAATAAATCTCTTTTCTTTATAAATTACCTGGCTTCAGATATTCATTAATAGCAACACAAATGGACTAAGATAGGTGGCGAGTGACTATCAGACTACTATTATTTAGGACTATTTTAATAAATAAATTTACATTAGCCATTTGAGCTACTGTGGCTAGGTATAAAATTCGAATTGTTTTGTATGTTATTTGGGTCACGATTAGAAAAAATAATGGATGACTTCTGATGAGTGGGGAGATTTAATTCAAGATAGAAATTCTAGCATAAGTCAGTAAAAAACAGTGTCTTGGACCTCTCTTGGTAAGTTACCATTTGGGGCTCTTAGTAAAATGTGAGCAACTGAAAGATTTGTTTTAATACTTGGAAAAGATGTTGACCGTGTCCAAAATACAGGTCACATTTTGATGTTATAAGCATGATAGGGCCATTTAAGTATATGAGAAGTGTTGTCCTGGAGATGTGCCAGTAAGTATTAACTATTGTCTCAATTTAGTTGTTCTGAGTTTAAAAATCCTGTCTCAATTCCATATAGATGTATGAGAAAACAATTGGACCATACTTTGTGTTATAAATACCATATTTTATTATTTTTTAAATGTCCTATGGATTTCTTTAAGGTTACAAGAAATATAAGTTAGAAAACTGTTATTAGTTATAGCTGTATTAGTTATCTCTGCTGTATAACTAATTACCCCAAACCAATGGTTTAAAACAACAATTTATTATCTCACAGTTTATGTGGATCAGGAATCTGGGCATGACTTGCTTAGCTAGGTGCCTCTGACTCAAATTCTCTCATGATGTTGCAGTAAAGTTGTTGGCTGGGGTTGAGGTATCATCAGAAGTCTCAACTGGGGGGTGGGAAAATAGAGAACCACTTTCTAGCTGACTTGCATGGTTGCTGGCAGACTTTGTTTATTCACACATAGATTTCTCCATAGACATCCTGAATGCCCTCACAATCTGATAGCTGGTGATCTCAGTGAGAGAGAGAGAGGGAGAGAGGGAGAGAAATCATAGTCTTTTATAACCTAACCTAAGAAGTGACAAGACAGTCCATTATGTCTGCTGTATTGTTTTCATTAGAAGTGAGCCAATGAGTCCTGCCCAAACTCAAAAAGTAGAAATTACACAAGAGCATGGATAACTGGAGGCCATCCTACAGACTATCACAGCAGGTTCTTTGGAAGGACTGAAGTCCAGTTAAGTATGAAAACTTATTTAGGTCAATAATATTGTAGAGGGTTTTGAAGTTAGATAATGTAATTAAATGCCAGAAAGGTTGGCTGTCATTGTAATTGTTTGAAAAAGGCAAATTAGAGAGCTCGAAGAGTTTATAGGAAAGAAAATATTAATAGTCAAGAAAGGAAACCAAAGAAAGTAAAAAGTAAGAGAAAGAAGAGAAAACTAATAAAATGTTAAGTCTAAATGTAAATTTATTGTCTTGATAATGGATCTTTATCTCCAGATTTTCTTTTTTTTTAATTTTTTATTTTGAGATAATTTTAGACTTAAGAGTTACAAAAAAAAATAACACAAGGAGATGTGTATATCCTTTACCCAGTTTCCCTCCATCGTAACATCTTGCAAAACGATTGTACAACACAACAACCACTGATACAGTCAA
>NW_012155173.1:1319323-1331193 GCF_000956105.1 Propithecus coquereli | reverse complement strand
TTGACTTAAGAACTTTCTTTTTTTCTAATATAAGAATTTAATGCTGTATATTTTCTTTTCAGCACTGCTTTGGCTGCATCCTGCAAATTTTTTTATATGTTACATTTCCATTTTCATACAGTTCAAAATATTTTAAATTTCACTTGAGATTTTCCTTTAACTCATTAAATGTCTGTCAATAATTTTGGAAAATTCTTGGCCATTAATTTTTAAATATTTCTTCTGCTTCATTCTCTCTTCTCCTTTTGGTATTGCAATTACATTTAAGTTTAGACTTTTTGCTATTGTCTCAAAACTCTATTCTGTGGCGGTTGTTTTTGTTTGTTTGTTTTTTGTTTTTTGCTTTAAGTAGGCCCTATATTCAAATGTTCTGCATTTTTACCCCCACTCTTTTTCTTCTTGTGATTCCATTTCAATAATTTCTATTGACTTATTTTCGACTTCACTGATTCTTTCTGTGGCTGTGTCAAGTCTGCTTATGAGCCAGTCAAAGGTATTTTTCATCTCTACTACTGAGGTTTTTTTTTGTTTTGTTTTGTTTTTTCCACTTCTAGCATTTTTATTTGATTCTTTCTTTCTTTTATTTGATTCTCTCTTCTAAAATTATTCATCACATCTTGCATGTTGTCTAAGTTTCCTATTAGAACATTTCACATATTAATCATTGTTACTTTAAATTCCCTATCAGGTAGTTCCAACATCTATGTCAAATTAGATTCTTGTTCTAGTAACTACTTTGTCCTTGGGAGCTTTTATTTTTTCCTTTCATACACCTTGTAATTTTTTGGTTGAAAACTGGAACATCTTGTGTAGGACAGTAGGGACTGAGGTAAATAGTTTCTATGCCTGAAAATGGACAAGCCTGCTATTCCCCACTCTCAAGTGAGCACCATAATATTCTTAGGCTGTTTTCTGATCTTTTCAATGAATACCTGCTGGGGTTTCTGCAAAGAGAGAAAGAGCCTGCAAGAGGGCCTAGATCCCACCCATCTCCAGTTTCTGCAGCCTCCAGGGACTTTACCCTGCCCTGCGAACCTGTACTTAGCAAAGCCTCTGGAAAGAAATGAGTCCTGCCAACACCTTGATTTCAGCCCTATTCAGAGAACCCAGTCGAATCATGCTGAGCCCAGACTTCTGAAATATAGGAACTGTAGTTCAGAAATAATAAATTTATGTTAAATTGTTAAATGTGTGACCATTTGTTATGGTAACAAAAGAAAACTAATACAGATGGGTTCAGAAAAGAAGTTATTAGTTGAAGTTAGCCTAGTTCTTTCTCATTGTAAAGGTGAGAAAAATATTCTTTCTGGTTTTCTATATTCCAGGGTGAAAACTAGAAGTTTCTGTCCCAGGTCTTCTTTTATGATTTATAGAGTCTTGGGAGGAGGAAAGACTTTCTCTTTTGGAGACCATTTAGTAAGACTCAGGGTTAGATAGTCAGTGGCACTGGATATCAAGATTGTCTGATCTTAAGCATATTTCTACTGGGAAGTATGTACTCATAATTGTATGTCCTAGAGCTTAAGAATAATTTTTTGTATGTGGTTAGGAATACCTGATATTTTTCTTTATGCACAGTTTTAAGATTGACCTTGATCCGTGTCTCTTTTAATATATTCAGACCCCTGGTTGTATGTTATAGAGGGCTATATTCAGTGATGTCCTTTTTGGTAATGTAGCTTGCATCTGTCAGGAATATGACTGTGTACCTAAGTTAGCTATCTAACAATATCCAACAGGACCACTCATTTTTATCATCAGACTTTTCAGATGATGTGAACAATGAAGTTTCTGTTTAATGAAAGTACGATGTGAAATTCATAGCTTTAAAAGTCCTGTACTGCAAAATTTTTGTTGGGTTGTTTATCAGTAGAGCATATTAAAGGTATTCCCTAGTGGAGAAAACAAATCCATAAACTGTTTTGAAACTGTTAAAGCATTTGCCTTTTAGCAAGACAAAATCTTAGTCCAACCAGATTTCCAGGCTATTGTTAAACATATTTAAAGTTTTGAAATAATTGAATGAAATTCATATATGAATGATTAAACGCCTTGAAACATGAGCTCCAAGGCTTGCTCTACTCTGATAGTTTTGCCAAATTATAATTGTTAGAGATGAAAAAAAGATTTGGTCTTCCATTGAGTTTCTCATGTAAAATTTTTCCACCAATATTTTTGTAAATTTTGAACAAATTTGTCTTTGCTACTTGGATTATTTTTTGTTATACAAGTTTTAAGGGTCTAGAGATGGTTTTGACTTTTTTTTCCTTATTTTATCTGATCAACTTGTATCTGACAGAGATGGTTTTGAATGACACCAACAGTATGAGGATTGTTTGAGATTATCAGTCTGTTTAGTCTTTTCTTTCTTTCCTTCCTTTCTTCTCCCTTCCCTTTCCTTCCTCCTTTCCTACAACCTCCTCTCGCCCCTCCCTTCCCTGTATTTCTTTCTGGGGGGTTCTGTTTGTTGTAATTAAGTGTCCTATTTAAAAATCAGATTAAACAACTTTTTTGTATTAATGAAGATAAAACCAGTAAGGATAAGGATTATTTCCTTACATGATAGTCAGATCCATTTCTCTCTCTCTCTCTCTCTCTCTGTTAAATTTTAAAAGTGGTATCTTTAGTATGGGCTTTAAGAGATATTTTCTTTAGATGTTGAATTGTCTTTAAGCAACAAAGTTCTGATTAAGGCATCTGAGAAAATCAGAAAACCTCTTTGCTTTCATAGCTTTAGTAATAACACTTTTAGTAGCAATATTTTTCTTTAAATAGCACACTTAAAATTTAGAGCAAAATTTCTTTTTTTAGAAATATTTGAGTTTTTCTTATATTATATATATATTTAACCTTATAAGCCATCAAAATGGACCACCATTACATTTTAAGAGACCTTATAATAATAGAATATAACCTTTATTTTGTTAATTTGGTCAGGTATACAGCTTTCTCGGTAGAGGGCATTGCAGGGGCATTGCAAGAAGAGAAGCTCTTCTGCTGTTTCCCTCAGCTGTGTGGTAGATTATCAATATGGATGTAAAGACATCCAGTAGAGCTCTTTCCCAGCCATGCGTCCAGTACATGTGGTCCCTTTGGTGACACTGAAACCTCAGTCTAGCCTAGCAGTAATTTTCCTGTGGTCCTCTCAACATGAAAATCGGTGTTCTTAGATCTTCCTGCCCCCACCAGCCTCGAAAGGCCCCCTCTCTACACTGGTGCCAATTCTCTCTGCAGGATCCTGGCAACCTCTCCTGCTGCCTGGAGAGTAGCTTTCTGTTTGCCAGCAACTAGTTCTGGTCAGGGCCACTGGCTCAACTACACGTGCTCCAAGGAGGTCTGAACTGCAGCCTTGGGAAGGGACCCCTTTCCAAGTTTGTCCATCCTTAGGTACTCTCCCTAAGCCATAGAGTACCATATGAAATTTCCTTTTATCTTATATTCGTTTATTAGAGTTTAATGATTCTTTATAGTAAACTTTCTCCCATATAACCCACTGTGCGGTTTCTAACTCCTGATTGGACAGACTGATACAGCTCCCAAAGATTCCCCACCTCCTGGTATTCATACCCTGTGTAATCCCTTTCCCTTGAGTGTGGATTTGACCTAGTGGCTTGCTTCTAAGGATTAGAATACCACAAAAGTGATGGGATATTGCTTCCAAGATTAAGTTATAAAAGATTGTGACTTCCTTCTAGTTCTCTGTCCGAGATGACTGCAGTGCCAGCCAACACCTAGACTGCAGACTGTGAGAGACCCTGAAGCAGAGGACCCATCGAAGTCACATCCAGATTCTTGACCTACAGAAACTGTGAGATAATAATGTTGTTGTGTTAAGCCACCAAATTTTGGTATAATTGGTTATGAGGTAATTTGTTATAACAATAGATAACTAATACAAGTGTCATTCCAATTTTCCTTTTCATCTTGTATCCATTTTGGTAAATTGTATTTTTAAGGAATTTATCTAAGTTAAGACCTTATAGTCTAACTTATTAATTTACTTCAGAGGTAGACAAAGTATGCCAATTTATTTGCTCAAAAAGTACTTCAGAAATAAAAACGTATGTACATACAAAACCATGTATACATGTGCTCATAGCAGCTTTATTTGTAATAGCCAAGATTTTGAAACAACCCAAATGCTCTCCAATGGGTTAATGGTTAAACAGACCATGGTACATCCATACTACTCAGCAATATAAAAGAAAAAAAACTATTAATACATGCAACCATTTGGATGGATCTCAAGGGAATTATGCTGAGTTAAAAAAAAAAAAGCCAATCTCAAAAGTTTACATAAGGTATAATTTCAGTTATATAACATTCTCAAAATGACAAAAATACAGAGATGGAAAACAGATTAGTGGTTGCCAGAGATTAGAGATAGGAGAATGGGGGTAAGGGAGAAAACTGGTTGTGAAGATAAAGAGGTAGCACAAGGGATCACTGAGGAGATGGAACAGTTCTGTTACCTTGATAGTAATGGTGGTTCCACAAATCTACACACGAGAAAATTGCATAGAACTACACACACATACTTACACACACGCAAGTAAGTGCATGCGAAGCTGGTGAAATGTGAATAAGGTCTGTGGATTGTAAGAATGTCGATTTCCTTGTTTTGATATTATACTATAGTTATGTAAGATGCTACCATTGGAGAAAGTGTGTGAATGGTACACAGTCCTCTCTGTACTATTTTTGCAACCTCCTGTGAATCTGTAATTATTTCAAAATATAAGGTTTAAAAAATATTTCAGTTGATATTATTTAGAATCTTGGGTTTAAATATCTATTTTAAATGGCAGCCCCCTTACTCTCCATCTGATTCTCACCGAGGTTGACTTTTTTTTAGAGGCAGGGTTTTGCTCTGCCAGGCTGGAAGGCAATGGCTATTCACAGGAGCAATCATAGCTTGCTGCAGCCTCAAACTCCTAGGTTCAACTGATCTTCCCACCTCAGCCTCCCGGGTAGCTGGGACTAAAGGCACGCACCAAACCAGGTTTTTTTTTTTTTTTTTTTTTGAGACAAGGTCTCACTCTGTCACCCAGGCTAAAGTGGTGTCATCATAGCTCACTGCAACCTCAAACTCCTGGGCTCAAGTGATCCTCCTGCCTCAGCCTCCCAAGGTGCAGAGATTACAGGCATGAGCCACCATGTGTGGCTCTATAACCCAGATTTATGTTCCTAGGTTATAATGTACCTATTGCATTTACAACTGTGTCTGGAACATATTAAGTGCTCTAAGAGTTGGCTGTATCATTTCTCAGTGAATCACTCACTGTTCTTTAAACAACCCTTCATTGTAACAGGGCTAAAATAGGTTCCAACCACCACCAACCATCTCTTTGGGAGGCAGAAAGAGGGCAGACATGAATCAGAATTTTTGACTCCACCACTTTGTAGTAGACCTTGGGCAAGTTATGTAACACCTCAAATATAAAAGAGTTATAGAGCCAGGTGCAGTGGTGCACACCTGTAGCTCCAGCTACTCAGGAGTCTGAGGTGGAAGGATCACTTGAGGCCAGGAGTTTGAGGCTGCAGTGAGCTATAATTGCACATGTGAATAGCCACTACCCTCAAGCCTAGGCGACATAGCAAGACCCTGTCTCTAAAAAGAAAAAAATATAGGCTATAATATCCATAGTGAAGGATGGTTATTAAGACTGAGTGGGTTGTTGTGAAGGTAGAGTAGGAGCTCAGGGTAATTCATTCCCTAATCTCTGCTTGGAGAAATGTTATTCAGCCTACAAATTCTAGCCAGAGGTCACTTCACAGAGGAATTCTTCCTCTGGCTCACTCCTATTACTAGCTACATAATTTCCCTTTTGGAGTTTCCATATATCCTACATTAGAACATAGCTCACTGAGCCAGGCACAGTGGCTCACGCCTGTAATCCTAGCACTCTGGGAGGCTGAGGCGGGAGGATCCCTTGACCTCAGGAGTTCGAGAAGATAACTCACTAAATTATTCGAATTTGTCTTTCCCATTTTCCACACTATGAGCTTCTAGAGAAGGGGCTTATATTTTATGGACCTTTAACCTTAATGACTAGCACAAATAGGGGCTTAAATATATCAACTGAGTGAATGAATAAAACCACTCAAGGCCCAATGAAACGCTCAGGCCATTCTCTGTTCATATTCTGAGGTCCACAGAAGTATCTTAATACTTCAATAATACATTGCTTTGTAAGTTACTTATGTATCTGCCCTATTTTCCCCACTAGACAGTAAACTCAGTATTATATACGTCCTCATCTCCCACACAGAAAGTGCCCTATATTGAATGAATGAAGTGACTGACAGAATTAAGGAATATCTCAACCTCCTTGGTTGTATTAATTTTTTTTCACATCCTTCCCAATGATACATGGATGCGGCAGGTAATCATTTAAATTCCAACTTAGGGAGTGTCCTGATAGCTTTGTTAAGCCAAACAATATACCAAGAAAATAAAGATAACTAAAATAATACCATAAACTTAATATTGACACTAAACAAACAACTGTTAAGGTGGACAAATAATTTTATTTTGTGCATGCAAATACATGTCGAGTACTGCAAACTTTTTCCATCAATTTTCTCTCAAACACTGAAAATCATGATGCTCTATTTTGTGAACAGCCAAAGCTAATATCTCTTCACTTCAGTGCTACAGCAAAAACACACAGAATTCACTCGTTGCTATTCACTATCATCACAACCCTCATTGTTCCATCTTTGCCCTCCCCCCAAATGCAGGCCTTAAAAGTCCTAGCCTTTCCCCATTTAATCCTATTCCTATAGCACAAAGGGAAACATTACAATTTGGAAATTCAAATTGAAATAAATGGAATAGAATTTATTCCCATATATATTCCCCATTTCATTGTACAGAATTATTTTAAATTATAGTTTTAAATAGAAGCTGAGTATATGCCTTAAAAATGAGCATTAAATCCATCTTAGAGATGGTGCCTGCTTTTTACATGATGGGTGTACACCATCTTTAATTTCATTTACATTTCAATCGAACAATAGATTTGCAAAGAAAATGTCTAATACAGACGTAAAAATATTCACACTAGAGCTTCACAATCGGTTGTACAATTGACAAACAGGCCTCTTTTCCCAAACTTTCCAGCTAAGCAAATTTATAAAATGTAATCAATGCAACAAGAAAAACATTTCTCTTTCACTTCCAGGGAAAAGAATATGCAATAAACAGTATAAATGCAGACAGCAGTTGCTGCAAGCCAACCACGATACTCCCAAGTGGCTGTACAGTGGATATGTGCAGTACAAATAAAAGCCACATGTGTTGTATCACAACTACAGTATAATTGTTTGCCCAGCTAAGAGAATGCATGCACTTCCATGCCTTGGGTTATAAAGTGAGGCCTAATTCTTGACAGGTTGATGGAATATGTGCAAATGACCTTGGATTTTGGCAGTACTAAGTGCAGCCAGTGTCTGTGTTCCACTGGTTTGGGGATATTTTCAAAATTTTATTAAAAAAAAAAATTGCCAATTTCAGACTTGGGGGATTAACTGCTCTTGGAGTAAAAATAAGACTCCACTTAAATGTGGGGTGTTCTGATCTGTGGCCATTATTCCTTGTATTCCCTTGCCAGCAAAGGGATACAAAGAAAGGGCTAGTATAAAGGAGTTACTTGTTCAATTTATCCAGAAAATGGGATACTCCTTGAGCATGTTCATTTGTGTTCTGCTTGCAGAAGGTGTCCTTATGTAGGAGTTACAGTAAGTGATCCCATCATCACTCTTCATTCACTAAAACACAAGAAAAGTTCTTCCAAGAAACCAGTACATAGTTGCAATGCAACTTTTCCCTTTAATGATTTAGTTATCAATACTAGTAACAGTCTGCTCAGAAAATGACTCAAAGAAGCTGGGGAAGAAATGTTCAGATTCAAACTTTAAATCACATGCTGAATCTGATTGTTATAAATACCACCCCTGGTTAACAAGACAACATGGGTTTTAACATTTAAAATCCAAAAGCAAGCTAGATGGTTTTAAAACAATTTTTTCAAACGTTTAAATGATCCTATTTTAAATTCCTACAAATTGCTGTAATTTTCTCAAGGCAGCATATAAAATTGGGATGTGCTTTATGTACTTAGCCTCAACCTGAAATCTGAGTGAAAGCGACTAGATCCATACAAGTGGAAAATTTCAGTTCTAGTATGGGAGGTTTCTTTTATTATTCTCTTACTAAATAGCTATTGGGAAAAAAATCAGTGCCACTGGCCTAATGAACTACCTTCTTTTGAAAATTACAACGCACAACTTTTCATGTATGACAACACTGGTTCATCACATGGCATTTAAAGTAAGTCATGGCAGCAAAGGCAAAGGAATCTGCTTTGTTCAGGTAACCAACTAAAGAAATACATAAGTAACTTTCTCAGAATTCCTAAAATGAAACAAGACTACAAAGAAGAATTACTGATGCTACATCCACAGTAACTGAATGGGGCGGCACAGACTTCAGAATGGGACTTAGAAACTAAAAAACGAAAACACAAAAAAAATGAAAAAAAAAAAATAACCACCACTTTCCTGCTTTCTAGACCTCAGACTACTTTTTTTCTGATTAGATTAGACCATAGGCAATATGCGTAGTTTAGTTACCAACATTATAAATTTCCTCTCCTGTTGCTTTGTATCCTTTGATTCCAAATATCTGTATATCACAATGTGTTCAGAAAAGGGTCAAATGGCAGGAATGCCCCAATTTTAAAAAGTCACATCCTAGGTCTGATTTGTAACGTTTTCTTTTATGACATCAGTAGGTACCATTCTGAAGAAGGATCAGATGAACTGCTTTCTTCTAAGGTGGCAGAGAACCAATGGCTTTACTTCACATTAAACCCACCATGACAGACAGAAGGTGGCCATCGCTACATAGAGAATGGATGTAATCCAGAATAATCACAACACAGAAACAATTCCTATGTTGTTAGTGAGAAAGAGAGTAAGTTTTTAAGATCAGGGAGTTATTGTTTTACGGGATCACCTGCTGCAAGACAAGTATTATTTTAATATAAATGTTCTGAGACATACCAATAAGGTTGGCAGGTATATACATATACTGATGCAAATGTAATTTCACTGGACAAGTAGGCAAACATCTAAGCAGTTTATCCCAACCCCCTCCAGCAGAGCACAACCAAGTTTCAAAATTTCAATTTTAAAATTAAAAAGATAAGGTTAAATACACAAGATCAATTTATGTAGTATATATTCACCCTCAGAACGTGCTGAAGATGTTTTGTGTAGTTCTGTTGCACAGAGGGTTCTTTCCCTGAGGGCACATAAGGAGCTCTCAAACTGTTAATAGGTCTCTATTTTGTAACAAAATAGCAATTTCAAAATCTTAAAAAAAAATACATTACCTTCAACATGGAAGATCTCACTATTAAATATCCATGAAATAGAATGGTTTGCATATCCTTTTTGGAATTACAAACAGCAAATAAAGTACATTGGAAGCATTTCAAATGTAATAAGCACATATTTATAGAAAGGTTCTGATATAAATTATATAACAATCTTATTCCTGTAATATCCTAGGCTAATTTATAATGTCTGAAATAAGTTAATGTAACATGGTTTAAAACTCTTGTTCCTATTCATTTCAGGTTACAGAGTGAAATAAATAAAAATGTCTTTGTAGGGATGGGGAGCACTGGCCATGGCAGAAAAGTACAGTACTAACCAAAGGAAATTAAGTCAAGGCTACTGTGCTATTATGCTACAAACAAACATGTTCATACATTTGACTATTAAATAAATGTGTAAGATCTTCCATACTGACACCAGAATATCAAAACTACCCCTTTTGTTTCTCAGGTATATTTACAACTTATCAGTCACCTTATGAGCATGTTCATTAAGACATGTATCAAACACCAGTATTTACTCATTCTGATCAAGAAATTTCAGGGAAATGTCAACCCTCCCGCCCCTGGAAATGTGCACAAAACTTTTTTATCAAAATCTTATCTGATACAATGCTGTGGTTTTGTAAAACAACTAAATAGCTCAGACGACCAATAACATGATCCTGTTTAAGCATCTTGCTAGCAGGAAAAGCCCTTACATACAGTACACCTGGTGAAAGATCAGCTTGGCTTAAAATATTCCAGTACAATTTTCAGAGTAAACAACTTCACAGAAGTTAATTAAAAAAAAATAAAAATAAAACTCAAACTAATCTTAAAGAAACAGAGGAAAAACAAAAAGACAAACTATAGGTAAGATCACCAGGAAGGAATGCCCAGCTTTTGTTTTCAAATGTTGACTGAAATTTAGGTTTCAATAAAGTAACTTCCACAAATCTGGGGCATGGCTAGTTGAACATACTGCATACTTTCAGACGCCAAGTCAAAAACCATTTCAGTCACATTTTAGCAGGGCAGAAATTATTCATGTCTTTAAGTATGAATAAATGTTAGTCAATGTTCTACTATTACATGGTTCATAGTCTTATCAACCTAACAGTCAAAAAACAAGAAAATTAAACCCCAACATGAAGTAACAATAAACAATATTTAACCAAGATAATGCAAAGAACACCCAAATTAATTAGTTTAAGTTAAAAACCCAGCAATACCATCTTGTTAGTCAGTGCAAACGCTACATACAGGGTTTTCTCAAGAAAGCTGAAAGCACCTGATTCTTTTGCCAAGTCATCAGATTCAATAATGTACAGGCTTAAATCTGCATTTTAAAAAACTGCCATTACATTAGTGCATAATTTATCAAAATTGTAAAAACGATTCTGCATAACTTAGGAGAATTTAATATCTAGTACATCAGCTGAAAGACTTAGGCACTTGGTTATATTTTTAATTAATTACTTCAACAAGTAGCCTGTGTATAAATATTAACAAAGCAGAAACTATCCTTGAAAAATGGAAAATTAAAAAAAAATTAAACGCTACAGATAAAAGCACTGCACCACACTCCTACATATAATGCAGTAAAGAAAGCTAGTATATAACCCTGTAAAATTCTATGGTAAGAATGTCTAACTTCACTCTTCAAAAGAAAAAAAAGAAAAAAAAAAAATCCATGCAAAGTCCCATGAAAAAGATAAATAAAGCAGCTGGAATGAGATGGAAACTTCTCTCAGTGAAACATAAAATAGAAATAAATAAGTTAATTAAGTCTACTTTCACTAGATGTATCATTGTAGGATCCTGCTAGTTTAATAACTGAGTTGTTAATTTTCTATAGAAGCCATTTAAAATAGGAAATGGCTCAGTTACTGCACCGGATTGCTACAAACTCATAAAAAGCTGCTTGAAGCTTAAGTTAAATGTTGTCCAAATTCCAATCACTTCTGGAAAGTGAACGTGTTACCCTAGTAAAGTAAATTTTCTTTTTTTTTCATAATGCTAATGCAAGAGGGCTTGAAGTATCAAAGAGTCCACAGGAAATGGATGCCCCCGGTAATATCTTTTTTTTTAAAAAAAATATACATTATATAATATATATTATATATATAAAAAGCTAGTGTAAATGCTTCCATGGTATGGTCACAAATTTGAAAGATGAACCTTCTTTCAGCTGTTAACCATCTTCCCATTTGCAACAGGTTTTAAAAAGTCATTTTTATCTTCAGACATAACATGAGTTTTCAAAATGAGGTTGCCAACACTGACAGGTGTGGTGATGGGGAGGCAACTTGCATTGCTAATAGACACTGGGAGTGGTTGGCTAAAGCAAGAAGTTACCGGCAGAATTGTTTTTTGTTCCTCCCTGAAAAAATAAATATTGAAAACAAATTAGTCTTAAGTGAAAACTTTAAAGAGCAACCACACATGCTTAATGAAAATTGAATCAAGCTTTATGAGCCC
>NW_012155173.1:1302778-1318973 GCF_000956105.1 Propithecus coquereli | reverse complement strand
GTTGCCCAGGTTGGTCTTGAACTTCTGGCCTCAAGTGATCCTCCTGCCTCAGCCTCCCAAAGTGCTAGGATTACAGGCATGAGCCACTAAGCCCAGCCTTAACATGATTTTTTAAAAAAAGAAACCCTTAATCTAGGTCTTAATTCTTTAAGTTTGGCTATCAGATTGAAAAAGTATAACCTGATACTGGAGCACAGACTTTTATCCCAACAAAAAGCAAGTTTCAGGCTACTAAAATGGACTACTTTGTTAGTTCAATTTTATCTCTTCTCCCCTAAAAATCTGGACTGACCAAATCATTACCCTATTATCTAAGGTCTTCCTCACAGCACAAAGCCAAAAATGAATTTAACACAGCATCTATTTCTCTTTAAGTATTCATGCCCTAAGTCTACTCGTTATGAATTTTCTGTCTAACACTCACAGAATCACATGGTCTTCACCTAAACTCTGTTTTTTCTGCTTTAGTGGCTCCTTTTGGTGCTGTTGGACCGGATGCCCATTTTCCACTGCTGTTCCATTCAGCAACTGATCATTTTGAGAACTGATTCCAAGTTGTATGTCCAGGATCTCCTAGGAAAGTAAAATTTTAATTCTTCAGTATGAAAGTATTTTATACTTTTTAATTTTCAAAGGAACAAAGCTTCCTAATTATCTAATTGTGGCACTTACTTCGATTTGTTCGCTTTGTCCATCAGGTTCATCAGTATCAAGTGCTGAAAGCTCTAATTCAATATCCCTATCAGGCTTAGTATCTGTTGAATCTTCTGTATAATCACTCTGTAAACAACAAAAATACTGATCTTATACCCGTGGAGCCTGGGGCTTCCCTTTTAAATTAAAATGGGAACCTCAATGGTTTAATTAAAGAATTATTTAGGAAATCTCAGACTGTAATTTTATTTCTACTGTAAGTTTTAACAGTCATCAATCATCCATCAGAAAAAGGCACACTAAAATGCACAAAGACGGGTATAAACCAAGGTGCAGTTTGCAGAAAACAAATACATTATGCATGAAGCTGAGAGGTTCAGTTTTTTTACCTCTCCATTTCTCAGTTCAATTTCCTTGCTTAGAAGATTTAAGGTAAGGTGACGGCCTTCATCCAGGGAATTCCACTTCTGTTGCATGGCCAGAGCATTGGCCTCTCTCTGAAGAAGTAACGAGTTACTCTTGGCCTATATAAGGAGAAAGTGGGAAAAAAAGTAAAGTTAGCTTCCAACCATAGTTTTCAAATGTCATTCTATTTTTTTAAAAATTCAAAGGTAAGTTACCTAGAACCTACCTGCTGAAGTTCAATGCTTAAAAGATCTCCAGTACTGGAATGCTTTCTATGACCAGATAAATCAGTAACAATGAATCTGTCCCTTTAAAGAGAAATACGTTTATTATAATAAAAGTAAAATAAATAAAGCAACTAAAGCAGTAATGACTATATGTTTTATGTAACAGATCAACCCTGAAAGCTTCAGTCATCATTCCAAATGTAAAAGTAAACATTTTTTTCAGAAATTTGTTATACAGCTCAGACTAGCAAAGCACATTTCATGAACAAATGTGGGTGGGATTTGGTCTCTGAGGATACATACAAGTCTGAGAATGGAGAATCCTACAGAATTAAGAGAAACATTACCGCTCAATATAGTGTGCTGATGATGTGGCCTCACTGCCATATGAACTCCATCTTGAATCAACAGCATTGACGTAAGGGACGTAATCTAGAGAAATGTAGGAAGAAACACGTTTGCAAAAGTTAAAAACTAGTAGATAGATATGCATGTATACTTTTCAAAAAAAGACCTGCATTTTATCCCACTAGCCACACGATGCTGGTTAAACCATTTAATTCTGAGTGTACCAGAGTTGTTAAATGGAGGGAAATGTACTCTATTATACAGATTGGGGATTAAAAAGCAGTGTCTAAAACATATCAGACTAGGGATTAGTTAAATGGATTACCTGATACGCTGATGGGCTTAGTTGCACTTCCTTGGGAAGCAGTGGCCTGGACAGGATCCGTAGTATGGTAACCTGTGCGGGAAGATCTGGAAATTGCACCCCACTTTGAGATGATGGGTCCATCACTAAAGGGAATTATTGGGTCTTCTTCTTTTGTCCTTCTCTGACTTTCAAATAAATGTACTCTTCTCTTAACATCTCCACTGTCCAGGTCCTGCATAAACCAAAGAAAATCAATAAAAGGACTGTTGGCTATTACTTCAGCTAGTAAGTACATGCTATCAAGAGACATGTTATTAGGTTTTCTGGTAAATTTAACACTAGCTCTACATGTCAATGATAATCCAACACTATTATTAAACCACTAAACTATGTTCAAATAATTTAAACATTAAATGCAATTTATTTCAGACTTATCTAAATATAATGCAGCTGCTTACAGATGAGTTATATAGCAAGAGTAAAAAGATGAAAGCATTCATTCTAAAACTTGAGTCAACATGCACTATCTCTCCCCACCACCCCCAAACCCCAGCAAAATCATACCATTAACACAGCATTTGAATTAGCAATTACATCTTTGGGCTCTGAATCGATGGCATTTATACAGGAGCCTATGGTGCCACAGGACCAGGGAGAATAATGGGAAAGATGATCTTCTTCAAATTTTGTACCACTCACACTCTCAGAGAACTGTTTTTTTAAAAAAAATAAGCCAATTAGTAAGAAACTTAAATTTACAAGCTTGTAACTAATATAAAGTGACTATTATAGAATTCAGAGAACTTCATAGTGAACAATTATACTCTTAATAATATAAAAACTGTTATAAGCAACAAATAGTATTTTTACATTAGAAAATGGCATGCCTTCTCTTTTCCCTTTTTCCTTTAAGTGCTCATAAAGAACACTTGACTGATACTATCAAAAGCAATCAACAAATATTTGTAGCATGTCACTAACATAGTATGGGGTGCTCTAAAAAAAAATGAAGAAAAAAAAAGCAAAAGAAAATACACAGATATGCACACAGACACAGAGATCACAGTCCATGTCCTAAAGGAGTTTATAATTTCCTTGACAAAAGAATAACATGTGCAAATAAGGGAACATGACTGACAAACCATGTAGTATTAAATAAAGAGCCAAAGAATTCAAAGAAGGGTCTGGAGCTAGAAGGGGAAGTGAATACATTTTAAAGGAACTATAAGGAATACTATAGGACCAGAATACTACGGTTGCAATAATCATTAAATCTAGTTTATTAATTATTCAGATAAGAAAACTTAAGGACAAAAAGGTTAAATAACTTGCCCCAAGACAAACTGCAAGCTGACAGCAGATCTTAATCTCAGGAAAATACTCATTTCCTAAAACATATAATATAAAAATTGAAAATACACTTTTCTATCAAGCAAGTGGCGGCTCTGTCACTGTTGTCAAGATGTTTACCTGCTTTGAAGAAGTCTAAATTTGATAAGACAAATTTGGATCTAGTTTAAAAATTCAATGCTTTATTAAAAGATTTATGGATAAAAAAATATAATGCCTAGGATTATTTCAAAATAAACCAGCAGGAAAAGGGGGTACAAATAAAATAAGATTTGGCTGAGCTGATAACTGTGAAAGCTGGGCAATAGGTAGAGTGTATTATACTATTCTCTCCACATTTGTATATGTTTGAAATTTTTTTTTTTAGAGACAGGGTCTCACTGTGTTGCTCAGGCTGGTCTGGAACTCTTGGCCTCAAGCAATCCTCCTGACTCAGCCTCCCGAGTTGTTGGGATTATAGGCATGAGCCACTGTGCCTGGCATATGTTTGAAATTGTTTATAATAAAAAAGATTAAAAAATTTTTTATATCAGATCCTCTGGGGGTGGGGAATAAATTAGAAGAAACTTTAAAAAGAAATTAATGGTTTTCTCTAAATATAACAGTACTAAAAACACCAGGTTAAATTAAGATCATCCTTGTACAAAAACTTGTTTTGTAATGCCAAGAACAATAATTAGCAGTGATGTAAACAGCATGAATAATTCAGTAGGCATTTCTGCACCTCTTGTGAAGTAGGGAAGAAATGCCTCAGCCCAGGATTCAAATCCCAGCTGCTGTAAGGCTGAATGATCTTGGGCTAATTATATAACTTCTCTGAGTTGGATTCCTAACCTGTAAAGTATGGATATCACCTGTGCCCTAAGGTTTTTGTGAGAATTAAATAAAACAGCTTTATGTAAATGCTTGTTACAGTGCCTGCCATGAGTAGGTGCTCAATAAATGGTAGATATAAAGCTTATTATCAATAAAGACTATAAAAATAACTGTACTGCTGGAAAGATTTTTAATTCTTGGTTGATAAAGGACTGAGAGACATATGATGGTCTTCAGGAGTCTCACAACACCTAGTGAGTATACAGTTAATGTTTATTGAACTAACCTCAAATGCACATGAAACCACTGCAAAATATCCAAAATAGCTAACCATGGTTTGAATGAGAAATTTGAAGTCAACTGTTTAAACTATCTCTGCAACATCAAGTGATTAAAACCTTTCTTACATCCGTGCGAAAGTCTACACTGAATAGAGGAGAAGGTGGTGTTGGTGACTGTGTTGCCATAGGAAGAGTTGAAGAGACAAGAGGTGCTTTCTGAGTGTGGTACTGTGCCCACTGATCTGGCTTTCTTCTTATCTGCTCCTCGCAACTGGTCTTCAAATGACCACAAGGTTCCTAATGGAGGATAAAAGAAACAATCTTAATTATCTAGGGAGTGGTGAATAAATTTAACTATGCTCTGTGAAAATAATGTAAACAGTTTATGATATTTTGGGGATAAAAAAACACAGGAGGGAAAGTCACCCTAGTCTATTCTCCACACACTTAAACAAAAAGGTTAATATTGATTCAACTGATATTAAAAGTAAAATCTGAGCACTCACTTTTCTGGTTTAGAAAAGTCATTTGTATATATGTAGAGATACTGAAGAGGCACTGTCCTTGTAATTCTGAGATTTATTTTTACCTTCCCAACAGTTTTCTATCCAAATGACATTTATTGAGCATTCATACGTATCAGGCCTAGTTCTAAAAGTTTTGTTTTTCTGATTTAATTCTCACAATAGCCTTGAGGTAGGTACTTCTGTTATTGCCACCAAACAGATGAAAAAACTGAGGCACAGGAGTAACTTCTGTGGGTCACACAACTGCAAGTGGAGGAGCCAGAATGTATACTTGGGTATTTTAACACCACATACTGGATTCTTAACTACTACACTAACTACTACACTATAGCAGCATTCCTATTTCCATCATCACTTACCCTTGGTAAAGGCACAGTTGTCCTTGGCTCACTTGGTGGCTGACAAGCCACTGAATAATATCCATCTAATGAGTTATATCTTTCCCGCAAAGATGTCTGATAGACAGACGAGTGCATCACATCCATTGGAGGTAAAGAATTGCTTCTAATAATGTCATCTCGTTGGTACATAGGTGGGCGCCAGATGCGCCTACTGTCATACACAGGAGCATACATCCCAGAAGGTACTGGAGGAACTGGTCCATACGGCTGCGGAGGAGGAGGCTGGTAAGGAGAAGAATTCATTCGATCTCGAGGGGAAAATGTACTGTAATGATCGGCATATGGCATGGAAGCAGGTGGGAGGGAGGACTCTGGAACATTATTGGACCTCACAAAGCGAGGAACACAGGGAGCCACACCAGCTGGTACCGTTGGAGGTGGTGGGTAGTATCCTTGAAAATTGGAAAAAGGAATATTTAATGTAATCTTAGTAAAATTCAACATATTATAATGGTTAAAGTCTAAGGCAGCCTTTAATGTGGGAAAATATAAGCTTTGAATTTTACCTTAGTTACTCTGCTTTACAAAGCAGCTATGTATTTTCAAGATATTACTATATGAAAATCATTAACATTCAACACTTTGTTAAACTGTTTTTTAAAAACACATGACAAAGCTATTAATAGATGGCTGGTAAATTTCCTTCTAGAGCATCTATTGCCATAGGTTTTGGATTAAATGATTCCATCATTGATTCTTATTATCCTTTTTGGGAGCAGAGGTTAAAGACCTCTTTCAAAATCTATGTAAGTTGTTCACTGTCGTTCCAAAATTGTATATAAGCATACACAAACAAAACATTTTATATGCTATTTCAGGGGATTTGCAGTACTCCCCGAAGCTCATTCATGAACCTTATATTTGATTCATAGGAATGACAATCTTATTAGTATCTAGAACCACAGATTCTTAGAGCAGGAGAAAACATATGGGTCACATACTCCAAAGGATTAATTTTTTAATGTAGACATTGTACACAGATATAAATGATTCTCTCATTTATCTAAGGGAAACACATGTCAGATTACAGTTTCTTTTTTCTTAGAATTCTATAAAATTACATAAAATTACTTACCTGTCTGTGGATACTGTGGGACTTCAAAGGGTATCTGAGTCCTTGGATCTTGAAAATATTGAATGTTTTCAGAATGCTGAGGATATACTGGTACTCTAGTTAGAAATGGGCTGGATTTTTGAGGCACAGAATTCAGCTCTGTTCCAGCATTAGAGGGTCCAGCTGAGGTAGCCACTACATTACTTACAGGAGTCTTGGGTGGAGAACCAATTTTACTGGAGAAAGAGTTTAACAAAGAATAAAGGATAACCAAATGTCTTCCTCAAAAGGAATTTTTCATAAAATTATATAATGAAATTACTAATAGAAAATGATCAGGGTAACAGATCTCACATACTGGTGGGGGCAACAGGGAATGAACAATTGGGCATTAATACGACCCTTTTATCCATGCTTTTGTTGTTGTTGTTGAGACAGTCTTGCTCTGTCACCTGGCTGGAGTGTAGTGGCATCATCATAGCTCACTGCAACCTCAAACTCCTGGGCTCAAGAGATCCTCGCACCTGAGCCTCCTGAGTAACTAAGACTATAGGTGCATGCCACCTCATCCAGCTTTTTTTTTTTTTTCTAGAGATGGGGTCTCACTATGTTGCCTGGGCTGGTCTCGAACTCCTGGCCTCAAGCAATCTTCCTGCCTCATGCTCCCAAAGTGCTGGGATTATAGGCATGAGCCACCACATCCACCCTAGCTCATTTTCATTAGCTACATCAATTGGCCTGGTGTTTGGCACATAAGAGATGATCTGTAATATCTGATGAATAAATAATGGATGCAGATTTATTTTTAAATATTTGAAAGAATAATTTATGTAGATTATTTTTAAAGTTGTTACCCTAGTCCATTAAAAAAAACTGAGATACAACTCACCCGTTGAAGGTATATAATCAGTGGTTGTTGGTATAATCATAAAGTTGTCTAATTATCACCACTATTTAATCCTGAAACATTTTCATCACTCCCAAGGGAAACCTGTACCCATCAGCACTCTCCATTCCTGCTCCCACCCTAAGCCCCTAGAAACCATTAATCTACTTTCTGTCTCTATGGATTTGCCTATTCTGAACATCTTACATAAATGGAATCATACAACATGTGGCCTTCTGTGTCTGCCTTCTTTCGCTTAGCATAATGTTTTCAAGATTCATCCATATTGTAGCACATAATAGTACTTCATTCTTTATAGCTGAATAATATTCCACTGTATGGATATAAAATAGTTTTATAACATTGCCTTGCCAAAACCCTTCAAAAGCTCATTTCCTAAACATCTATAACGTAAGGTCTCCATAATCTGGTGCCAACCTATCTATCTAATCTTATTTACACCAGTCCCTAACATAAAGCTTCAAATCTAAAAGGCTGGTTTCCTCAATATTCCATATAATTACCTACAAACTTAAATCATGTTATACTGTTTCCTTTTCTGAAATCTCCTATATTTTTCCCAGCAATATAAAATTTTCCTGTCCTTTAATCCAATTCCAATATTGCTTCATTTGTGTGAATGCTGTCTCCACAATTATATCATCATAAATTCCCTTTTTTTTTTTTTTGAGACAGAGTCTCACTGTGTTGCCCAGGCTAGAGTGCCGTGGCATCAGCCTAGCTCACAGCAACCTCAAACTCCTGGGCTCAAGCGATCCTCCTGCCTCAGCCTCCCGAGCAGCTGGGACTACAGGCATGCGCCACCATGCCTGGCTAATTTTTTCTATATATTTTTAGTTGTCCAATTAATTTCTTTCTATTTTTAGTAGAGATGGGGTCTCGCTCTTGCTCAGGCTGGTTTCAAACTCCTGAGCTCAAACAATCTGCCCACCTCGGCCTCCGAGAGTGCTAGGATTAGAGGCGTGAGCCACCGCTCCCGGCCATCATAAATTCCTTACAGGCAGAGATACCTTGTATGTCTCATGTATTTCCAACAGTGCCAAACACAGAGGTCAGAATGAGTACATAAACAACATGTGTTCACTAGATAATGTTCTCTGACACATCTTTTCTAAAATCTCTCTTAATAAATAATTTCCCCCATTGCATGCTGACTGCAGAAGGAGCAAATACTACTGCTTATCTACCCATTATTATTATATGACATCACTACCAGTGTACTATGTGCCTAGCACAGCGCTTTTTTCCTAGCAGGCATACAAGAGATACCGACAGACTATTTGTGGGCAACAAAATCTTAACATGCTTTAACTCAGATTTTGACCTATAAAAGAATATCAAAACGTGGGATTTTAGAGTCAGAAACAGCTTTTCAGATTGTCTGAAAATTTTAAAACTTTTTTCTTAAGGCACCAAAACCCTTTGCCAAATGAAATCTTATGCTGGCATCCAATCACAACAGCAATAGTGGTAATAATAACAATAATAATAAAACAAGTATTTATTGAGTGCTTACTATCTGGCAGGTATTGTTCAAAGCATATTGCAGGGTTAACTCATTTAGTCTTCACAGCCAACATATGAAATATTATTGTAATTCTAATTTTATGGTTATGTAAATTGAGGGAGACACTTAAGCAACTGGCCTAAGATCAAACCGCTAGGAAACAATAAGCCAGAACTTGAGCCCAAAGAGTTTGGCTCCAAGACTCCTCTTTTAACTACTATACATAATTACAGAGTATAAATAAAGCAGAAGTGCTCTGACTGATACAGGACTAGAGGCTGAGCATCTAACTTGCTCAGGTCTCTACTTAGTTTCTTTCTAGCACCTCTATGGAATCAATACCAAAGTTAAAGGAAGTAAGGTGTCAAAAAACCCAATTCTGGTCCAACCTCTTCAGTGTACAGTTGAGCAAAACAAAACCCAGAGGTGAAATGACCTTCCAACTTTACAAAGCTATTCAGTTGCAGAGCCAGGACTGTAACAAAAATTTTTTGGTATTTAGCGTTCCTTCTACTACGTGAAACATTCTGCATAAAAATTCTGATTAACTGCTGTTCCTTGGGATAAATAAAAATACTCAGGCATTTCTAAAAAGGATAAAGAATATTAATTATTTTTGCCTAATACCTACTTTTCAGTTATAGAATCTGCAGAGGGTCCGGTAGCATTCTGACCATTAGTGCCAACTTTCCCCACTTTCTTCACAGTCTCCAGAGCTCTTAAGGTACTGTCAGTACTACGTGAGATTAGCTGGGAAACACTGTTTTCTGCATTTGAAATTCCGTTTGTACTTGGAACAGTTTTCCCCGTTGTTTCAGTACTTCCTATGACAGAAATGACATTTCCGGCTGTGGTTGTGACAGTGTTGTTTACACCAACTTTATTTAGAAGAGGAAACGTTCTTACAGTGGCATTGATCTTTTTGTTCCTTAATCGATACCTGTTTAAAAAAAATGAACATATTGGTGAATATGAAGGAAAAAAAGACAATAGGAAAAGATTTAAAAAGATGGAAATAGCTTTCAAATAGCTTCTTCAGCTAAATAATCAAATATGGTCTACATCAAATTCTACTGTAACAGATGCCACATGAAAATATACATGCCATTCACATATGTACATAATATACATGTATACATAAGGACATAATATAGCAAGCAAAATACACACATATTCAACAAAACCTTTTGAGAGAGTGGGAAGAGATCATTTGAAAACTTTATATAACTGGATTATAAAGTACACTGTGTTAAAATGACAGGAACCAGCACCAAATTTAGTTGGGAACACAGAATGAAGAGAAAAGGTACGCAAGAGTTGAAGGCATTCTCTGTTGTTACTGAACTGTTAAAGCATTACATAATTTTTTAAAAAAATTAAGAAAACCAAAACTTATTCTTAAACAAACATTAAAAAAAGTAGAAATTTTGTATTATATTTTTCAGATTAGTTTATGACTAAAGTAAAATGAATTTGAATTAAAGACTTTTCTGATACTAAGTTTTGACTTTTATTTATGGTGATCATCAGATATAATACTCTAATATATAAAGCATTTGATCTTGGGACTCCATTTAAGAAAATTTGTTTGCACTTGTATATCGAAAATTTCATTATAATGTAGTCCTTCCTTGTCAACATTCCCTCTAGTATTTTAAAGTGGTGGAAAATTAAGTTACATGGACAGAAAGAAGACTACATACATTTGGGGTCATAAACAATACCTTCACTATAGTTTCCCTTTTAATTTTCCAGTATCTATAAAACAGCTTCATCATTCAATCCTTCTCTTGTTCTCTTTCTCACACATACACACACTAACAGAGGAAGGTGAAGCTCAATAAAAGACAAGTACTCCCAGATCAGACTGGCTGAAAGTGGAGTAACAGAACATAAAGTTAAAAAAAAAAAAAAAAAGGTGATGGCCAGTTTACCCATGGCATCTTGTAGACAATGGAGCCAATGATTACTTCTTTAAGAAGGAAGGGCATGAGCAGACCTGTATTTTTTAAAAATTTTTTATTTTTAATTATTATGGGTACATAATAGGAGTATATCTTTACAGACCTATATTTTATGAAGGCAATTTGGTGGCACGAAGAGGCCCAAAGATCCCTGTACTTTCCTCAATTTGCTCTATGAAACCTACTCATTATTCTTTTCTTCGAAGTTCTTATACAAAATGCCCAGCTGTTCCCTCTTTTCCTTTCTCAAAGAACAAATTTCAAATATCCTTAAGGTTGCTCTAGCAAGTAAAAAATAAAGTTTTGACTGTGAGCCTCTGAAAAGAGAGGAGTTAGGAGAAGTAAAACCTTAACCAAATGAGGTAAAGTGACAAGTAGGGATACACACTGGACTCCTAGTACCTGGGCAGCTAAAGGCTTGAACTTAGAATCTGGACCTCGTACTTGAAAAAGCCAATTACCCCCTATTCTTTTTTCTTTCTTTTTTTTTTTTTTTTAAACCAGATGGGTTCTTGCTATTTTGCCCAGGCTGGCCTCAAACTCCTGGGCTCAAGCAATTGGTCAGCCTCGGCCTCCTGTGGAGCTGGGACTACAGGTGCACACACCATTGCACCTGGCTTTCCCTATTCTTTTTAAATCATCCATGAGGTCCCTCAAGTATTCACTCCCTTCTTACTCATCCTGCAATCCACTATCTACCATTAATCCCTCCATTTAACTCTCTTGGCCCACCACCTCTCGTAGAACTCATTTGGTAAAACCACAATCCAATTCTACATTTACTTGTGCCTGCTCCCAAGCAGCTAAAGGTAGCTAGAGAAAAACTATGAAATCATGCTGTCTAGACTACCTTCAGAACTATAAACAATTATTTAAAATGGCCAAGCAATTCATTAATACACTTCTTGATTATGTTCATTTTCCCATCTGCTAACATCCTTTCCCCCTCCACTCTCCACCACAGCCCCTCCACTGCTGATGATACTCCCTCTTCACAGAGAAAATAAATGAAACCAGAGAATTACTTTCCACCACTAATTCTGCTAACCTTCCTGCATCTGTAACCACACAATCCTCCTAAGAAGAGGGACAAAGAGCTCCTGTTTCCAACTAAGGCCAGTCTCTCCACCTGTGCCCCACTTTGCAAGCCCATTTGCCTTCCTTGAAGACTTCATTCATGTAATTATATCTTTTTCTCTTGTGCATACTTTCACTTCATTCAGGTACCTGCTTAAATGTTACATCCTCTGAAAGCCTTTCCTGGACTATCTTATCTAAAAGACCTCCCCTTTCCCAATCATTCTTTCTCATTATTTTGTTATTTTTTTATAGTACCAATCACTTACATACATTATGCTTTCCTTTCTATTTATTTGCTTTATGTCTGTCTCCTCTACTACAATGTAAGTGCCATGAGGACAAGGATTTTGCCTTTCTATGCACCTCTCTATATTTAGCAAATAGTACACTGCCTCATGCATATTAGGTATCCAATTAATATTTGTTGCATGAATGTGGAGTAAACTTCAAACTTCATGTGGCCAAGAGAACTGATTTTCTGCCCCAAAGCACTTCCCATCTCAGTAATAGATATCACTCAGTTATGCAGCCTCCAAACCCTGGAGTCATCCTTGATTCCTTTCTTTTCTTTATAGCCCAGATTCAACCTGTCCATCTTGTCTGCTCTACTTCCAAAATATGTTTTAAATATGACTACCTTTCATCATTTCCATTTCTATAGTCCTAGGACCAAGCCACCAATCTTACACCTGGACCACTGTGGCCATTTAACTGGTCTTCTGACATGCCTCAGAAAATTAGTCTCATCATTCAATTTGAATAAAACCCTACAATGGCTTCCTGTTGCAACCAGAATAAAATCCATATTTCTCGCCATGGCCCACCAAACCACTGAATTTGCTTACTTATATGTTTACTGTTCCTCTTTCTCCACGAGAAGCATCTTGGGAAGTACCTAAGCACATAATAATCTTTTATAAATACTTGTTGAGCTGGTTGATCCCAGGCTTTTGACATTCCCCAGAATGCAGCAATTCTTAGGAATGTGATCCCAACATCCTAGTTCTAAAATATACCCACATAAATATTTATTCTCTATGTAATATTTATTCTCTATTTACATATAATAAATAAATATTTATTCTAAGTAGAGATTGTTGGGTATCTACATTTTATTTGCTTGGGGGTATATAGCAGAGAAAGCAAACATGGGTAAAATGAATTTATTTAAGTTGAACAAACAATTGCTGAGTTTCTGGTGTGTTATGTGAACTGAGGGCCTATCCTGAAAAGCTCAGAGTGAGACGGCAACATGTTTTTTTTAAACCAAGAGGACAGCGACATCATCTACTTCTCTAATCCCTTGCATTACCCATTTGTTTGTTTTAACAGCAATAGACAGTGTAAAGCTTGCTGGAAATAAGAAACAAAAACTGCAGAGTATTTGCTCTTTCAACACAAACATATTGAGTTTACATTATCAGGTATTTTCTACATGCAGGAAATACAGAGATGAATAATCCATGGGATAAATGAAGTCCAGTAAAAATGCACATGAAAATAAGCAATTGAGATACTATAATCTTGTAACTACCAGTTATAATTACTGTGTATAAACTACAGTGGCAGCACAGTGAAAGAAGCAAGTAACAGTGCCTTAGGAATCCAGGGAAGTCTGCAGAAGGAAGATAATACCTGAGTATGATTAGAAATAGCTCTCCAGATAGAGAAGAGAAAAACATATGATATGGAGTGAACAACATATGCAAGGGAAAAGAAGAGTAAAAGAAACTTATATATGGTGGTGCAGTGGCTCACGCCTGTAATCCTGGCATTTTGGGAGGCCAGGGCAGGAGGATCACTTGAGGCCAGGAGACTGAGACCAGGCTGAGCAATATGAAATGCCATCTCTACAAAATACAGAAAAATCAGCCAGGTGTGGTTGTACGTGCCTGTAGTCCTAGTTACTTGGGAGGAGGCTAAGGCAGGAAGACTGCTTCAGCCCAGGAGTTTGAGGTTGCAGTGAGCTATAATGACACCAAGTGCACTCTAGCCCAGGCAACAGAGCAAGACTCTGTCTCCAAAAAAAAAAAACTTACACAATAGTCAACAATGATTAACTGAATGTACCTTTAAGATGTACTGAGGAACTAATTAAGATTTTAAAGAAGATAGAAATACTTAAACACATATTTTAGAAAGAAAATCTTAGTGGAAATGGAAAAGACAGGTTGAGACACAGGGAGATACTAGGTAAAAAGCCACTGAAGGCCAAGGTGGGAGGACTGCCTGAGGCCCGCAGTTTGAGACCAGCCTGTATAAGAAAGAGAGACCCTGTCTCTACAAAAAATATTTTTAAAAAAATAGGCGTGGTGGTGTGGATCTGTAGTCCCAGCTACTCAGGAGGCTGAGGTGGGAGGATCGTTTGAGCCCAGGAGTTTGAGGCTGCAGTGAGCTATGATGATGCCACTGTACTTTATCCTGGGCAAGAGAGTGATATTCTATCAAAAAAAAAAAAAAGTCACTGAAGTAGTAAAATGGATAAATTGAATTAATATGTGAAACACTAAGATAGTATCTGGCACAAAATGTGACTAATTAATTTGGCTATTATTATTTTTTTACTACTACAATAAAGTTCTGAAGTAGGTAGTACTACAGATAAGAAGCCAGCTTGAAGATGTAAGAGAGAGGATTTTTTAGGTAGGGTACCAGTTGAGCGTGGAATGGCAATGAAATCAGTTTCTTCTCTGTTTTTAGTCTAATTGCTCCTAAGCGAGGTCCTCTAAAAAGCTATATTTCAGCTAAAAAGCTCTATTTCAGGTATGGACAAGCTGAATATATCTCTTAGAGTCTCAAAAATTATCTTGATGTGAAATTCTGTATGTAGCACCATACTGGGTGCAAACACCATCTTTTTTTCTTAGGACTCCTGTAGCCTCTCTAGGCTCTTCAAGCAGAGGGAAAAATTGAGAAGAGAAGCATGTTTGTACTCTTTTTACTGCACACACATATATCTTCTATTACACTGCTACTGCTGTAGAGTTGTGCAGGGCCCAGTACCAGCCACCAGAAAAAGGCAACAACAACAAACAAGACAGATATAATCCACAGAGCTTATACTTAAGTAAGGTGGACAAACATTTAATAAATAGATCAGGGGCCATAGTTTTTATAAATTGTTTTTGTAAATAAAGTTTACAGCCATGCCCATTTTACACATTTTTCTATGGCTACTTTTTTGCTACAGTGGCAAAGTTGAGTGGCTGTAACAGAGATTGCATAATCCACAAAACCTAAAATATTTACTATCTGGCCTTTACAGAAAAGTGAGGCAACTTCTAAAACGGACCCTTAATTAAGTATAATTGTGATAAATGTGACAAAGAAGAAGCTGGCTAGTTTGAAGTATTGGGGGGGATCTCTCTGAAAAAGTGAAGGACGACCTGTACAAAGGAAAGGTCTCAAAGGCAAGGCTAGAAGGAACAGCATTATGTAAAACACCTGAATGGGAAGGAACATGGTGCATTCCTAGAACTGAATGAAGTTCAGTGTGGCTTGAGTATAGAGTATAATTAGAGTGTTGTGAGTTGACATTAGAAAGATAAGCACAGGTTAGACACAGGGTCTTACAGACCACCACACAGATTTTATATCTTTATCCACAAGGCAATGAGAAACTATCAACTGCTTAGGTGCAGAGGAGTGATCTGTGCTTTTAAAAGACTTCTCTCTGTTTTGTAAGAAATGATGGGAGAAGGGGTGGGCAACAGTAGATGTAAGATGATTAGTTAGGAGGCAACTGTGGATCAAGAAAAGGGGATGATAGCTTAGACTAGAAGGATGGAAAAAAGAAGAGAGTTGAGAAATAGATAGGAAGCTGAATTGGCAGGACATGAGTGCTGACTAAACAGGAAAAGCTGAAGGAAGGACAGCTGACAAAGAAGATTCCTATAACAGCATATATAACTGGCTGGATGGCTAAACAGAGTACAAGGGGAGAGTGAAATGGAAGGTCAAGGAGGAGGTATGGGAGGAGCAAAATTAGCTCAGTTTGAGTTTAAGGTGTCTAAAAGCAAAATGGAGATGTCCAAGGAGAGTTGATACACAGGTCAGTTATTCAGTAGAAAGGCTGGGATGAATTTTTGGTGAGGTATTGATAATGAAAGTTTTGGTTCAAAAGCAAAACAACAAAACTTGGATAATATATATTATAACACATCGTTTATGTCTGGGGTAAATGAATACAGAAAAAGGGGTTACCCACAGGAGAAGAGAAAGATAAAAGATGACACAGAAAAAAGAATGTCAAAAATACCAAAAGCAACCAGGCATGGTGGCTCATGCCTGTAATCCCAACACTTTGGGAGACCAAGGCAGGAAGATCCCTTAAGCCCAGGAGTTCAAGACCACCCTGGGAAACAAAG
>NW_012155173.1:1297210-1298859 GCF_000956105.1 Propithecus coquereli | reverse complement strand
CTTTAATCTCTACTTAAGTGATAAAAAAATATATAAATTTAAAAGTTACAGGGTTTCACATGTCCTAGTAAAGTTGTCTAATAATCCAAACATGCAGGTGTATGGCTACATAGTTTCCACAATAAATGATACACTCTTATTTCTGAACCACTATAACTTGCTAAGGACTACAGTGATAACTGAAACTCGGTTAGGACTCGGAATACGTAAAAGGCTCTGAAACTTAGATTGGACAAGTCATTCTAACTATTCAAAACCTAGTTTCCTCATCAGTAAAAGAAAATATCCCCAGACTATTTTACTGGTTGTTTTTATTGCTGTTGTTGGCACATCAGACAACAGTAATAGACCCCCAAGATCATGAAGATGGGGAAATCGAGTTAACATCTGAAAGTGAATAGGTCACAATTAATTCTCTTCGGTAATCTATAAATACATTACAGAGGAGTTTGGGATATGCACAATTTTAATTAACATAATCTTAGGTATGATTTAAGAAAGAGTAGGAGACATGCAAAATTATAATTAACACAAACTTAGGTATGATTTCAGAAAGAGCAGAGAACTTGGGCACAGTGGCACACGCCTGTAGGCCCAGCTACTTGGGAATCTGAGGCGGGAGGATCGCTTGATCCCAGGAGTTCAAGATCAGTCTGGGCAACATAGCAAGACCCTGTCTCACAAGAATAAAAAAAAAGAAAGCAGAGTATAACTTAAAAGTCACAAAAATCTGTATTCTACTATAACCTACTTAAAGGAACACTGAGGAAAGAAAAGGATGAATTTTCAACCTATACATGAAAACAAACCCAAAGAACTACAAAGGACTCAGGGTGACATGGGGAGCATAAGCCTCTATCTATCTATCTGTCTGAGTAGTGAAGAAGGACATAGGTGGTAAAGAAGTCTGGTGCTAATAGCATGCAGCAAAATCATCTGTGAAGCTCTGAAAACCCAATCTGAGGCCTAATGAAATCATAATCCCTGCAAGACCATATAATTAAAAAGTATATGTGAATTCAAGTCACACTTCAGATATACTCAACCAGAATCCCTGGGGATAGAGCCCAGGAATGTATGCTTTTAAAAGCTCCATATGCAATTCTGATGTGTAACTTTAGTTGAGAACTACTGCACTAAACGTTAGAATGATGAATTCCTGTTATGAGTCCATGCTCAGCAAACAAAGGTTTGATACTCTTTTACAGGAAAATATCCACCAACATGAGAATACAAGGCATTTAAGAATTACGTTTCTCTTCACAAATTAATAAAACTGATGATCTGTTATAGATGATTTCGGTTAGGGCAATTCTGATCCTGAAGAAAAAATATACTTTATGCACCCACACAATTGAGGTCCCAGCCTATAAACATAAGGAAAAGACCTTGGACGATTATCAGTTTATTAAAAGTAAATGCCACCTGAATGAGCCCTTTTGGCAGTTATGCTGGCATGATATCCTTTTATTCATCCAAACACTATGCTTTAACATTTTAAACTACAAGGCAGTGAGGATAAAATGAGAGCATAAAATTGAAATTACTTTCTAAACTAGTGTCATTCAAATATCAGATATTAGTAGCAGCAATAGCTGTATGGCAATCATAAACTAAAAATCAGTATGATATCTATAAGGAAAAAAAAA
>NW_012155173.1:1294802-1297160 GCF_000956105.1 Propithecus coquereli | reverse complement strand
GACTTTGGAGTAGGTTGGATCCTAGCTCTGTCATTTACTGACAACATAACCTTAGATATGTTATTTAACCTCTTTAAATTTTAGCTTAGGAACAGCAATTACCTTGCAAGTGGCTGTGATGACTAGAAATAATATATGTAAAAATATTGAACATAGGACTCATCCATAGTAACTAATAAATGGAAGTTATTATTATGAAATAAAGGATTATATTAATATCTTAACTTCTAAAGTACCTTGAAAATATCTTGAAAATTCAAATTCCATACATTTACAAACAAAAATTCATTTGGGTGACAACAATGGAGAAAAAAGTGACAATTTCCCACAGTAGAAATGAATTAGACAGAATGTTTAGAAGGAATCAATGATCTATACTTGGTCAAAAACATTTTATAATGACGCGAACTCATATTCAAGATACCCTCAAAACTCTTGCTATGCTATGAAAAGCTTATTAGGTACATTTAAAAACTGAGCTTTTCCCAAAAGAACAGAGACAATAAAAACTTATGAGACTAGAGTCACATAAGGAGCCCAACCAAACAGCTTGTTAAGATATTCAGGATCAAACTGTACTAGAGATAACAGCAGTCAGAAGTGTAATAAATGTACTTACCTGAGGTGTCTCATGGCCTTTTCTACTATAATTTTGTATGAAGTCCACAAGGCCATGAACCACTGTTTTAACAGCTACCATTGCATTTTCTAGCTGCTCCCAAGTTGGTGAAACAGCATCTAAAATAAGCCACCAAAGGGATGGGAGAAGGGGTTAAGAATGTTAGCAGTAATTCTCTTGTGTTATTTACCTCGAAGGTAGAAAAAGTATAAGCAATTGAGCATATTTCCACATACCTGGATTAGGGTCTATGTTTGCAAGAAGCTCTAAATGAGGCCTCAGTCTATTTAAGTTAGCTGGGTCACCTGTTCGTTGCAAAACAATTGTCAATTCCTGGACACTCTTTGCAAATGATTCTGGAGACTGCAGCTAACAAACAAAAGACAGTGGTTTTTAAGGCACATCTATAATCAAATGCTTTCAATTAGTTAACATATTTACTAGGTTTTCAAGTGTCTTCAGATTCCATAGTAGGGGTATCAACGATGAATTACATTTTCACCTCAGAATCTGCCCTATGAAATTCATCATTAGACACTTAGAAAACTTATTTACAAGCTATATTAGCTCTCTGGGGCTACAACATAGACAGGCTTGAGACTTTGTAAGCCCAGCTGTTTTTATGCTAATATTCTGTATTTGCTTCCTTATTGCATCCTTTAGTTTATGTTGAAAGTTAAAATAATTAATAAAAAGAATAAACGATAATTTATAAGAGTCTGATATTTAAACACAGGAATCTCCAACTGTTTGTTTCTAGTTTCTTTAGAATATCCTAATACTCCTCAAAGTAACAGCAGAGTTATAAAATTAGCATCTCTAATTTCACAAACCTTATCAATGATAGACTGCATGTGTGATTTATGAGCCAAGTCACCATATAGAAGTGAAGACCATTGCTCAGGTGAAATACGGAGTCCTGCTTCCATAGCAATATGTACAATTTGGGCATCATGTTCTCTGCGTAATGCCTCATAACTCCGAAATTCTTCCTTTAGCTGCATCAGGGAAGAGTCTTCATCCCTTTTGGTAACCTGAAAAACGAAAAGAAAAAAAAAAATTCATTAGAATTGGTCTGCTCTTCTTCCCCTCAACCAATTCATTTATACTTTTGGGGGCAGGACGACACCTACTACATATCAGACACCACAAGAATAAGGTACTAAGATAATGCCCTCACCACAAATCCTTTTTGGAACAAAACAGAACTTATATAACTAAATACATAGTCCTTGTCTTCAATGGGTTCAACGGCTGTTAGGAAAGAGAGACTTGTAAACAGAAAATTACAGTAAAAGTCCTTAAATCTGACTGGTAAGGACAAGAAAGGGATTTCAGAAAAGGATTCTCCCAGCTGAAAGCTACATGAACTGAGTCTTAAAGAATAAACAAGAGTTCCCCAGACAAAGAAGGGTGAGGAATAGAATTCTAAAAAGAGAAGCAAGTGGTGGAAATAGAAACATGAAAGAACAGAGCACAAAGAGTTAAAGGCTAAAATATAGGCCAGGGAAAAATCATAGAGGGCCTTATATACTATGGTAAGAAATTTGGATACTATCCTGAAGGGAATGTGAAACCACTGAGGACTTTTAAGCAGAGGAATGATATGATCAGATTTGTGTTTCAAAAACATCACTTTGGTAGCAGTAGAGCATAGATAAAGATAGACAAGAAATTCAGTCAATGGGTAGGCATGTATCAGCACTACCACATGATGATTAAGAAATTGTGGGCTGGGC
>NW_012155173.1:1289572-1293202 GCF_000956105.1 Propithecus coquereli | reverse complement strand
ACTGATGATCTGTTATAGATGATTTCGGTTAGGGCAATTCTGATCCTGAAGAAAAAATATACTTTATGCACCCACACAATTGAGGTCCCAGCCTATAAACATAAGGAAAAGACCTTGGACGATTATCAGTTTATTAAAAGTAAATGCCACCTGAATGAGCCCTTTTGGCAGTTATGTTGGCATGATATCCTTTTATTCATCCAAACACTATGCTTTAACATTTTAAACTACAAGGCAGTGAGGATAAAATGAGAGCATAAAATTGAAATTACTTTCTAAACTAGTGTCATTCAAATATCAGATATTAGTAGCAGCAATAGCTGTATGGCAATCATAAACTAAAAATCAGTATGATATCTATAAGGAAAAAAAAAAACCCATCACATCGGTGATACAGAGTATGAGAACCTAGTCAGTCACTTCAGGGGGACAAATGATCTCTATAATTCATCTACTTAGCCAAAAACACAATGTTTGAGGAATCAGATATTCACTTCAATTGTTGCCCTAAGGACATGAATCAAGCACTATTGAGTATGAGGCAGATAGTGTCCAAACCATTAGTGGAGTTAAATGAATTCATTTGAACACATTTCCATCATCAATTATCCGTTATCGCAAACAGTCTGCCACGAAAACTTTTTTCTGTCTGTACTATTTTCATTCTTGGGGCTATAAACCCAGCAAAATAACCTAAATAATCTTTGGTTTCAAATTTTGATATTTTACTTTCATAGAAACCAATGGGCTTTTCTATTTCCAAGTCCTTGGGCCTTTCTTAAGACCCAACCAGCAACATACACTCTTGTAACATAGAGAAACTTCAAGGACTCAGCCTGCTTTCAGTTCCTGTCACCACTCACTGGCCTGTTAGACAACGAAACTACATTTTAAAATATGTTGGGGTTCTTCTCTGCCCTTTCCACCAAACAAAAAACAACACCTAAATGCAGAGTGGGGCAATCTCCTCAATTTTCCACTTCCTTGTTGTCTCTGAGATAACATATAGGCCATTTTCAGATTAAAGGCTTTAATCACTATGGAGAATGAGATAACAAAAATAATGGGTTACAAAGTTTATCTACTCCTATGAAGTTTTCAATGCAGTTCCTGACTCCCTTTTAAGATGATAAATGTAAATGAATTAGGCTTCTGTAGTTAACTTTTACTATCCACTTTCATACTTTTATTTGATAAGAGTCAAGTTTACCAAACTATTTTCTTACGTTCTATCCTATTACTGACATCTTCATATATACACTCTTATTCTGCCAAAAGGTAGTAAAATAGGCCCTTCCTATAGGTGGTATAACAGATGCAATCCATGCAGTAGGGAAAAAAAAGTTTCCTCTCAACTCTCATAAGCATTCTGCATTTCTGGGCTTTCTAGATTGGATAATACGAATTCAAAGAAGCTTCTGTCTCACATATAGCCATCTTAGATAGTTGCTTACTGCTTACCTTAAAACAAGAAGCTCGATACAGTAGTTGCACGACATGACCAATACTTGTTTTTGACGCCTGAGGAAATCTTGGTTCTAGTCTTTGCACAACAAAAAGTACCAGAACTTTCCTTGAGAGGGCAGAACCATCTTCTAGTGCCAGCAATACCAGCTTCAAGGCCTCTTCTTGCATAGCTAGAAATATTAATGGAACATGAGTTCATGATAAATGAGGAACCCTGCAGATTATGTCTGCATATTGTCTGCAAGATGTCTGTTATAGGCATCTTTGGGTATTAGTTTATGGTAGTCCATTACCCACAATCTGTAATTAGCACAAAAAGAGGACATCACATATACACAAATACAGTTTATTTAAAAAGCATTCAAGCAAAAGAAAATATACCTCTACTAAATAACCAATTAGAGTACAAGTCAACAGAACTTAAATATCTTCTGTAGGTATCTAATGGTAAATTAGATGATAATGGTAAGCTAAAAAAAGGCATTTATAAAACATACAGAACTACTCTAACAATAGCATGCAAAGGACACACAGTAGGTGTATAATAAATAATTTTATGCATGAGAATATTATTTTGCCTATTAGAACTATTTTGTATATAATTTTAAAATGATATTAGCCTCTGAATGCAATACCCAAACGAGGTATTAATTTCATTTATGTTGTTTGACAGCCAGGGACATATTATAAACTGAATGTAATCATGAGGGAACATCAGATAAACTTAAAGTAAGAAATATTCTATAAAATAAACAGACTGTATTCTTTAAGAACTATCAATGTCATGAAAGACAAAGGCTAAAAAATGGTTCCAGATTAAAGAAGACTAAAAGAAGACATGACAAATAAATACAATGAGTGATCTTATACTGGATGTATATACTAGAAGTAAATAAATGCTATTAAGATATTTTTGGAACAATTGACAAAATTGGAGTATGAACTACAGATTGTAATACTTTATTGTATAAATGTTAAATTTTAAAACTTTGATTAATGTACTGTTGTTACATAAGAGAGTATCCTTGTTTTTAGGAAACACATTGAAGTAGTAAGGTTAAAGGAGCAGAGAGAGAAAGAAAGAATAATTAACAAATATGGCAAAATATCAGAAATGTGTTTAAAGAGTATTCAGGGAATTCTCTGCGTTATTCTTGCAACTTTTCAGTAAATTTGAAATTATTTCAAAATTAAAAGTTAACGACACCTGGTTATCAATCAAAACAATGGAATTGAAGAGCTGAGAGATCATCTAAATTCAAAATCCCTTTTTCTAAGTTAGGCTATTGAGGCCCAGAGAAGTTAAGTGACTACACCACATAACAAACCTAGTTAGCAGCATCACTGGAGCTAGAACTAAGGATTTTTTTACAAAAAATTGAGGTAAAATTCAATTGACCATTTTAAAGTGTACAATTCAGAGGCATTTAGTATATTCACAGTGTTTTACAACCATCAACTCTATCTAGTTCTAAGACATTTTTGTCACACCAAACGAAACCCCATAGCCATTAAGCAGTCATTCTGCGTACCCAATATCCATAGCCACCTGGCAACCAATAGTCTGGTGTCTGGTTTCTTTCATTTAACATAGTATTTTCCAAGTTCATCCGCATGCAGGATGTATTAGTACTTCATTCCTTTATATGGCTGAATAATAGTCTAACTATGGATATGCCACATTTTGTTTATCAGTTGATGGAAATGTGGATTATTTTCAAATTTTGACTATTATGAATAATGCTGTTATTATAAACATTCATGTGTAAATATTAGTTTGAATACCTGTTTTCTATTCTTTTGGGTATATACCTAGGAATGAAACTGTTGGGTCATATGGTAATTCTGTTTAACTTTTCTGAGACACTGTCAAATTGTTTTCCACAGCAGTACACCATTTTATAGGCCCACATTCTCTACATCCTCATCAACACTTGTTATTTTCCATTTTTAAAAATTATGGCTAACCGAGTGAGTGTGAACTGGTTTCTCACTGTGGTCTTGCTTTGTATTTCTCTAATAACTACAGACATACAGCATCTTTTCACGTGCTTGTTGTGTCATCTGTGTCTCTTCTTCTGAGAAATGTCTATTCAAGTTCCTTGCCTATTTTTAAATTGGGTTGTCTTTTTATTGAGTTGTAGAACAAAGGAGATTTGATAC
>NW_012155173.1:1286734-1288487 GCF_000956105.1 Propithecus coquereli | reverse complement strand
AGGATTGCTTGAGCCCAGGAGTTTGAGGTTGCTGTGAACTAGGCTGACGCCATGGCACTCTAGCCCAAGCAACAGAGTGACTCTGTCTCAAAAAAAAAAAAAAAAGAGAAAAAATATGTTCCTCTAGCCCCTTTAATTCATGTAAACTAGAGCCTTGATTAGATTCAGAATGAGGTTTGTCTGTTGCAAGCATATTTACTTATTCTGTGTATTCATTCCATATGAGGAGATACACAGCATAAGGCCTAGTTGTTTCACTTTTAGTAATGTTAACAGTGATCAGTGGGTTCAGGCCTTATCCATCTATTACAGATTTCCCCAGTAACCTTTCATCTAATGATTTTAACAGCCACGAATAATTCCTGTCTAGGCCCATTAATTCATTTGGGGATGCAAAATTATGATTTTTCTGATTTTATCATTTCCTTTCTAAATGTATTATTTGGAATTCTGTTAAAAGAGGAATCTTCCCTCAACACAGAACTGTCCCAGAAATAGTTTGTACAAGAAAGGCAGAAAAAAAACACTTGATTATTTTCTAACCTTTATTGAATTTTCAAAACAATGTGTTGGTGCTCTAGCAATTGCCAAAAATAACCAATATTTTCTGCACTATCTCTATGAACTCATATATTTTTATATATTTTGCATTTCAATCCATTGTAGTCATCATTCATTTTGATGATGTTTAAATTGCCCCACTTATGTCGAGTGGGAGCTTCTTCCAGTTCAATTCTATGTACTTTTGACAAATTCCAGTATTCTTCAATAGCTTTTTTGCTTTCTAGCACAAGACTTCGCAGGCCCATCTTCTACTTTCCTACCCTAGAACTGGAGTAAAGTATTTATCCAAAGAGCCCTGTCTTGTTTTAGTGGAAAATGGTATTTATTAAAGCCCATAATCTGGGTGCTATGGTTATTTATTGCTTCTAAGCTTTTTCAGTGGACAGACCTAGGAAACTGGAATTTTCTTAGAGAAAAACGAGTCTGTGCTGATATTGCCAATGTACATTTTAAGACTGAAGAGTTTTTATTTAAATTCTTTGATTTTATACTTGTACCTTTTTTTAAATACTGAAAACATTGGTTTCTGATGACATTAACAGAATTACTTTATCCTACTGTGTCTCTGTTTAAGAGTTTCAAAATAACAATACTAGCAGAATTATGAACAATATGACTACTTAGGATTCATTATATATCCAGCAGGGATATAAAAATCAAAATACATGCAGTCACCTGATATAATTCATTCCTGTGTGGACTGGCTAACAACTTATGTTTTAGCTTTATTTTTGGATATTGTTTCAATCATTTTTACTTAAATTTTAAAAACTTTTTTTAAAAACATTTACATGGCTCCAAAGTACAAAATAAGATACAGTTAGTGAGGTCTAGTTTCTGTCTGCTTTCCTTTGATTTCTCCCTCTTCTACATAATGTTATTAGTATTTTATCTTTCCTGCCATTGTTTATTTTAGAAAATTTATTCTGCACCTTTAAAAATTTTTTTAATATACTAACATACCTGGAGATTATGCCCTAGCAGAATATATACATCTTCCTCATTTCTTTTGACAACTGCATAGTACTCCACTGGAAGGATATACCATAATTCATTACACCAGGACCATATTCATAGACATGCAGGTTTCTTCCAGATGTTTGCTTTCACAAATAGTCCTTTTATAATTTTATGCATTCTGTACTTTTTGCTGTATCTTTGGGATAGATTCCTGGGATTGCTGGGCCAC
>NW_012155173.1:1280240-1286203 GCF_000956105.1 Propithecus coquereli | reverse complement strand
TGAGCTACTGCACCCAGCCAATCTTAATTTGAGAAAGAATGAGTATCTTTTTATATGTTTGAGGCCATTTTCATTACTTTTTTCCTATCAATTATCTATTTACATCTTTTGTCTATTTTTCTATTGGGTAGCTCTTTTTCTTCTGAATTTTCAAAAGCACCTAATGTATTTGTTATGTTAGCCCTCTGTTTGTTTGTTATATAATTTACAAATATATCCCATTTGTCTTTTTACTTTGCTTATAATTTTTTTGCAATACAAATTAAACACAAAATTACATAGTCAAATATCAAATTTTTTCCCTTATTGTTTCTGGACATTGAGGCAAAGTTAGAAAAACATTCCCTCTTCCCAGGATATAAAGAAATTCACTCTTTTGTTTTTATTACTTGTGTAATTTATTTTTTAATCTTAAGTATTTCTGACTTGCTTGTAATTTATGTACCTATAGGGCATAAGAAATGCATCTAATTTTGTTTTTTTCTACATGTCCATCCACTTGTCCCAATGTCACTTATTTAAATGTAGTTCTAAATCAGAAAATTAAAACAATAACACTTTTAAAAGAAAACACAGGAGAGTACTTCATAACCTTGGTATAGGGAAAGATTTTTTAAAACACAACATAGATAGCACTAATTAGAAGTAATTATCCCTAGTGGTTTTAATTTTTTAACAAATTTTAAGAACCATCAAAAGTTTCTGACATTTTTTTTAGATCAAAAACAAAGAAAAGACTTACCTTTCTTTTACTCATTACTTGTGTAATCTTAGGCCTCTTTCTAATTCAGTTTTCTAATTTGTAAAATTGTAGCTATGTCACCTATCTTGACAACACTTGAAGATAAAATGAGAAATTTGTTCTAAAACACCAAAGCACTATCACACAGATTATGATTAACAAAAAACAACTTATCTTTAACTATGTCAAGATTTATATGTATAAATAAAGATGGGTTGCAACTCAGGAATCTTACCTTGCTCCAGAAATTGGCATCCTCAAGCCCTGATAGCTAATAAGAAAGGTAAGATAGTGAACTGTCTTACCTGGCCCTAGAAACTGGCATCCTCGAGCCCTGACAGCAGCCCATAGATTGGCAGACAATTGCTGAGGGTTCTGGTGTTGCAATATCAGTTCTGTTACAGTTCTTTCTCCAAGTGAACGGGCTGCTCGCATGGCTCTTACACGACCTTCTTGCTCCACCAGTTGACAGTTTACAAGTGTCACCAGTTTCCTTTGCATTGGACGGCTCAGTGCACTCTGGTTCAAACTAGCTACACCTTTAGGAAAAGGGAAACAAAGGGAACTAAAGTTTTTTCAGTAAAAAGGACAAGTCAATTTTCATTATTTATATTGAACTATTAAGCCATAATTCCTAATGAGTCCCTTGTTAGGTACTTTCATTTTTAAACAATGAATATATTCTGTTCATTATTATTCTTTAGTAACTTGGAGTCTAATTTTTGGTTAAATTCAGATTTTATTAAGATACCCTATTCTCTTGGTTGTATTTGTCCAAAGACAGTATCTTGGATTTATTTAGTCTGTTCTCCATCTTTACTAAAACAATTAAAGGTAAATTTAAAGATGATTAAATAAAGTTTAACCTAAAAGTAATGATTAATAATGACCCTATTGTTTTCTACTGTACATGAGACATTTAGAACAGTGCTTCATGGCAAGCTCTTAGATCCTACTCCTTTGTACTTACTCAAGGACATTCCTCCCACAATTCTCCCCTCTCCCACATCATCAATTTTTCCCTCTCTACTTGATCATTTCCATCAGCATATAGTAAGTACAAGTATGCTGTTATTTTGTCCATCTTAAACATAAATAAATAGATCTTTTCATTGATCTATCTTCCCCTACCAGCTCTGCTCCATTTCTTTTCTCCCTTTTGTAGCAAATCCTCCAGAGCTGTCTATACTATTTTCTAGTCGATTGCCTTAACCACTAGGGCATAATTACAACTGTTATGCTATTTCCAATTCCTTACTTCACAATCTCTAAAACCTACTCCAATCAAGTTCTTCCCTCTATAACTTGAATAAAACAGCTCTTGTCAAGACAAAAATTACCTCTACTGTGCTAAATCAATGGACACTTCTCAATTCCTTTTTTTATTTGACCTTCCAACAACCCTCACCATAGATGATTATTCCTTACTCCTTTGAAAACTCTCTTTGGCTTTTTCTTGGTTTTCTTCCTTCCTTCTTTCTATTCTTTTAGTCTTCTCTGCTAATTTCATCTTTTTCTGATCTCTTCATGTTAAGAGGGCCTCAGAACCCAGTCTTTTTCTCTTCTTTATCTACAGTCACTATTTAGGTAATCTCATCTAGTCTCCTCGCTTTATATATCATCTGTATGCCAATGATTCCCCAAAGTTACAGACCTCATTCCTCCCATCCAAGTACTAACCAGGCCTGATCCTGCTTAGCTTCTGAGATCAGACATGATTGGGAGTGTTCAGGGTGGTATGGCCGTGGACAGCTAGACCTCATTCCTTAACACAAAACTCATACATTCACTGGTGACTCAATAGCACCCAAGTGAAAATCAGATATCTCAAACTTATCATGACCAAATTGAGCTAGATTTTCCTACCTAAACCTGATTTACCTGCAGTATTCCCTAAGTTCATGGTAACCCCTCTTTCCAGGTGCTCAGGCCAAAAAAACCCAGATTCACATGTGACTTTATGCTTTTTCTTATACCCTACATCCATTAATTTAGGAAATACTCTTGGCTCTACCTTCAAAATATATCCAGACTGATCACTTCTCACCACCTCCACTGTTACTAACATTGTCCCAGCAGCTTCTTAACCAATCACCCTGCTTCTACCCTTGCCTTTCTATTCCGAATTCTCAACAGAGCAGCCAGAATAATCCTTTTAATATTAGTCAGATCATGTCACTCCTCTGCTCAAAACCTTCCCAATTTCGTTCAGAGTTAATGCTCAAGTCTTTAAATGGCCTGTAAGTCTCTATGTTACATGGTCTCACCATTTCATCTCATACTGCTCTCCAGCACAGTCTCTTCTTGCTTCTTTGAAGACACTAAGTGTGTCTTGGGTACTTCACACTGGATATTCCCTCTGCCTGGAACACTCTTTTCCCAGAATCTACATGGTTAACTATTTCATCTCTTTCACCTCATTTCAAATTCAAAACCCACATTCTTAATGAGGCCTTCACCCACCCCTTAAAAAATTGCAATCTGCTCTTCTCGCACCCTGACATCTTTGATCTCACTAACTGTATTGTTTTCTTTTCACAACAATCATCACTTACAACACATTATATGATTTGCTTTTTTATTATACTTACAGCTTAGTGCAGTTTTTCCCTTTTCTAAAACTTAATTACCATGAGGGCAGGTATCTGATTAGCTTAATTATGTATCCCAAGCACCAGAATAGTGCCTGGCACTTAGTCCATGCTTCTTAGATATCTGTTCAATAAATGAATGAATGAATGCATGTGGTGGACAAGATATGTTTCTCCAGAAAATCACTATGTCCAAAATACCAAACAGTGCAAAGTATAAAGCAGAAACAAAATAAATACTTAACCGATTCATTCATTCAAAAATTATTTATTATACCTATCAAGTGCTAGTCATCGGGTATGCAGTGGTAAACAAAATAAAATTCCACTTTTGTCACAGTACTTAAAATAATTTATTACACGTGTACATCTACCTCCCCTGATAGACTGTGAACTCTATGAAAGACAGTGACCTTAACCACTGTTAAGTGCTGGATAAGATTTAAGGAATGATTGAATGAATACATGAAATTATCTTAATAGAACTTATCAAAACAATATTCTGCTATAGTACAATTAGTTTAATCAATGAATTCAAATATTGTATATAAATCTCAATATGCAGTGGGTCTGATGAATACTTAATAACAATATTAGTTATTTTCAGAAAATAATATAATGCTCTCGATACATTTTTTAAAGATATCTCTCAAGCAAATTCATGTTCCAAAACTTATTTGATATCCACATCAACTCTTTCAAAGTAAATGTACTGCCAAGTCCTACTCACCAGTAAAAATGTGTTTTATGAACTTACCTTTACCTCCACTTAGTGGTTTTAAGTAGAGTGCTAAATCTTCAACGCATTTCTTGGCAACTTCATAGTGTTTATTCTCACCTAGATTACTTAACTTTATGGACTGATGATCTGGTACCTAAAAAAAGACAAATTGCAGAAATATATTCATCTAGCTTATGCAACTATTATTTATATACTTGATAATAATCTTGATGAATATAAAATTATAAAACAGAGATAATATATCAAAGCCACTGAAGTAAAATTAAAGCCAAACACCCAGCCAAACTGCTTTCCAAAAACCAAGGATATCATACGTAATACCAGGGGCTGGGTAGATTAACAAAGGAAAAAAAGAAGCAGGTCGTTAAAGTATTGTATGTTAGTTTCTTAGGTTTGAAGAACTGTGCTACAATATAAAAGATGTTAACATTAGGGGAAGCTGTGAAAAGTTATACATGTTCTCTGTATAGTATTTTTTGCAACTTTTTTATAAATCTAAAAGCATTTTAAAATAAAAAGTAGGAAAAATAAGGCAGAGAATTTTTTTTCCATAGTACTTAACACCTTTTACCATATTATTTACTTAATATAAGCAACATAAACCAGTTTTCTGCCATAAAAGTCAAAACTTGGGTAAAAATTGCAGCTTTGTCACTTCTATGAGTGATTTTGAATAAATTATTTAACTGCTCCAAATCATAATTTACATATCTGCAAAATGAAAATTAAAACCCATATTTCACAGTGCCCTTATAAATGTTCAATATAATTCAACAAATATTTATTTTTATGGAAAGCTTAACATGTGCCAGGCAGTCTTAGGCACTAGAGATCTATTAGTGAGCAAAAGAGACAAAATTTCTTGCCCTTGTGGAGCTCACATTCTAGTTAAGAGAAGAGGGAGCCAATAGATTAATAAATAAATAAATAGATACTGTGTTAGGAGGTGATCAGTAAAAATTATACAGCAAAGATAAGAGGGACTGGGAATGCTGGAGAAGGGTTGCAATTTTAACTGGGGTGGTGAGGACAGGCTTCCTTAAGAACTGTGACATTTGAATAAAGACCTGAAAGAGGAGAGGTAATAAATATTCTAGGAAAAAATAACAATCACTGCAAAAGCCCTCAAGTGGCAATATACTTGGAATATCTGAGAATTGGCTAGGAGGCCAATGTGGCTTAAGCAGAGCAAGGACAGTAGTAGGAGAGGAGGTTGGAGAGGTAACAGACGACACATTGTATAGACCTGTAGGCTATTTTAAGGACCAAATGAGATAACTTTTATAAATAATATTAACACAATACCTGACCTCTAGCAGATGCTAAATAAATGGTATTATTATAAAAAGCCTATGGTATTTTATTGAATCTAAAATGCCACTGTTTGCATGAGGCAACATTATTTTACACTCCATTAAATTTGCTGCCAATTAAATTATGACACACTATCGATTATAGTTGCACATTGATTTCATAGTGTCTACCTTGATCATAAACACCGAAAATACATTTTGTGCTTTAAAAGGAAAACTTCAAATATCAAGCTTCTAAGGGAATGAAGTATTTTAGTTCATTGAAATGTTCTAATAAATCAGAAAAGTCCTTACTTTCTTGCTTTAATATGTAGTGCATGAAGTACAGAATTTCATCTTCTTCCTCACCTGTAAAATGGGGATAATAACTACCTGAGGAGCTATGGGTAATAATGAGTAATAATAGTTGCTGAATCCTTACTGTCATAACCTTACACAGAGTAGACCCCAATTAAATGGAAGTTATTGTAAACCTATAGTCTTGCTCTGATTCAATAAAATGACTATAAACACGAACTACTCATTCTATAGCACATGTGCTTAAGAAACTGTGCAGAATTTATTACTGACACTCT
>NW_012155173.1:1274403-1276865 GCF_000956105.1 Propithecus coquereli | reverse complement strand
GGCTGGTTTCGAACTCCTGAGCTCAAACAATCCGCCCGCCTCGGCCTCCCAGAGAGCTAGGATTACAGGCGTGAGCCACCGCGCCCGGCCTCATTTAATATTTTTAATGCTCAATTTTCTAGGTTACAGAACAATACAAGACAAGGCCTTTGAAGAAGAAGAATGACTTTTATCTTAAATCTTCTAAGAGAACCCTTAGTTAATAACTTGAACTGATGAAATAGGTATCAAAACAGGGCACTGTGTTTTTTCATAATGGCCACCCCTTTTGTAACAATAATTTTGTGGGTTAGGGTATTATAGGCGACTGGGTAATAGAATACTAGTGTTAAATACTTTTTCCTTAGTTTTCCAAGATCATCTTGAAACGCTTCATAGTTCATTAGTGGGGGAAAAAAGTTTCAACGAAACAAAAAATGCTAATCTTTCATATTTTTGCCTACTATATAAAGTGTTTCAATCTATTCCAGAATACACTTAATAATTTAATGTTATAATAGCCCTTAGTGTTTTTAGGTATAAGAACATCAGAGGTTTTAACATAATTAATGCTGAGAAGTTTAATTTCTATCAGAAATTGAATATTTTTAATAGAAAAACTGTCAAAATTTTGGCAATAACTCTACCATATTCTCCTCCTGCTATATGCCAGATTCGAACTTTCTCACAGCAAAATTATACACTAAACTTTCCTTATGAGATATGAAAAATGTTTTGAATTTTTAAAAAATATTTTTCTTCAGTACTATTATCAATAAAATCTAGATTTCTTAAGATAAAAACATTAAAATAAAATTTTATCTAAAATATGGAAGAAACTTATATAGTCCATTAAAATGTTTGGTGATAAAAATTGAACTTTCATTCCTTCAGAAAAGGCACTGATTAAACTTTTAGCTAGAAAATATTTTGTAACTACTCAAAATGATAAATACCCTATTGTCTTCATATTTTATTTTAAAAAGCATATAAATGAACCATGGGGCATTAAGACTACATGTTAATTTGTAAAACTTCTAGATTTACATGTTTCACAGTAACTTATTTGAGTCTACGTTAAGTCTAAATTGCTGTTAACATTTATAGTTAATACTGAAGTATTCATCCTAAATATACTACCAAAACATTTCAAGTTGAGATAAAATGGATTAAAAAGCCTACAACTCTAGATATCTAAAGGGATTACTTAAAAAAACATTCTAATTATTTGCATTAACTAATTTTAGTTACCAGTTACTAAAATTGAAGGATAATAAGATAAAGCATAGGAGTAAAAAATGCTAAATTAAAGGTGGAACCTTAAATTTTCCAAGCTGCAAGTTCCTTGCTATGAGTGCTAACATATAAAACAGGAAGAGTAATAGGCATCTCTTATATGATGCAGATTACAAACTGCTTTATTAAAAGCAAACTTCATAACAGCCTAAGTACTTTCATTTTCTCTTATTAGTCCACCATATTAAGCAGACAGTTCAGGACTATGGCACCTGATTTTAAAATGCCACAATCAAGTTTCTGCCTCTTTCACTGTTAGGTTAAAAATGTATATGTGTAGTATTTTACAATTCTCTTTACAAAAATGTAAACATTAGAGGGCTGAGGTCTGTTGATTAAAACAATCATTGTTTTCATTCTAGTTAATGCATGTGAGGAATATAAGCTATTGAAATAGACTGTAACAGTACTTCTGTATTCAGAAAACTTAAAAATGATTAGTTTTGGACTTAAAATTATATTTAAAGACTAAGTAAAATTTGGGTCTTAGCCTAAAAAAACAAGCAAACAAAAACCAATGGAAATAATATGCAAGCTATATAAAACTCAGCATCCAAACATAAAAAAGGGATTGGAGAAAAAAGAATTGAATTACAACTTTAAAGACTGCTATTACATGTGACTTCGCTGGAAGTTATGAAACTAATACGACTCAAGTTTTGTTTATTAAATTTTCTATGGGGTTGAACTCAATTTTTTAATAAGTAAAATAAGATAACTCCCAGTACATTCTAATAGGGCAATAATGGGATAACTTTCTATTTTAACTAATATAACTAATAAAGCTTTGCTTCTTTGGCTATACTTGAAAAATACTTATTTTTGAGGCAGAACTTACTTATTTCTGCCTATCAAATCATAGCTAATGGATAACTGTATCCTTCATATTACCAAAGTCCTTTGCCCTTTGATTATTCTGATTCTAAGAGGATACTGTGAAAGTTTTGGGTACTCCTATGTCCATTTTTATTAAGGTAATTCACTTCCTGAAGAGTGATGCCACTCTAGAACAGTAATGTCCAATAGAAATAAAATGTGAGCTGATCCATTATAAGGTGAGTAATTTTAAATTTTCTGATAGTAATGTCAAAAAAGATTAAAAGAGGCCCAGAGAGGTGGTTCATGCCTATAATTCCAGCACTTTGGGAGCCCGAGGCAGGAGGATCACCTGAAGCCAGGAGGAGTTC
>NW_012155173.1:1272059-1274353 GCF_000956105.1 Propithecus coquereli | reverse complement strand
TCCAGATAATTTCTTTCTATTTTTAGTAGAGACGGGGTCTCGCTCTTGCTCAGGCTGGTCTCGAACTCCTGACCTTGAGCGATCCACCTGCCTCAGCCTCCCAGAGTGCTAGGATTACAGGTATGAGCCGCCACGCCCGGCCCTTTGTACCCCTTAATGAACTAAGTTCAATAGTTACAATATATGCCAAATTAGTAAAATCTTGAAAGCTTACCTGGGCTCCAACTAACTGGAGAAGTGCAAAGTTGACAGGAAGCACATCAATGTCTGTGTTGATGGCAGTCTGGTCAAAAGGACAAGCTTTTCGGTGAAGTTTATTCAAGCAGGTCTTGCAAACAGTGTGTGAACAACCTAAACTGATGGGTTTGTGCACATTCTCATCAAATTCATTATAGCAGATTGGACAGGACAGAAATTCTGTCCATTGAGCTGCCTGCACAGGCATTGTGGAAGCTGGATGCTCGGGTTAGCAGTCTAGCAGATCATTATTTTGCTGTGTAGTGTTTTGTAAGCTGGAAATGGACAAAAGTAAGAATGAACCACATAAGCATCATCCACCTTTCAAGAGTTAACTCCTACAGTCAACCACCATAGCTTCAGAACTTAAAACACTTCTTAATAATGTTTTTATGCTTTAGATATCTTTTTTCAAAAAACCTATTTGCTGAATTAATTACATTTCTGCAATTTTGCCCAGAAACAAAAAGGAAACACCTAACTTAAAAGTGTTCCTTTTAACTAAACTGTATTTACATTGGGTGTTCATATAACCATCATCAAAGCTTTTATGTATTTTTCTTAATGAGCATATTAAATAAGCAGATTAACTTTCACATTTTCTGTTGTTTTTTTTTTTAAAAAAGGTTTCCCCAAGCTGGGTTGGGTGCCTCATGATTGTAATCCTAGCACTTTGGGAAGCCGAGGAAGGAGGATCGCTTGAGGTCAGGAGGTCGAGACCAGCCTGAGCAAGAGTGAAAACCTGTATCCACAAAAAATAGAAAAATTAGCCAGGTGTGGTGGTGCACACCTGTAGTCCCAGCTACTCAGCAGGCTGAGGCAGGAGGATCACTAGAGCCCAGGAGTTTCAGGTTGCAGTGAGCTATGATCACACCACTGAACTCTAGCCAGGGCAACAAAGCGAGACCTTGTCTCCAAAAAAAAGAAAAAAAAAAAAGTGTTTCCCTTGGATAATCACTACCCCAAAACATATTAGAATATGGGCAAGCATTAGTGAACTTTGGAAACTACTGATATAAACAATATCATAGTGAGTTAAGTGTGAAGAAAACTGCCTTGCCATCTGACAGAGGAAATCTCTGGCAGGACTTGATTAGGAGGGCTAAATGAGGTACTAAAAATCAACATATAAGAGAAGATTATGATGATAGAGCTGTTTGTTCATAATTGAAAGAATAACGCTGACCACAAAATATGGTGTCAAAGTAAAATAAATTGTCTTAAACATCTTGTCACAGTTCACTACAATACATTCGACAAAACTATATCATTTAGTGATTGATATATATATACATAACCAAACACTGTCCCGTCCAATGAGGAAGATATGAAAGAATAAAATATAATCATAAAATAAATACAATATAAATAAAACATAATTATATATGCATGATTAAAACTTGAAAAAGCACATAGAAAAATAACTATGAGATAATTTCTTTTATATCTAAGATTAAAATGTTTGTGCCATAATTTTAGTAAAAGAAAAGATTTAGTATCAAAACTATACTAATTTGATGCTCTAAATGTCACAAATTATCTTTCAGTTCAAACTTATGTTAGTCTGACAAATTTCTGGTGTACAAGAAATCAAGGTATTTAGGGCAAATAAACAATATTTTATGTTTACCAACACAAATATATTAGTTCCACAGAAAGCAGATGTTTAAAAATGGAGTCAGATTCAGGAGAGAAAAGTATGTAACTGAAAACATTCGCCATTATCCTAACATACAAAGAATTCTGTTAGCCTTTATAGTCACAAAAACAAGATTTTAAAAAATATTAATATCTTGGTAAAAACGAATCACAGCACTTTCTATGTAAAAAGCATCCTATATAAACTTTTTCTCAAACTAGCTAAATTTCAAGTTATAATTTACTCTATTTTACACCCTTCACCCTTACATTACTACATTAGTGCCACCAATCTAAAAACCAATTAGTTTGTTTCCAACTTTAAAGATGAGCACTAAGCAAGTGAACATATGACTTCCACAACTATTTAATATTTTTTTTTTTTTTTACTCTATTTTACACCCTTCACCCTTACATTA
>NW_012155173.1:1209289-1268723 GCF_000956105.1 Propithecus coquereli | reverse complement strand
GAGGCAGGAGGATCACCTGAGCCCAGGAGTTTGAGGTTGCTGTGAGCTAGGCTGATGCCATGGCACTCTAGCCTGGGCAACAGAGTGAGACTCTGTCTCAAAAAAACAAAACAAAACAAAACAAAAAACAATTTGAAGTGAAACTTACAATGATGCTTAAGAAGGCTTTCATAAAATTAGAAAACCCTGTTCATAACACTCAGGAGACTGGGTGCAAAACATCAATTTATTTTTAACTTTCAGCTAGCTTTATTTTACCATATGCTTCCTTTTTCTATCACTAAAAAGTGAAACTTCAACACAGACCAACCAAAACAGTAAGTACTTATTACGACCTTGTTATAAGTTTATTTATTTAGCATTCTTAGCTATTGCACACAATGTAGAAGTTCCATTTTTTAAATAAAAAATCTTGATTGTAAAGAAAAATGATTTGCCAAAAGAAAAGTTTTTCTTGATTTTTTCAAACTGTAAGATAGCAAATTCCCAAAGCAGAATGTGAATCAATGAAAATACATGAACAAAGGACATAAGTCTTCTTACATGTCAGGTTAACACAATAGTAAAAACAGATCAGGAGTAACTCAAAGGATCCACTAATGAACACAACTGCAATTAAGAGCCTGTTTGAATTATAACATCTGCTTTTTCTAAATTATGACTGAAATATATGCTTAGCATTTTGTTCTTCTAGCAATTTCCAAACTCCAAAATTTGGAAAACATGAACCTCCTAATCAACAAAAATGGCAATACTGAAAAATAGTCTTTAACAGGATGTAATGGCCTCTATTTCTTCAAAAATTGAATGTGGAAATAAACAGCATAAGAAAGGGATGTGAGGTTAGGACAGTGGTGCAACCTTTTAGACAGACAAAAGAAGGTAAACACAAGAGAATCCATGAATATTCTTAATGTTTCAAAAAGCCTTAACTAAGTTTGTATGTTTAACACTAAAAAGGCTGCACTGGCAAACTAAAACATTTGTTTCTTTGCTTTTGGGTGAAATTGTATCACTTTGGTGTAGCAACATTAGCTTTCTCAGGTTAATCAAAAGTTCCTATTGAAACTTAAAAGTGTGGCTAATACAAAAATGGAAAAAAGATTACTTAAGCACTTTATCTGGGATACAAAGTAATTCTAATCACAGCGGGGTAGGGGAAGAGTAGAAATTAAAAAGGGACCTAGGAAAAGGATAGGAGGAACTTAAAAGAAGGGAACTCAACTCAGGTGCTTAAAAAATATATAAACAGGTTTGGAATCACTGAATTAGATCTGCTTTATGTCAGTGATTACTTGAGACTATTTTGGTGTGAAGGTTGTATCCACTGGTATCTTAAACTCTTCCCCTGTGATTTGAAGGATGGAAATGACAACTACCCTCATTTTCTCCAATCCTGAAAGCTAAGGACAGAGAAAAGTACAGATCCTTCTCCGAGAAACAAAGATGCTTTCTACCATACTTCTAAGATGGTGGAAGAGTCTCTTCAAGAGGCTTCACCAAGGAGGAAAAAATGAAAGATGGCAAGAAGAAAGCCATAGCAGAATTCTCCGGCTGTGTTTCATGCCATTGCTCCTAGTCACATTCCCTGTGCAACCACTCAGCTTCGGCCATCTCCATCCAGGGAGGTTAAGCCCTCTCAGGGCATTGTTCGGCCGGGGTCCCTATTTACCACTCAGATCGCCTCCACCATCCCTACGCTAGGGTCTCGGGAAGCCCCAGAGCAGAAAGCAGAAAGCTGAAAGCTAGGAGAGGACTTGGTTTCCAGGACCTCTTCCAAACCCTCTCCTACTAACTGGTGTTGGAAAGAGAGACTAGCCTTTGCTTGGGTGGGTTCCTTAGGGGTCAGAGGCGTCCCCCCAGCCACTGTCGAAGGAAGGTGGCCATTTGAGCCGGTCGCTCCGCATCAAAAAAGCCCTGCCAGAGAGAGGGGCCTCCTCAGGCCCCGGGTTCTGTCCGAGTGTCAGGTGCGGCCCTCAGTTCCCAACCCTCCGGGCACCGGCAGCGACAGCACACAGGCCGCCGGGCTCAGACTGGTCTCCCGCCCGACCGCCGGGACCAGGCACCCGGGCTGGGGCCCGAGCTGCATGGTGCCCGCCCCCGCCCTACCTGAGGGGGCCCGGGCGGGGTCGCTAAGGGCCACTCCCGGGAGCCCCGCGACGGCGCGGCTCGGCGACGGAGGCGCCTCGTCTCGCCGGGGCAGCGCTCGGCGGCGGTTTCACGACCTCAAACTCCATCGGGAGCTACAGGGACAGCCCCGTTGGCGGCGGCGAAGGCCGCGACGGGGCCTCCTCCTCCTCCTCCCTCCGCCGCCTCCTCCTCCTCCTCCTCCTCACCACGGAGGCGGACCTGGAGGAATCCCGACCTAGCTCTCGCGATAAGATACTCCCCACTTCACGCGAGATTACGCAAGCCCGGGAGTTGGAGGTGGAAGGGAAGCGTAGTAGCCCTCGCCACCTAAAGTGCGCTTTCCTTCCTTTTTACCGAGCAGAGCCACCCCTATCACGTGACGGGGAACCCCGGAGCACTGTGGGAGGTGCTTGAGGCAGACTAGGCAAGCCGAAGGGGTTGATGGGAAACTCCCTGCACATTCATCTATCTGCACCTTAAGCCAGCTTTCTGGACACTGGTTTGAACCAGTGTCTGACTATCGTGAAAAGCATGATAGCCATTGACTAGAAACTGATCCATCTGTGTCACATTCTACTTAACTCTCCTGTATCGACATGCAAACCAGATTTTTCAATCTCTCCATGTAGGTACCAAGTGATCTCCCAACTAAAAAAACAAAAACAAAAATGAAAGCATTTATTTGGCAGGCACTTTCACATATTTCTTTCTTAAAGAGAAAACTCTGAGCTCCTCAGAAGCTGGCAAGGATCAAAATTTAAGAACAAATTCTGGCATCAAATCTCAAATATTTGTTGAAAGATTTTTCACAGTAAACTGTAAGTTAGGAATTATTCTGTTTTTATGGATGAAGAAACACTGTTAATAGGGTAAGAGAATTAACATTTATCAACTACTTTGTGCTGCATCCTGTCAGCTGGTATTCATTTCAATGTTATTTTTTAGTGTTATTTATATTTCATTTACTTATCAAAGTAACCCTAAAAGGCAGAGACTATGTAGTCTTTGTTATGATGAGAAACTGAAGAACACAGGTAAGAAGATGACCATGACTTGTAATTAAACTCCTGGCACTTTCCAATGTGAAATCAGATACCCAACAAAAAGATCTATGGTAGTAAACCCACCATGAATTAGAAAAAATATGGAAACATTGCTTATAAACTATAATGAGCTTTAGAAAATATGCTTATTACCGCCTGGATGACAGGAAATGACCAGTGGTTTGGGGAAAAGGCTTATTAGCCCCATAAAGCTTTTTTTTTTTTTTTTTTTGAGTCAGGGTCTCACTGTCGCCCAGATTGTAGTGCAGTGGCACCATCATAACTCACTGCAGCACTGAACTCCTGGGCTCAAGCAATCTTCTCACCTCAACTTCCCAAAGTGCTGGGATTACAGGCATGAGCCACCACACCCAGCCAAATACTTTTCTTACATGCAGTATTATTCCTTTCATTCTTTTCCCTCTACGAAATATATGCCAATCCAAGAAAAATGTTCCCAACATTTTATACACACACATATATATGATAATAACATTTTTCAAAGGTGGCCTGATCACCATTTTTAAAATTATAATCCCATCCCTTTCCCTGCCAATCCTTATCCCTGCTTTATTTTTCTCCAACCCATCTTAAAATCTGACATACATTGATTTTTACTTACTTGTTTACTGTTTCTCTCCCTTCACTAGAATATAAGTTCAAGAGAGCAGGGATTTTTGTCTATATACCTAAATTCTAGTACAGGTATGTACTGAAAGGACTCAGAAAACATTTTCTGGATGAATGGTTAAATGAATAGCCAGGAGAAACTGTATCCTTTAAAATTCACAGATGTAGGCAAAACACAAAGCTCTCCATTCCCACCTCCAGTTTATTATTTCTTATGTAAACATGTAAGATAGTTACATCCCACAAAAAGGGTAAGGATTTTCTCTTACAACAAACCAACAACTACCTTTTCAAGGTCTTTTATACATAAATGCAGTAAATTAAGAGGCTGAATTCAACCACTGCATTTTTGTGTCCTATCAGAAACACAAACAACTAAAAGTGAATATTTTAAATGAATAAATTCTACACTTTACTTTGTCATACCTGCACTTTTAAAAAGATTCCATTTTCATGAAGTTTTACTGACACATCATGCAAACAGATACTCTCCTAGGAATGTTTTGAGATCACTCTGTGCTACTGAACAGGAATAAATAAAATAAATTATAACCATCACTTTCACACAAAACACCCCTACCCCCAGCAAAAATCTCAAAGTGCTCACAAAAAATTTTTACAACAATCTTACAAGGCACACATAAAACTTAAACATGGTTTCAACCAAACTGATTTTCAAACATCCAAGATAGTAGATACCAATTCCTAAAAAATCAGTTTATTACCATTTTTTTACCCTCTCCTTCTATGCACATTCCCCCCACCCCCTGTTTCATCCTAGGAAGCAAAAATAAGAAAAGTACTTCAATCACAAGTAAACTATTTCTGAAAAGAAAATATTTTCTCACCTACAAATGGCCAATCTTATGTCAAGTGGGAAAGAAAATTAAGCACTGAGCTATATTTTCCAGTGGGTACAAACCCACTATTTATTAATACTTTAGAAAAATTCTGTCTCCAATCGAGTACTCAAATAACAAAGTTCATGAAGACACAAAACTCTCTTCTTTTGCTTTCCCCTCTTCTCTGTTCTCAGGAAGAATTAAATATAAAATTAGAATTTTAGACCTGGAAATGATCTTACAAATGATCAAGATCAAAGTTATTTTACATATAAATTTTTTAAAAAGTTCAAGGAGAGGAGACTTGCCCAATGTCACTAACTAGTAACCTGGGTTATAAAGTTGGTTTTCTCATTAAATATGATTATCTGGATATTCTTCAAAGTCTCCATCAGAGTTAAAATTCTATGGAGAATATCTTTCACACAAAAGTATCACAAAAAGGATATTTAACATTTATAATAATGAGCATGTGATTCTTCACAAAATTCTTATAAATGGTACAAAGTATATTACATTTTAAAATATGGAAGGGCTTCAATAGAAATTAAGTACAGTAGAAATTCTACATAAAGCTAAGGTAAGCACAGGAGTAATAGAACAGCTTGAAAGTAAGATGCATCCAGTTAGGCTTCTTTACTAAAAGCAGTTCCTGTGTTTTAGAGAATATGATTTGCCCTGCAATATATTTTAATCTTTGTTATGACAGTAAAACACAAAAGCTTTGTATTATGTGTAGACAGGGATACTAGAGAGCTATGGCTCAGAACACAATCTGAAATAGTAATATTATTCTCACTAAAATAATCATACAAGTATGGTTTTGCTTTTGGCACTTTTCTGGAAATACAGAACAAAACTCTAGGGATGGTTAAGATTTTTGTCAACACAAAGTGAATGAAAATTGCATTAATGAAAATGGAAAAATTTAACTGATTACATTAAGAGCTACCTATATTGAAATTATCCATCCAATGATCACTATAACTAATATATACTGTCAATTTAAAATTAAAAAGGGAATGAACTATTGATACATAATATATGGATGAACCTCAAAGGCTTTCATGCTGGGTGAAAAAAGCATCTCAAAAGGAAATATACTATAAGATTCTATTTATATGACACTCCAGAAAAGACAAAATTATAGGGGTGGAGAACTGTTGTCAGAGTTTAGAGCCAGGATGGGCTGACTACAAAGAGGCAGCCTGAAAGAGTCATTGAGGGTAATGGAACTGTTCTGTATCCTGATTGCAGTGGTGGTACACAAATCTATACATGTGCTAAAACTCATAGAACTATACACCAAAAAGAAATTTCAACGTTACGCCTAAAAAATAAAATAAAGAGAAACTTTTAAAAGGAAATAGTAGAACAAATATCTTTGGTAACGTTAGAATTTCTAAGAAAACTAATTTTTTCACAGCTTCATGCCAATGGTATAATTTTACTGGCCACATTATTAAATGCAACTATATTAAATAAAATCAAGACACTTGGGCCCAATTAATCATTTCTAAAATATATCTATTAATAACACCTGGAAATAAAATACTTTAAGGAATACTAACTGAATATAAAGACATTCTGCTACCTTCAAGTGAAACTGAATTGATGTTTTACAGTTTAAAACAAAAGGTACCTTGGTGTTTAGTTTTAGAATCTAAGAGCAGTTGGTTAAAAGTTAAAAAAAAAACAGTTAGTTCCATCTGTTCTAGTGACTAGTAACAGGTAATAATGTTTTCACATTTACTTTTTCTTCCTATTATCTAAATTCACTGAAGTTGTTATATGGTTGGATTTTACACTTAAATCAATTACCTAGAGATTCCAAATAAAAATCTGCAAATACTGCTGGATACTCAATCACTAGAATCTAGAATGTATAAGAGAGGAACACTATTTCTCTAGCTATACCACTGGGACTTACATATAACCTATGAGATGAGACAGAATCCCATCGGCTTTTTATCACGCCTCTCACAACTTTGGAACTGTTAGAAGCTCAGAAAGAATATGTGTAGGCAAGAACAAAAATAAAGATGGAAGGGAATGCAATATTACAAATGTTGATTTCTATAAAAGACTTGCCTAATAGAATGATATAAGGTTTGTATAGCAAGTCTGTGATTCTAATTATAGTAGATTTTGCCTTTTGAGATCAGGCCTAGATAGTTTTTCACCACTGCTTCTGCCATGGACAGAAGTTAAGTGCTTTTTGAGAGCAGACTTGTGCTTGAAATCCATATCACAACAATGGCATTTGTATGGCCGATCCCCACTGTGTATGTTCAAGTGGTCCTGAAGAGTGCTTTTAGCAGTAAATGTCTTCAAGCACACAGTACACTGAAAGGGCCGTATGCCCATGTGTCCTCGAATGTGCCGGTTGAGATTTTTCTTCTGTGTGAATGTTTTCCCGCACTGTAAGCACAAGAACAGTTTATGCATCTTAAGGTGGCGCAGATAGTTTTCAACATGAAGAAAACCTCGAGGACACCTGGGGCACTGGTGCCTCAGTGAATAACTTTCCTCCAGATTCTGAATTTCATTCACTGTACTGTAACTTCCTTCAGTATTCTCACAAAATATGCCCTGACCTTGATTCCCAGGAACTTCTGTCACTCTGCTCTCAACTGTAGAATTGATCAATGAATGCTGTGTTTCAGAGAAATACATGCTGGCTTTTGAAGAGGTACAAGGCTGTGAAAACTGCCCATTTTCTACACCAGCTGTAGTGATAGATTCTACATGGAGGATACAAATTTCATTGTCTTTAAAACCTATATCTACTGTAGACAGCTCTGGTGACTTCGTTTCCTTTCTCTCTGATGTCAAGCTCTCTACAGTAGACTGTAAAGCATTGCTTTCCTCTTCTTTAACATGGAAATCTATGTTTACAGGACTATCTTCCAAAATTTCAATTATCTCACAGTCTTTATCAGAATTTTCTTCTTCATTCTTAACATCTGGATCAGAAGATTGACACAGGTCAGTGTGTTGGTTATTGTTTTTCATAGAAAGATCTATTTCCAGATACTTTGACAAAGCTTCTGTACACTTTTCCACAATGTGAACCATCTGAAGATAACTGGCAGCAGTCAAATATTTCAAAAGCTCTTTCCTTTTAACTTCAAGTGCTCCAGTATAGCAAGAGAGTAATAATTTCCTGCCAACTTCTGCACTCTGCAAAATGGTGATTCTGACATGTTTTGACTGTGTAAGTAAAAATTGATCTCTCATAAAAGTGGAGCAAGCAGCCAAAATCACCTTGTGCCCCTGGAACTCAGTGTCATTAATATAAATTGATACATCACAAAATAAATTCTGCTGCCTCAAGAGATTCATTTTCTGCAAGACCACATCTCCTTGCTGTTCAAATTGGAAGTGCAGAACATCAGATTCAGCAGCCATGGTCACAATCTAAGCAAAATAAAATACAAACATTAATGTAAGGATTACATGGGAATGCTTTCTCATGTCATAATACTGAAAACGAATTAAGGAACCAAAAAACCCCAAACCTGAATTGGGAAAAAGACGACCCCAATTCTAATCTGGGTTCTAAGAGTACCCCTATGCCACCATCTCAAGATCCAGAAAATTATAACGCATTTCTTTCTCTATGATCCCACAGCACATTTTTCATTTTTGTTACAGCACATGTTACGTTGAATTGTAGTGAACAGTTTCTATGCTTGTCTCTTTGGCTAAATTTGTGTGGCTTGTGGTCAAGAACACTCCATGAATTTTGAATATCCAGTAACAAGCACAGTGATCACCACAAAGATTTAACAAAATATCCCCAGTTAGAAACCTTTATGTAATCTCCAAACTTCCTACTCCTACCACTACAACAGGTCCTCATTCCTGTTCACCTGGACCACTGCAATGTCTTCCAACAGGTCCCCTTGATACCACACTTTCCTATATTCCAACTACCCTCCTGAGTGCCACCAGAATGAATATCCTTTAAAAGTTACTTAAAAAACAAAACAAAAATCCCCTCTCTTCTGTTTTAAATCCTCCATTGCTCTCCTCTACTTCCAGGACAGCCTAATGTTCTCAGTAAATAACACGAGATCCATCACGATTTAGACCTAACCTAACTTTATAGCTTTATCTCCTTCTGGTCTCTTTTTTATACACGAAGCTTCCTCAATATTAAAAATTTCATCATTGCCTAGACGAAAAGACACGAACACACACCTTTGCACATCTCTTACACTCGCGCTTCCAGTTCCTTTTTCCTTTAGTGAAAATTCCTTTAGAGATTTGGCTCCTTTAAGCCCAAATCAAATAAGACTAATACATGACTCCTCCTCCCGTCTCCCGGAGTGTCCGTTGCTCCTTGAGCACCGCGAGATGGGGCCTGACTCATCTGTGTTCCCACACCGAGCACAGGGGCCCACACCAGCCGAAGGAACTTAGGGAACATCTGTTGAACTGAAAGCGGACCCCAGGTGGCTGGAATATCCCTCCAGCTCGGCACACAGGTTTTCCCGAGCCAAGCCAGCCAAGGGACAAGGCTCCGTCGGCCAAATGGTTGCAGCACGACATTACCCACTCCGGGTCCGCACCCAGCAGCCCTCCTTGTCTTCCTCAGGCCTCCCCACCTGCCAAATCACCTTCGCTTTCACTTACCGACTCAGAAAACTAGAGTGAAGGCTTCCGCGGCAGCGGCGGCCCAGGCCGGAAGATGGACTTAGCCTGGGAGGAAACACATCCGGTGTCAACCAGCTTTATTCTTAACTGGGGCCAACTGGGCGCCCCGGAAGGACATTTTGAGACGGTCTCCCTTCCTTATTTTCCCCGCACCTGGAATGACAGAAAGGCGCCGGAACACTGGCAACCCCAGTCTCTCTTGTCCCAGTTTCAGCACTAGCAATTTCCCCTTCGTGAGCCGTCCTGAACATCCGAATTGGAGACGTGGCGTGAAGTTAGGTTACGGCACGTCTGTCAGAATACCCTCCGCTGGGACCGTTGTAAAACCTTAGGGATTATTACGGGGCGGTCCTCTCTTTATTGGCACCACCCACAACTTTGAAAAGTGACAAAGGAGAGACTACCATAGCGGTCTGTATTCGGGATTACCTAGCTAGTGCCCCATCAAGATCTGGCCCCAACCTCTGCGTCTAGCTGCACTCAATCCACTCCACCCTCCTCAAAACATTGGCCCAGCTGTATCCTCTAACATGTCCTAACCTCCTTCCCACTTATCTTTTATAAAAACCCGTTTATAGATCACATCATTCCTGAAGCCATCCTGAACTGGCCCTTAAATTAGCTGGCTCCCACTTGGAAACCTATAATCTGTTTGCGCCTGCCTTCATTATCACATTTATTATAACTGTATTAAAATTATTTGTGTCCCATCTAGGCATAAGTATTTGGGACAGCAGCTTACTAATCTTTGCATTCCTGAAGTCTAGCACTTAGTAGACATCAAGTATTTGCAGAATGGAGGGATGTCTGAACCAATTCTTAAAAGCAGTTGCTCTACTCCCTCAGTCAACAGGTTCTCCTGGAAGTAACTGACTCTAAAGCCAACTAATTTCTGGTTAATCCATATTTGCTTCTGAAGGCAAGCTGATTAATACGTATTATAAAGAATAGAAACGAAGAAGGCATTCCTGGATTCATATTCAAGCCATTGAAAAAGGAAAGCAGGAGGGGAGAGAGCGAGAAAATAAACCACTGACTGCAGAGCTTTATTTGTCATACTTTTATTAAGGAAACTTCCCCATAATAAGTGAAGAGGTAGTTCGTAGTATGTCTAACATACAACAGATTTAGCACAGCTATTCATGAGCTGAAATAAAATGTTCTGGCTTGTTTAGGACAATATGTTAGAAGCAGTGACACTGGTCACCTTCCATTTATAGATCTTCTAATAAACTAAAACAAATTAAAATCACATCTGATTTACCTTCAGAGCCACTTCAGTTTAGAGTTTGTCTTTAAAATTAAATAATAAATAAATAACTGTGACACAGTAATTTTTTCAAAAATCAAACTATGGTAAAGAGAGTCCTCTCTCCTTTTTAGTTATCCTGGGGATCCATAAAATACAAATGCTGAATGAGTAAGGTTTTAAGAATCTTCTTCCTAAACAGGAATATGACTAGTTTTGAAAGCCATCTTATTCTATAAAATGTACTTGATATTAGTAACTTGACCTCTTTGCCATATAATCTTAACAAATACGTATAAGCAAAGGAGAAAAGTCAAGTTTCACCAAAAGTAGAAAATGTCTCACAGAAACAGAACACTTCTCCAGCCAAGAAATGGAGACTGTAAATCACTTCAGTGGTTTGCGTTTGCAAAAGGTGAGAACTAAGTTTTACTGATACAAAACCATTAAGATGCTAATTTTAAGTGATCAAAGAAAGCAAGGCAGTTTTCTTTATTATTCCTAGTATAAAAACAAATTGAGACCTTGTTTCACTAAAACCACATGAGACTATAAGCTTCATGAGGGCACGGACTGTATCAATCTTACCTTTATATCCTAGTATCTAGTATAGTGTCTGGCAACAGTAGGTCCTTATAATAATGTTTCTTGAATAACTGAATGAACCCAGAAATAGTCTCCAACCAAAGAGACCAATCTTACTTGAACCCATGCCTTTTAGTCTTCAAAACAATAATAAAAAACAGGACATGCATATGAGCAAAGGAAGCACTCCACCTTAAAATTTCCCCATGAAGAAATGATGTTCAGAGAAAATACCAAAAACGTTGGTTGGTTGACAAGGTAGAGTTTCACTGTTGCATAGAATTGGTACTCTTTGGCTGGATCATATAAAAATTACAATGCTAGGAAGCATCATTAAACAATATAATGAGTGTAATTAGGCATGAGATATCTACTGGTCTTACCACTCAACTATATTGTCATTTTAAATATTTGAACAAAAGACAAATTATACCTCAAATCTGACTCACATAATAATTTGCATGGGATGACAATGATACATGTAAATGTATCAAATTATAACAATTTAAGAATTCCCTGACTATACAAATTAAGCCTAATTTTTGGATTATCTGTACAAGCACTCATAGCTCAAAAATAAAAACAGAAAATCCTGATGGTACCTAATAAACACTGTTTTCCATACAAAATCAATTTCACAGTTGGATCCTTCCCACATTATTCTTACTTGTCCTTTCCCTCCCTAACCAACACCTAGCAAATCAGTTACTTGCTTGGGAATAATATAATACTCATCTAACTAAAAATTAATTACTAACGTAAATTCCTCTGTAATATTTTGTTGACAAAAGCCAGGCTGTCTCAGAAAGCCAACAGGGAAACATAAAGGCAAAACACAAACTGGAAACTTTTTGCTAATGTGTTATTCTTAATCATGTGCTAAATCTTTTTAAGCAAAGGAATAGGGAGAAGAAGTAAGAAGACATTAGCTCACAGTCACTATTTATCCTTGGCCAGTCTTGGCCAGGCCACCTCTTTGGGCTTTGGATACCTCAACTTAAAGTGAAACAGGTGGAATGAATGGTCTCTTAAGATTCTTTAGGGACTCTAATACTATTATCTAACTCTAACTTATGGGTCAGAAACAAATATGACTCAAAATTTTATGTCTAAAGTACAACATGTGCTTGAGGAAAAATAGTTGTTTTGTTTTCCCATATTTAAAGATTAACTTTGTATTAGCAATCTATCAAAGATAGCAAGGTGGGACAGTGTACATTTAAGAATGTCTAATTGCAAAATTTTGATTGCCTTCTATGTCCCACTTAACTTTTATCATCCATTTTAGAAATTAAAGTACACCAGGAAATGAAAATCCAGAGACTCTTACAGTGTACTGGACAAAATTCTGATGGACAAACTCACCTTTCTGATAGCTAAACTCTGAAACAAAATTCAGAGACTCCCAAATAGTCTCTTTTTAGAGAGACCCTACACTTTAGCATATCTTAAATGTGCCTGGAGCAATCCTGATTTCAAAAGATTCAACAAGTTGCACATTAATTAAAAGCATCTGGCCTCTTGGCGGGAGGTGTTACCAGGGAACTTTCCCAATTAAGTGCTATAGTACAATCGTACTTCTATCCTTTGCTGATTATGCTCCTTATGATGATCCCTCACTGTTTGCCTGTAGGTTTTGCTGAAAAGACTGTAATCTGGTCTATGTGAAAAATTCAGTGAAATGAAGTTGGGCTATGATACTGTTGAAGAGTACAGAACAAACCAACATACTTCTTTATAGCCAGCTCCAAGACAAGTACAAATGGTAAGAAGCAGATTCATTCATTTATCAGACATGGAGGAATTATCAATAGGCAACTAGAAGTTCTATCACATTTTTAGGTCAAAAGCAGTATCACCTTATATCTCAGTCTATTTTCTACCAAAGAAAAATATTATTACTTCTCTTAGCATCTATAACTGGCGAGTAGGTGATGTTATCAACTTATTGGTACCTTCAGAATGTGCCTAGTGAAAAGCCTAAATAGTGTCAGTCTAAGATATAAGTCAACGTTAGGTAGACAAATGGAATTATTCCTTGGGAAAGGAAAACAGACATCACAGGATAAATAATTCAAAACAGAAAGTGGGATAGGGCAAACCGAAGGCAAAACCACTCCAAGTGGTAAGTTGCCCGGTCTACTAGTGCTTTGACTCACCCCTACCATCCACACAGAGGCTTTGGAGAAGTCAAACTATCAAAATCACTCCTATAAAGACTGAGACTATTGCCACTTTCTCAGTCCATTCGAGTTGTGAGCATGAAGCCCCTACTCAATTCACACAAGTACTATCACTCCTTAAGTTCAGGACAGCTTGGGCCAGTTTACCTGCATCCAGGACCTGTGTTGCATCAGGTTGTGGCTGACACCCTTTAGAGTCTGTGACTGTTGTACATGCAAAAGAATCAAAATCCACTGTGAGGTCTTGTACATTTCTCTCATTGGCATTATCAAAGCTGTTTTTGCCATGCAGCTGTTTAAGGTGTTTCCTCAAAACTGGTTTATGTGCAAAAACCATATCACAATAGTTACATTTATGGGGCTTATCTCCACTGTGAAGGTTAAGATGATCCTGTAAGGAACACTTCTGAGAAAAGGTTTTCCCACAGATTTTACACTGGAAGGGTTTAATTCCGGCATGCACACGCATGTGTCGATGAAGGTTGCCTTTCTGAGTAAAAGTCTTGCCGCAGAGTAGACACATAAAGAGTTTGTGCATTTTTAAATGGTTGGCGTAGTTCTCCAGGTGACGAAACACCCTGGTACACTTTGGGCATTGGTGATGCCACTGTAGACCTTTGTCTACACCTCGAATATTAGGCCCAAAGACATCTTTTGAGGCCATGATGATGTTATCACTGCCTGTATAAGAGAGGGCATAATTGTGGAGATGGTTTTGTTCTATTTCACTTACTCTGTTTTCCACAGTTGAATTTATCAGGGAGTGCTGGGGCTCTGATGAATGTAAAGCAGTGGGTTCAGAAGAAATAAACTGGTTCTGATCTTTTTTACTTCTAACCTCTGATACATCCCCAATAGATTCTACCTTAACAATCTGAATATCACTGTCCTCCATATCCATACTGTCTTCAGATGGATGAATACAAGGTGAGTCCTGCTTTGGGGAGCCTCTGGCATCTCCCTGCTGTTCTTTTGACTGGGGAGAAGCACTCTGTGGTTCACATCCCTCTTTACTATCCATTGGTTGTTTTGGCTTTATAAACTTCCACAGGGCCTGCGTGCACCGTTCTACAATGTGGCTCATCTGAAGAAAACTTGCAGCAGTCAAGTAATTTACCAGTTCCATCTCAGGGAATTCCAGCACACCACTATAACAGGATAAGAGCAATTGTCTCCCCACTTCGGAACTCTGTAATATGGAGATTTTCACCTCTCTGGAATCATTCAGTAAAAACTGGTCTCTTAAGAAGGGGGAACCTGCAGCAAACACAATTTTATGCCCCTGTACCTCAATATCATCTATGAGAACTGTAACATCACAAAATTTATTCTCTTCTCTTAATTTGTTCATTTTTTGTAACATTGAATCTCCATAATTTTCAAACTTGAAGTGAAGGAGATCTGATCTTTCAGACATTTTGGCAGACCTAAAGAACAGAAATGTAAAAAGGTTGAATTTAAGGAAATTTAAACAAATAAGAAAGCTGGATTTACCTTCCAAAACAAATTTGTGTTGTCATATCTGTTTTGTATGTGTCTGAATGGAAATTTTCCTTGAAAGAGGAAGCTACTATAACAGCTTTCAAAGGTCGTTAAAAATTACTCCGTACAGACATCAGGTATTAATTGCACTTAAAGAGTGGACTTGCATAAGTGTAAATAGCCTGGCATTCATTCAACTTTTTTAACATATTTAATACAAGAACAGTGCTTGAGTTAGTCCAAGAGTATTTTTTCACTTCTCAAATTAGAATTCTATCAGGTTTCAAAAACTAAAATATTCCAACACAAGTAAAGATGAAGTAATTATATTCTTTTGTGTGAAAGTGTAAACCTGATTCTCCTAAGACAAAACACTCTTTTCCTTTGCTTTGTATTTTAAGCAACTACAGTGACAATGCTTGCCCAATACCTGGCCAAACCATTATCTGTTTAAACTGATATGAATTTACTCATATAAATATTTTTGTGATAAAGTGAAAGTCACAGACCAAAAAGGACAATGCTTGGACCATGTCAGAGGCATAGTTCTTTACCCTGTCCATTCTAGACAAATCTAAACTCTCTTTTAAGGAACATTTCTTGACATAGAAAGTTTAAAAAACACTTCATATAGGAAAACCAAATGAGCTACTTGGGAATCTGAATGTTGATCTAATCAATCCCTACTAGATTCTGTTCTTTCCTATTTATCCCTACTTATCCATCATTATTCATCATGTGGACTACTAGAACTGATTCATAAATGTTTCCTTGGCTTTCAGCTTCTATTCCCTCTAATACAACTTGTATACGACCACATCATCTTTCAAAAACACAGATCTGATTATAACCCACCCCTGCCTAAAATCCTTCAGTGACTCCCCATTGTCTCCTGGGTGAAGACTCACCTCCTTAGTATAAACTAATCAACCAAACATAACAATAATTAAGGCAAACACTGGCAAAACTCATTCAACAATGGAGAAGGTGTCATTCCCAAAACTCTCTGCATATTGATTCCTTTATATAGCAATTCCTTTGTAGAAAGTCTCCATGTTCTGATTCCACACTCTCCAAATGATTTTTCTCATAACTTGGCTTCCCATGTATCTCTCTAAAGGAGAGGGATGAATTAGCCATGCTAACATAATTCCAGTCAGCTAGTCATTTAAAAAATAATAAATCGGCATTCTCTGTTTATATACCAGTCTTCTATGAGATCAGTAGGTATATGAGGTCTATCTTTGAGACAGAGTTCTACAATCTCAGTGCCTCAAGAAATTCACCTTGAATTGTGTGCATTCATCAACCCCTTAGTTCAGAGAAAGATGAGACAACCAGCTGCTTCTAGCCACATCTGGACCTTGAAGCCCAATCTTTATAATCTTAACTTCTGTAACACTGACTTACAAAGGATCGCAGAATATCGTCTCCTGACGGCAGAGTCCAGATTTTATTCTTCAGTACCTGGTACATAACAGCACTGTACTGACTCCAGACCTTATCATGCTTGTTTCCTCAGTCTAGAACACTACATTCTAGCCAATTCTGACTCCTTTATTTCCTCTGAGAGGCCCTTCCCTGATCACTTAAAGTAAAAGAGTTGTCACTACTGGGCTCACGGTATAGTATTTTTATTATAACACTCAAGACACTTTATTAAACACTTATTTCTTCCCCTCCAAAGTGAAAGTTTCACAGTATTAGAGGTATTAAGAGCCCTATTCAATAGGGCTAATGCTGAGAACTTGCATCTTCTAAGGCAAAAACATTCTTCCCTTTAGCTTTGAATTCTTCTTATTGCAGCCACACTGCTTGTCCCATTACTGGCCAAACACTCTTCTGTTCAAACTGGTATGTATTCTCATCATCCAATATTGCACTAAACACACAGCAGGTGCTCAGTTTGCATTAGGTGAATCTATAGGATTAGTTTGATAGTGGCAAGAAGGAAGAATTGCTGTTAGGAAGACTAGCTTAGTGTTGCAGAAGCATTATAGGTCTGAAACCATGAGGGCCTAGAAAGGAATAAAAATGGGGAAAGCAGCAAGGAAAAATAACAAAAGATATTTTAAAGAACTTGGTAACCAACTGGACATAGAGAATGAATAAAATAAATTTGTAAAGATTCTAAACTTAGGAGTTCAACTGAATGAGAATGTCATTGAAAGGTGAAATTTAGCAGGAACTGATATGGCACAGGTATATTAACGAAAATATATATGAAATATAAGCTTTTCCCTTGTATGACATTCTGAATGTACATATAATAAATAATCACAAAAAATATAAAAACTATATTGAGAGAGGAGGGATCTACGTAGAGAAGCAAATGTAACATCAGAGAAAAGATAGTGAGTATCAAATATAAAGGAAAATCTAGAAGATACAGGGAATATATCAGTAATTTAAAGCAGTAAAATTATCATTCATCAGTTTTAGCAATTGCAGTAGCTTAAAATATTCATTCTGGAATTGGAGCAGTGAATGTTGCAATTTATAACAAGTTATAAAAATGACTTGCTTTGACTGGCCAAAGAAAAGTGGTGTTATAGAGTTTAGCTGGTCTTGAACGCATTAAAACTAATCATGATACCCTCAGGTCAGTATTTTCCTACTCACACCCAAAAATGAGCATTAATTGCTGCTACCTATATTATGAGAGTACTCACAATGCTTTAGACAACTATCCTCAGAGATAATTGTTCTTTGATGCCCTAAAGATGAGGAGCTGGAGTATAGTTTCACTTACAGTCATGTGCTGCATAACAATGTTGTGGTCAACAACAAACCGAATATAAGACTGTGGTACCATAAGATTATAATACTGGATTTTTACTGTACCTTTTCTGTATTTACATCTGTTTAGATACACAAATACTTAACATTGTAATATAATTGCTTACAGTATTCAGGACACTAACATGCTGTACACGTTTATAGCCTAAGAGCAATTGGCTATACCATATAGCTTATGTGTGTAGTAAGCTATAGCACATAGGTTTGTGTAAGTACACCCTGTAACTTTCACACAATGACCAAATCACCAAACAACACATTTCTTAGGATGCATTCCTGTCATTAAGCAACGCATGACTGTACTACCTTATCCATCAGTTCTCAAGAAACTTAACAGGAGTAGCCAAACAGATATCCCAGTAAAGTGTTTGCTTTGATCTGTCTGCTGTAGTCTAAGCATGTTAGAAAAATGTATTCTGTTTTTTTTAGGAAGTTTTCCTTAGTATGTGTCAGTCCACTCTCTTGTCTTCCTTTGATAAACTCTTATTTCCAGGCCACACAATTTGTCCATTAATTGTTTCCTGCCACTGGTTTTCCTTTCCAATAAAGTGAGACATTATTTGAGGGCAAGGACCAACTATTTGTTACACTTTACATAGCTCATTCAACAAAAACCAGAAGAATAATGAATTCTTAATTTTCTCCATGAAATTATTATTAGGATATGGTAGAGATGCTCTTCATTATCATGATACCCTCTTTTAAGTACCTGTAGGAAAATCTCTTTCTAGGGTTTGTTTCCAAAATAGTTTTGACAATATGAAACCAAATTTTAAACAAACACTTTTGTTCTTTTACTTTTTAAAAAATAGTTAAAATAAAAAGGAAAGATGGGCACAGTGCCCTCTGCCTGTAATCCCAGCTACTAGGCAGGCTAAGGCAAGAGGATTGCTTGAGCCCAGGAGTTTGAGATTGCTTGAGCCTGGGGGCACCATAGCAAGACTCCATTTCCAAAAAAAAAAAAAAAAGGAGTAACTGTTTTTCTTATGAACTGGCTTAAGTTTATTTAAAAGTAAGAGAAATGAGGCCAGGCATGATGGCTACACCTGTAATTGCAGCACTTTGGGAGGCCAAGGCAGGAGGATTGCTAGAGGCCAGAAGTTCAAGACCAGCCTGAGCAATATACCAAGACTCTATCTCTACAAAAAATAGAAAAATTAACCGGGCATGGTGGCACATGCCTGTAGTCCTAGCTACTAGGGAGGCTGAGACAGGAAGATTGCTTGAGCCTAGGAGTTTGAGATTGTAGTGAGGTAGTCCTAGCTACTAGGGAGGCTGAGACAGAAGGATTGCTTGAGCCTAGGCGTTTCAGGTTGTAGTGAGCTACGATGATGCCACTGCACTCTAGCCTGGGCAACATAGTGAGACCTACATCTCAAAAAAAGAGGCAGGGGAGAGAGAGAGAAATGATACATATTCTTTAATGAGTCCTTGTTATATTTCAGGTGTAGTGCTAAATGCTTTACCTAAATTGACCCAATTTAATCCTGAAAAATCTCTATAGGTATTATATGTACTATCATTTTCTCCCATTTTACACATGAGGAAACTCAAACTTCCTGAACCTGATAGAGGTGGAAAGTATTAAGTGTTAGAGCTGGAACTTGTGCCCAAGCTGCATAATGCCAAAATCCATGTATGAAACAACTAGGCTAGGTAAATTTTATCTTAAGGATAATATTATATTAATTGTTTAACAGTTCAGATTTCCCTCCTCACATTGGGTATCACAAACACAGGTCAAGAAAATCATATATATTTTGGTATATTTTAGTTATGCTTCAATTAAAGGTTTATATTTAAAAACGAAAAGTACAACTTAAAGCCAAATTTGAATCAAGTATAGTGGACTTGAATGGCAAGCATTTATGCATTACTCATATTCCTGATTGCATTTTATGCCCTTATCCTTATTATATTTTTCTTTCTTATCTGTTTTAACTTTGTTATTTTCCATCTTCCATGTATTTATCTTTGTAGACTGAAACTTAATGTCATCTGCAAATAAAGCAGAGAATAAAAATCGTCAATATATTTTATTGCAGAACCACCAACTATAGGTAACTTCTAAGTATGGTAGTAATTGCTCATAATATTGATAAAAATCACTCACATAATTCTAGATTTTAGCAGAGGTTCTTATAATATAAGAAAGTAAAGAACTGATTGGGTAGAATAGAAACATGGTCGCCATAATTCTGTTCATTCTTTCCTCAGAACGATTCCCAAATTCTCCCTCTCCATTCTTACTGTCATTGCCGTGACTCAGGTCATTATCATGTATTTATTACCTGAGTTATTGAGATTAAATCTGAATACTACTGAGTTTCTATTAGCAAGTTTTGAATGACCATTTCTCAAACATCAATGCAATGAGAATATTGTCACTTAAGATAACTTTCTCATTTGTATTTCTATAATTTGTCCATAATTATAACTGATTTGAAATTTTCCCTTTGTTGACACAAGAGTAATCGAAAAGGAATGACTAGTGAATATACTAGTGTGGACAACATTTATTGCAATGCTATGGGCAGTGAGAAAATATTTTATTTTTTAAAAGCAAGGTCTTGTTCTGTCACCTAGGTTGGAGTGCAGTGGCACAATCATAGTTCAATGCAGCTTTGAATTCCTGGGCTCAAGCAATCCTCCTGCCTCAGCCTCGTGAGTAGCTAGGACTACAGATGCATGCCACCATGCCCAGCTATTTTAAAATTTTTTTTGAAGATGGGGTCTTGCTACATCGCCCAGGCTGTTCTCAAACTCCTGGCCTCAAGCAATCTTCCTGCCTTGGCTTTCCAGAGTGCTGGGACTGCAGGTGTGAGCCACTGTGTCAGGTCTGAGAAAACAGTTTCTTATCTCAAATGTCTCTAATACCTAATGATAAGAAAAACTTTTCTACCTGTATAATAAACTCTTAAGCTATCTATCAGTCTGCTTCCTCATCTATCTCATAAAAGTGCCCTTCTTTCAACTTAGCACTCACAATTATTTGGAAAACTCTGCCCCTCATAAACATCATGTGCCCTTTTTTCAAAGAGGTTTTATTATACCAGTGCCTTTCTCTGTATAAACCTCAATCTTTTTCTTCTCTCAGTTAGCTTTCATGAGCTACATTCTGAAAGTTCTTACTCTTTTGTTTTGATTTTTAATTTTAAGTAATATACACAGAAATATATAATTCTTGGAACATTTTTAAGCATTTTACCTAAAATTCCCTTTCCCAACTGTCTACCACTCAGTCTTCAGTTTAAGTTGATCCTTCCTAACTCTCCCTCTCCCCATTTTAAAAATAATACTTCTACATGCCTAGCTACAGAAAATATAAACTTAAGTTTCTTATATATAAACTATACATATTTTTTTGCAACTTATTTTTTTTCCCACTTATCATTTTTGAGAGCTATTTATGTTTACAAGTATAGATCTAGTTTATTGTTTTTAAACTGTTGTACAGAAGTAGGCAAGTTATTAACTATGATCTCACTATTTTGTTGGCTTGTTCCTCAAGACTACATTAAATTGTACAAGGGTAAGTATATCTTTAAAAGCTCGGTCATTGACTTTTTGCTATTTTTTTCCAAAGGCTTACTTCCTCAGAAAGCCTGTCTGGCCTCTCAATGTTTTATTACCTATGTTAAGAATTACTAAATCCCAGTCCCCTTGAAATGCATGATGCCTAACCTCTTGCACTGTCTCAAATTCACTATTAAAAAAAAAAAAAAAAAAAACAAAACTATGGAGAATGGCTTGGAGAATAGTGAACATGGAGGCAGGAAAACCTTTTAGTATGCTACTACTCTAACAGATCAAGACAGAAATGCTGTGGGCCTAAATAGAGACAATGATAATATGGATGAAGAAAAGCAAACAGATTCGAGAGACATTTCAAACAAAGAACTGATAGACTTGGTGACCAAGGTGGGGAACATGAGAGGAAGGGTCAAGATGACTCCAAGATACTTGGTTTGAGGAACTGGTTATCTTTGACTGAGTATCATTCAATAAGCTATGCAATATTGGAAGGGATGATCATGAGTCTGGTCTTAAAAATGTTGAGCCAGAGAAGCCTGAATGACATCAAGGTGAAGATCCATTAGCTGGGTAGATATGGGTCTGAAGCTGAAGAGGTGACCTGATTATAAATGGTAAGTGATAAATGAAAGCACAAGAGTGGAAGAAATTTACCTAAATTGACAAAGAGTGGAAAAGGACTTAAGATAGGAAGAAATAAATATAAATCAAATGTATAACACAAGCATAAATCCATTACCTACCTTCTTCTCCACCTGGGTCTCCTTCCAAGCCTCTCCATTTTTAACAATGAGCTTATCTTTGCTTAAATTTTTCCCACTCCTTTGACTCCTATATTCAGTCACTGCATACTGCAAATGGGTAAAACCATGGAATCTGGAGCTATATTTCCTAAGATCAAAACTCTGCTCTACCACTTACTAGTTGTGTGACCTTGAACCACAGTGCTTCAGTTTTCCCATCAATAGTAGATTACTGGCCAAGCGCAGTGGCTCACGCCTGTAATCCTAGCACTCTGGGAGGCCGAGGCGGGTGGATCGCTCAAGGTCAGGAGTTCAAAACCAGCCTGAAAAAGAGCGAGACCCTGTCTCTACTAAAAATAGAAAGAAATTATCTGGACAACTAAAAATATATACAGAAAAAATTAGCCAGGCATGGTGGCGCGTGTCTGTAGTCCCAGCTACTCGGGAGGCTGAGGCAGGAGGATCGCTTGAGCCCAGGAATTTGAGGTTGCTGTGAGCTAGGCTGACACCACGGCACTCTAGCCCAGGCAACAGAGTGAAACTCTGTCTCAAAAAAAAAAAAAAAAAGGAAATTATGTTACAGAGTTGTTACAGAAAATTAAATGAGTTAATTTTTTAAAGAGTTTAGAACAGTGTCTGGTTACTGTGTTCTATACACATGTGTTAGGTAGATAAAAAAATGAAGACTGTCAATTTTCATTGTGAACTCCTTCATATGTGTCATTTTCTCATTCCAATTTAACACCAAACCAGCTGAGGTGTCTAATATTTCATACATCATCACCTCATTAGTCTAGTAAAATTTCTTTTTAAAGCATCACCAATGACCTCTTCGTAAAGGAATGCAATCTTTTTTTTCCCTCATTCCCCATAAGCTCTGCATGAATTGATCCAGCTGCTCAAAATTCTCTTTGATTTCTGGGTCTTCTGGTAGCTGGAACCCTGCACTCTTACACTTGATCTCCTACCTCTGTCTCTGCTACTCTACTGACTACAACTAGCTCCAATTCCTCTTTCTGCTTCGTAAATGCAACCATTACCATCCAGACTTTCATCTTTCTCAGTACTTCCTTCCTGATGCCAGCTATTCCCATGGCTTAACCTTTACCTCTAGCCATAAGGTTTAGGCTCAGCTACACATTTGCATTTTCAAATCTATGCTGGACAGATCTATGTAGCTATCCCATTAGACCATTAATTCAACATGTCCAAAAAATGAATTTGTAATCTACACTAAGCTTATGATTTTATTTCTGATAATGGCATCACCATTTTTCAAATGCCAAATGCCTAAAACCTAAGAACTAGATTTGGTACCTCTTATTCTTTCAACTTATAATTAATTATGGAGCCTTGACACAATTATCTTCAGCATATTTGCCTTCTTTCCAATAACACTGTCGTAACTGTATTTCAACACTTCATTGCCTCTCACCAAGCTGGTTCCATTACCCCTTCAAAAGAATCTCCAGTAAGAGTTCCTAGCCTTTAGCTAAAGAGTCTGGATTCAGTTAATAGAAATTACTTTTCTAAAGGCTTTCTAGAGAGCAAAATGACTTTCTGCAGTGCAAATCTGACCATATCAGTCTCCTATTTAAAATTCTTCAAAAAACTATCCATGTCCTTTAGGATTAAATCCTTCACTATTTGGACCTCAGTCTATTTTCTCAGCCTCATATCCCATCCTGTGCACAGGAGGCCTCCCCCCGCCGTTTCCTCTTCTTCCCACACAAGTATGTTCAGTCATTTCTTCATTGCAACTGTTCCTTCTCCTGAAAAGCTCTTCAACACCTTATCCTCGCCAAGAAGTATAATTCAGACGTCACTTTCTTTCTAAAGTTTTCCCAGCATCTGCCCCTTGAGCAGTTCATACACATATGATTGACTGTATACATTGCAGGAGCACTTATTTATTTACATCTGACTCCCAACCTTGACCCTGAAAATTGTAACGATATCTTACGAATCCCCAGTGCCTGGCCTAGCGCCAGTAACTATAAAAGGTGCTGTGGCCAGTGGCTGAAGCGGGGGAAACCCTAGCAAAAGGGTAACCTAGCATTCATAGTGACTCTCGCGGATCTGGCACCGAAGGCCTTGCCTTGGGCTGGCTCTCGAGGCTCATTTTCTTAGGGGCCTCAGCTCTGGCACTTCCTACAAGTTGCTAGAGTCCGGCTTTCAAGCCAACTGCTGGGCCCGCGACTGGGATCCCAGGAAGCGGTCCCTGGGGTATCCTCAGGCTCCCCACTTGAGTTGCAGGGAAGGGAAAGGGGCAGGGCGCAGCGTGGGCCAGGCCAGGGGTTCCTCAAGTCCCCCGGGGCCTAGGCCAGCCCCTCCGCCCCCATCCCAGTGCAGGTCCAGCCAATCCAGGGCCCCAAGGGGGCTCCATTTTGAGAGACCCCACACCCCAGCCCGGCGCTTCGGCCGCCTCTGCACTTACAGACCCAGGGGAAGGCCGCCGTCAGGATCCCGCACCGCCAGGAGCTCCGGCCCCTCGGGGCTCCGGGAAGGGGGAGGGGCAGGGAACCCGAGCCAAAGGGGGACCCAACGGAACCGGAAGGGCAGCCCTGGCCGGACAAAGACAACTTCCAGGTCCCATGGTCCTCTCCGCCAATCGGAAGGCTCGGAGGATAACGGGGCCCCGCGAGGGACTTTCCGTATTGTAGGCGGGGCACGAACGGAATGCCCAGGACTCTTGGCGCTACCGTCTCTGCCTGCTATCCCGAGGTGCTATGGCCCTTTAGGGTCGGAGGTTCTCAGGGCCTGTGCCCTTCGCAAGGACCAGCTGCCCCAGGCCCCCTCCTGACCGCCTGGTTTCGAGCTGGGCCTCGACGGTCAGCTGCCTGTGTGGGCCTTAAGGGCGCCTCTGCGCTTCAGCCTTGGTAAGTCCATCCAGCCTAAGAATGTGGACTCGCCGCGCTAGAGTCCGGAAAGCAGAAAGCAATTTATTTCCTGCTTTGGGTTGTTTTTCTCAGGGATCTTGCCTTGGGGCTCTTCTTCCTTCATACTCATTAACTAGGCAATCTCTTGCCTTCCCATGGCTCCCGTTACTTACAACTGTGCTGACCGACCGTTCACAAATTTCTCTCGCCAGCCCAGACAACTCTCCTGAGCTCCAGAGGCAGCTGCGCAGAAGACATCTCCATTTGGTTGTCTTAATGTTAATATACCTTTTAATTATCTTAAGTTCATCTGTAGACCCGCTCTGCTTATCTCCTGTAGTCCTGTGTTGGTGAACGGTATCATCCATGCATTCCTCTCAACTAAAAAACTTGAGTATCATTTTAGAGCCCTTTTCCTTGCCAATCCAGTCGTTTACTGAGTCCTCCCCATTTCTTTTCGGGGTAAGAGTGTTTATTATGGTAAATATGCATAACATTTCATTTTAATCATTTGTAGGTGTAAAGTCCAATGGCTTTAAAATTGAAAACATTGTGTACACAACATAACGATGTTGTGTTTCCATCACCACTAACTATCCCCAACTTCATTCTTTTGCATGCGGGTGTCCCGTTTTCTCAGCACCATGTGTTAAAAAGGCCATCCTTTCCCCATTGAATGGTCTCAGCACCCTTGTTGAAAATCTATTGACTGTATATATGAAGGTTTATTTCAGGGTTCTCTATTCTAGTACGTATGTGTACCCTTATGTTAATACCATACTGTTTGAATTACTGTAGCTTTGTAATAAGTTTTGAAGTCTTAAAGTTTGAGTTCTCCAACTGTATTCTTCTTTTTCATGATTGGGCTATTCGGGGCCTTTTGCAATTGCATGTGAATTTGAGGATTGGCTTTTACAATTCTTTGAAACAGGATTTTCGAGTAGGGATTGTGTTGAATCTGTAGGTCACTTTGAGTAATATTGACATCTTGACAATTTTAAGTCTTCCTGCCTGTGAACATAGAATGTATTCCCATTTATTTAGGTCTTCATTAATTTCTTCATAATTGCTGAAAGCAATGTGTTTTTGTAACTTTCAGCATATTTAATTCATTTAGATGTTATTTTAAATGGAATTGCTTCCTTAATTACCTTTTCATATTGTTCATTGCTGGTGTATAGAAATAACTGATTTTTGTATGTTGATCTTGTACCCTGCAACTTTAGTGAATTTGTTTATTGGCTCAAATAGCTCTCTGATGGATTCTTTGGGATTTTCTATATATGAGATGGTATTGTCTGTGAATAGAGCATGTTTTACCTCTTCCTTTCCAAACTGAATGCTTTTTGCTTTGTTTTTGTATACTAGCTCTGACTAAAACTTCCAATACAATGTTGAACAGCAGCAGTGAAAGTGGGCATTCTTGTCTTAGTCCTGATGTTGGGAAAGCTTTTAATGTTAAACTATTGAGTATAATGTTAGCTGTGGGTTTGTCATAAATACCTTTATTATTTTGAGGAATTTTCTTTCTTTTCCTTGTTTTCTGAGAGATTTTATCATGAAAGGTCATTAGATTTTGTCAAATACATTTTCTGCATCAATCGAGATGATCATGTGTCCCCCCTCCTTTGTTCTATTGACATGATGTATTATATTGATTGATTTTATGTTGAACCACACTTGGGTTCTTGGGATGAATCCCACTTGTTGGTGAATAACTTTTTAATATGTTGTTGGATTCAATTTGTTTATGTTTCGTCAATGATAATCGATATTGGTCTATAATATTGTTTACTTGTGATGCATTTATCTAGTGTTGGCATCAGGGTAATGCTGGCCTCATAGAATGCATTAGGAAGTTCTGCCTCTTCAATTTTGCAAGAGAGTTTGAGAAGGATTGTTGTTAATTCTTCCTTAAAAAATTTAATAGAGTTTACTGGAGAAGCCATCTCGTGCAGGACTTTTTTTTGTTGAGAGATTTTGATTACTGATTCAATGTCTTTGTTACATGTCTGCTGAGATTTTCTATTTCTTCATAAAGTCACTGTAGGTAATCTGTGTGTGTGTTTCTAGGAATTTGTCTATTTCTGTCTAGATTATCTGATTTGTTGGCATATAATTGTTCACAGTCACTTACAATCCTTTTTATTTCTGTATTGAGAGTAGTAATGTGTTTACTTTAATTTCTGTCTTTAGTTATTTTTGTATTCTTTCTGTTTTTCATCGCACTAGCTGAAGGTTTGCCAATTTTGTTGATCTTTTCAAATAACCAACTTTTAGTTTCATTGATTTTTCTCTGCTATTTTTCTATTCTCTATTTTGTTTATCTCTGCTCTATCTTGTTTTCTTCCTTTTATTAGCTTTGGGTTTAATATACCCTTCTTTTTCTAGTTCCTTAAGGTATAAACATAGGTTATTGATTTGAGATCCTTCTTTTTTTAAATGTGGTAACTTACAACTATAAATTTCCCTCTGGTAACTGCTTTCACTCAGCCTGTAAGTTTTGGTATGTTGTGTTGTGTTATTTTCTTTAGTTTCTAAGTATTTTCTAATTTCCCTTTTGAGTTCTTCTTTGACTCACTGGTTGTTTAAGAGTATGTTGTTTAATTTCCACATATTTGTGAATTTTCTAGTTTTCCTTCTATTATTTATTTCTAACTTCATCTTGTTTTCCTTGGAAAAGATACTTTGTATGATATTAATCTTCTAAAAATCTAATGAGACTTATTTTTTGGCCTAACATATGGTCTATCCTGGCAAGTATCTCAAATGCACTTGAGGAGAATGTGTATTCTGCTACTGTTGAATAAAATGTTCTGTTATGTCTGTTAGATCTAGTTGGTATATTATGATGTTCAGTTCCTCTGTTTCCTTACTCATCTTCTGATTATTCTGCCCATTATTGAAAATAGGATATTGTGGTCTCCAATATTATTGTAGAACTGTTTATTTATCCTTTTAATTCCATCTATTTTTGCTTTATATGTTTTCAGAGTCTGTTACTTGGTGTGAAAATGTATATAATTTTTATATAATTTGGCTTTATTGAATCCTTTATTAATATGTAATGTCTGTCTCTATCTCTTATAGACATTTTTAAATTTAAAGTCTGTTTTGTCTAATCTTAGTGTAACCACCACAGCTTTCTTTTGGTTACAATTTGCATGGCATATCTTGTTTTATCCTTTTACTTTCGACCTATTTGTGTCTTTGGATCCCATATGAGTCTCTTGTAGACAGCTTTAGTTGGATCATGTTTTTTTTAATCCATCTGCCCACCTCTGTCTTTAGATTGAAGGGTTTAAGCCATTTACATTTAAAGTAATTATTGATGAGGAGGGACTTATATCTGTCATTTTGCTATTTGTGTTTTATGTGCTTTATACCTTTTTAAATCCTCATTTCCTACATTGCTGCTCTTTGTGTGTGTGTGTTGATTTTTTGTCATGAAATGTTTGATTCCCCTCTCATTTCCTTTTGTGTATAATCTATAGGTATTTTCTTTGTGGTTGCCATGGGGAATTACATTTAATATCCAAAACTTATAAAAACCTAATTTGAATTGATACCATATTAACTTCAGTAGCATACAAAAACTCTGCTCATATACAGCTCTGTCCTTTCCTTTTTGTTACTGATGTCACGGATACCATTCTTTTATACATTGTCCAGTAACTTAGATGAATATTTTTTATGCATTTGTCTTTTAAAACATAGAAAAGAAAAAGTGGAGTTACAATCCATAATTACACCAATACTTGCTTTTATAATTGCCAATGTGTTTATCTTTACCAGAGATCTTCATTTCTTCATATGGCTTTGAGTTACTGTTGAGGGTCCTTTTATTTCAATCTGAAGGATTCCCTTCAACATTTCTTGAAGAGCAGAAATGTTAGTAGTAATGAACTTTTGTTTATCAGAGAATGTCTTAATCTTAATTCCCCCCCCCCTTTTTTTTGTTGTTGTTGTTTTGGAGACAGAGTCTTGCTCTGTCGCCCCTGTTGGAGTGCAGTGGCATCATCACAGCTCACTGCAACCTCAAACTCCTGGGCTCAAGGGATCCTCCTGCCTCAGCCTCCCGAGTAGTTGGGAGTACAGGTGCATGCCACCACACCCAGCCTCCCTCATTTTTGAAGGACAATTTTGTCAGATACAGAATCTTCCATTGACAGTTTTTTTTTCTATCAGCACTTTGACTGTATCAGTTGACTGCCTTCTGGCCTCTAAGGTTTCAGAGGACAAATTGGCTGATAATCTTATCGAGATCCCTAGTATGTGACAACTTGCTTATCTCTTGCTGCTTTCAAGATTTTCTTTTCTTTGGCTTTCAACAGTTTAATAATAATGTGTTTGGTATAGGTTTATGAGTATTTGCTCTTAGGAGTTTGATGATCTTCTTGAATTTGTACATTATGTCAATCATGAAATTTGGGGAGTTCTGACCATTATTCCTTGAAATATTCTTTCTGATCCTCTCTCTTCTCTTTTGGAACTCCCATAATTCATTATGTTTATCCTCTTGACAGTGTTCTATAGGTCCCTTGCGCTTTGTTTACTGTTCACTTTTCTTCATTTTTTTTTTTCTGCAGATGGAGTAGCAATCACAAGGAATCTGTCTCTCCACCTAGACAACAACTGTATTGGCAGAAATTCTCTGAAGTAACTATTTTGGAACTCTGGAGTCTACTTGAATGCTTGCATCTTGCAAGGGAGAGGTTGGCTGGTAAATTGAGGTTAATTTCAATGTTAGCCTTTAGTGTGATAGCAGCTACTGATTCATAGTCCCCCTAACCCAGTGGAAGGCAGCTGTATCCACATTTGTGGTGTGGCTTGCTGGAGCCAGAGTGGGCAATAGGAACTTTGTCCTCCAAATACTGGCTATCTATGTTCTGATTGCTGATTGCTGCTTTTGATCACTGAGGTGCAGGCATAGAGGCTGGCCACCATTGTTTCAACTCCCACCAGTTGAACTGGCTTCCAGGGGTTTTAAAGGAACAACACCCGTTTTATTTGTTTGTTTACCTATTACCCCATTTGGGAGTGAGACATTAAAGATTAGGATGTCCAAAAGCAACCACTTAGACAGGAAAGTAGAAGGCTACCTGTATATAACCAGTGAAAGACAGAGGCTCAGAAAAGATGTGAGAAGACCTTAAGCTATCATCTTAGGCTGATTCTGATCTCCAGCACAGAGTCAATTTAAGAAAACAGCAAACCTAGGGGCAGAAGGAGAATCTAATTTTCAGAGTCACCACAGTATAAGATTCAGATGTTCAATTTTCAACAAAAAAATCACAGACCATACCAAGAAATGGAAAAGTATGGCCCATTCAAAAGAAGCACATAAATCAACTGAAACTGCCCCTAAGGAAGCCCAGGTGTCTGACTTAATGGACAAAAACTTTAAAACAACTGTTTTAAAGTTGCTGAAATAGCTAAAGGAAGACATGAATAAAGTCAAGAAAACAATGTATGAACAAAATTAGAATATCTTTAAAGAAAGAAATTATAAAAAGAAACCAAAATGAAATTCTGGACTTAAAAAGTACAGTAACTGAAATGAAAAGAGGAGGACAAAAGCAGATTTGAGCAAGAAGAAAGAATCAGCAAACTTGAAGATATTTCTTTTTTATATACTTCTTGAATCCTGTTCCCTTTTCTTTTCTACTTCCTTAGTTCAAGCCTTCATGATTCTAGGCAGCCTCTAAGTTGTTCCATGTGCCTCTTATTTTGCCTGCTCTAGTCTTACTAGAGTGATCTTTTTAAAAACCCAAATCTGATATTGTCACTGTTTTTAAAAATATCCAAAGGCATCCTTATGTCTATAGAGTAAACTTCAGTTTTCTCATTTTAGCATTTCAAGATCTTACCTTTCTGGCTCCAGTCTACCACATTGCTTTATCTCACACTAGCTCCATATTCCACTCATACATTTTAACCATATATTCTAAGCTACAAAGCGACTTCCTGAAAAAAGTTGAGCACATTTGGAAACCAAAATTAGTTTTCTGTGACTGGGATAAGATATTAGACTATATGGCATTGGTAGGCATTGAGAAAGACTATATATAAAGTCTATTTTAGAAATGGACTCAGTGATAAAAACAGCTTGTATGTCATCACTAATCCAGTGGCCAACATTAGCATCACTGTATTAGATACTATAATATTGTATCTAATATAATGAAACATCAAGTATAACACAACATTACATATGATGTGTAGTCTAAGATGTTTGACTTGAATCCATTGACCCTTCGGGTATAACCTCCATTTTGCAGGAAATACAGGCTTAGAGGAACAAATTCAAGGACTTCTTGAGGAAGCAATCATTCAAATCCAAAAATTTTCTACTTCAAGTGGCCTGATTTCTGTAGACTTTAATCTTTAAAATTTTTTCTTAAGTTTCATATTTACTTATTTATTTATTTTGATACAAGGTCTCACTCTGTCACCCATGCTGGAGTGCAAGGGCCCAATCATAGCCCAGTGTAATGTCAAACTCTTGGGCTCAAGTGATCCTCTGCTCAGTCTACCAAGTAGCTGGGATTACAGGCATGCACCACTATGCCCATCGAATTATTTTGTTGCCCAGGCTGGTCTCAAAAACCAGGCTTCGAGTGATCCTCCCACCTCATCCTCCCAAAGTGCTGGGATTACAGGCCTGAGCAACTTGAGTATCATATTTAAAAACACTTAAGGGATATAACCAGATGCAATGCGTGATCCTAAATTGGATACTGATTTGGGAATACTGGTTGTAGAAAAATATAATTTGGTCAACAGAATGTTTGATTGTAGTTAGGTATTAGATGAGAGGAAATTTTCCTGAAATGATATCACTGACTTGGGAAAGCCAGCTTTCCCAAGATAAAAAGGTATTTTTAGGCTGACAGAAAATTGGAATGTGATCTAGTAATTAAATGAGAGGAAAATTTTGCTGAAATAAGTTAGATATTGTTAATTGATAGAAGCAAATTAATAAACTTCTCATTTTGAAAACACACACACAAAAGGATATGCACTAAAGTATTAACATTCATGGTGGGAATGCGATATTTTTATTGTTTATTTTAGTTTCTCTTTTCTGTTTTTCTCCAAGGCATATTGTACTGATTGTATAATGAACTTTTATATAAAAAAATGTAGAAGATTGACATATATATCTGGGGTATACATTCGAATCAAGAAATACATGAAATTATGGTTACCAAAAGTTAATCATGGTTTTGTCAGGAGTTCAGGGGATTTTTTTCTCCCTAATACTTTATTATTCGAATACATTAAAATGAGTGTGCATTATATAGCTGTATAAGGAGATCAGAAAAGTATTTTCCTGCAGGGGCGCAGATATGTCTGTTGTAATAGATAAGTCACAAAAAGGCACTGTAACAGAAAACAGCTTTTCTTTCATTGCATTTGGATGCAGTATCCACAAGAAAACATTGCAGGTGACTCCTTCACTGGAAAAAGAGCATTATCATTTGAATAAGGAAAGTGGGAGAGGCTGTGAAATTATTTTATAAATTATCAAGTCTTAAGAGTTGGTGTGGTAGTGCACACCTGTGATCTCAGGTACTCGGAAGGCTCAAGCAGATTGCTTAAGCCCAGGAGTTCAAGGCTGCAGCGTGATATAATTGCCTATGAATAGCCACTGCACTCCAGCTTGAACAACATAGTGAGTTCTCATCTTTTTAAAAAAAAACCAAAAAACAAAAAACCCTCAAGTAGCACCTTTAATAATCATTGTTTTTGTTCCCAGCTACATTGTGAATTTATTGAGGACAAGGACTTTAAACTTCATTATATTGCTGTTGTTCTTATGTTTCACTTTTGAATGATTTTTAAATAAAACCTCATCTTTGAGTCAGTCTGAAACAACACTGTTCATTTCTGTCCTCTTCTGTGCCTGAAGTACACCAAAGCAGCTGTGTTGTACCCGTGCTTTTGGACTTGGAGAGTCAGAAGTTTTAACTTTTACACTGGATTCTGTAACTGGGGCTGCACTATTCTATAAAATGAGAAAAAGCATACCATTTTCACAGATTTGTAGTAAAGCTAAATTAGATGCCTGTGAAAAGATCTATCATGATCCCTGGCACACTCTGCACCCTCGTTAAATGCCAGGTGAATTTAGTCAGAATGTTAAGTGCTCATTTTCAAACAGGACTTGATCATGAAAGGTGAGCAGAGGATTCCTTGCTTTAGCACCAGTACTCTTTTGGAGTTGTACCTAGGCTCAACAGGTGGTACCCAGCCCGCGCTCATCGCCGCCAGTCCTGGTCCCAGTTCCACCTGCAGTCCCATAGTTGCTGCCTGTCCAAGCCCACACGCTGACTACAGCTCTAGATCCAGCTCCCACCCTGCGGAAGTGCGCAGGCTCACCGTCCTCAGGCGGGCAAAAGCCCAGGTGGAGCGCAGCTGAAAGGAAAGCCTGCCTCACTGCCTGGTATTGGGCCAATGGGGACGCATGTCTTGGCCGCGGGCCTATGAGATGGGCTAGGAGGCGGGGCGGAGGGCGGAAGGAGCCGCTCTCACGTGAGTAAGGGGGTGGGGAGGGCGGGGGTAGGACGGCTGGGGAGGCCCAGGCGGCGGAGCCTCCGGGACGGCGAACGGCAGGCTGCGGAGGAGGAGACGGCGGGTCGGGTAGGGCCGCGTTTCCCTCCTCCTCTTTCCCTTCTGTCCATCAACCCCGGGGGGATTTTCCGACGGCCCTTGCAGGGAGCCACGCTGTCTTCTCATCCTGCGGTGCTGGGTCGGTGGGGCTGTGCTCTGCTCCCTCGACGGGCCGAGTTCTGAGGGGAGCCGTGATTGGGGGGGAGGGGGAGCTGCGACGGAGGGGAGAGGGCGCATGCGCAGGCTGGGACGCTCCGGCAGCCCCTGCCCAAACCGGTTCCCCCTGTCTGGGTAGGTGTCTGTCTTCCGATTCCTGCATATTTGGCCGTCCCTTTGGCCCCCCAGCAAAGCCGGTTTGTGTCTTGACTTTCGTGTTTTGAGCTTGGTCCTATTTGCGAATTTGGCCGCTCCCTCCGCCTCAGTTTCTCCCCATCGCTCACAAGGCCTGTATCTGTTGCTTAGGCTGGCTTGGGCCTCAGGCCGGTTTGCTGGGCTGCTGCTAATTTGAAACACTTGCTTTCTTTCAGTGTCGCCCTGCCATCTCATCTTGGTCTTTCTGTCTCATTTTCCCAGCCTGCAATTAGTGTCCCTGGCATCCCATTCTCCCCTTCTAGTTGAAACATCCGCCTCAGTACCTCGTCGCTGTGTCTTTAGATTTTTAGCAACCTTCAAGGTTTTATGTGTTGAGCCAAAGGATAACCCCAGATTTCCAGGAGTTCGCTGTCCATTGCCTGGTAGTACTTTTGTCCCTACTCTTCTAACATCCAGACTATTTATCATCTGCTCCAGCTTTATACGTATCTCCATACCTGTTGTTACTCGAAGATTCTTTTTCTTGGAAGCAGATGTCCTGGGAGACAGTGTTAAGTGCTCATGCAACTAGTGTTCCCGCTACTAGTGCTCCGTTAGTTTAAAATCATGATTCAACTTGAATTTGAGATTTTTGGATTTGTGTCTTTTTTTAAACAACGGGAAAAAAATGTCAGGGACAAGGTTTCATAATGTAATATTTTCATTCAGATCAACTCCTGTATTCACATACTCATAATAACTAGTGAGTGTGTGTGTGTTTCCAGCTGCTTTGTTTATTTAGGAAGAAAAATAACAATGGAGGGTGAATGGAACTATATTTGTTACATTAAACTGATGTTCGAAAAGTTTTTGGGAAACAAGCTTAGGTACCAAGGAAGTACACATCCAACTTTTTTTTTTAAGAAAGACCTGTTGTCTTAATTCAAGTCCGTATAGGACGCTATTTAATAAACATTGAAAATTTTAAAGTAGAGCTTATTTATAAAAACTGATAGTGAATAGGGGAGAGAGATCTTTATAAGCTTCCTTTGTAGACTTTAGTTTGTATTAATAAGATTTGTATCCATGATTGATTTGTATGTATTGGTAACGTAAAATTCGCATGTAACTGTAATACAAAGTATTAACTCAAACTCATGAAGTTGAATTATTGCTATATTGTGGTACACTTCCTTTTCATTCAGTTTTGTAATTCAGTTTACAGTTAACTCCTTGGCATTAATAAGACATACATTTGTCTGGAAAGTTAACCCATCAGTTATATGTATTTTGGCATTTTTTGTATAATATTTTGTTAGCAGTTTACAGGGACTCTGTAAAAAGTGAAGACACCTGTTTCCTATCTTTGCTGCATATTGAGAGAAGTACATTCACATTATATCTAAGTTATGTACGCGAGGGGACTGATTTTCCACACAGTATAACAACTTTACAGCCTAGTTTCTTTTAAAGAAGTCATTGTCTTTTATTCAGTGTGCTTCCAGTTAAAGAAAAACCTTTGAAGGTCTCATCATTTCCCAGTAATTGTTTTAACAAGTAACCTTCGAATACAGGCTTCAAAAAATAATTAGTTTAAATCAGTGCTGCTGTTGAGTATCTTTATAAAAACACTGGCGTGCTATGTTTCTGACATAGGCTGCCCATGATGTTATCTTTGTAATTTTCAGTATAATCAGATATCATTAGACTTCTCAAGCATGTGGAATAAATGAATACAAGATTCTTAAATGATCTTTCTTGACAAGACTGTACTTTCAGGGATTATTTCTATAGCTAGTTAAATAATCTTTTTTGGAGATAGAACAGAAATATTTTTAAAGTGTCAATGTATGTAAAGCAGGGTTTCTGACATTTTGGTCCTGTGTATGTAATTGCCTTGTTGTTTATAGTTAGATCCTGAGGAAAGAAAATCCAAGGCTAAGGACTTGATGCCTATGGATAGACCTCAAAAACAAAACCAAACCACTGTATCAACTTCGTAGCTGCTGCTTTTTTTTTTTTTTAGCATAAACTGATTACCTAGTCATCCCCACCATCCCCACCCCTTTCAGTTTTGTATTGATCCTGAGATCATTATTCTTCAGAAAACTTGTAAGTCAAAAACAGTATTGAATAGACATTTAAACTTGACATTATGAAGACTCATGTCGACCCTAGTAGCCTGTTTCTCTTCATGTGCAAAGACTGACCAAATATGGAAGTCTGCAAGTCATGAACATGTTAGTTTATAGAATTTGGACTGGAAATTTCCCTTCTCTTTCCAAGTCCACTATAATATTCTGAGCTAAACATCAGTGAGAATGTGTTGAAAATTATTCCTTCTAGTAGGATAGAGCTCTGTAAGGCCTAACTTTCCCCCCCTAGATTTTTCTGACCACTAAAGAATAAAATAAAACCCTAAAACTTTTTAAAGTTCATACTGGACATTAAATAGTATATATCATCTTGGCTGTAAAACGTGAGAAATATATCTTCTGAATTGTATGGCTCTACTGCCATATGTGGGGGTTTGCATCTCTCCAAGAGGTCATGCATAGTTATGTATTTCTAGTTAAAGTTACAGCAGCATTTGTATTATAAACCACGACTCTTTGGGATCCGTAAATATTTGTGGCAATAAAGTTTTCTCCATATTAAAATCTGACATTTCTTAAGGTGCATTAACAAATGGATTTCTGTGGTAAGTTTAGCATAATATTAACTCAAAGCTTAATAATAATTTGACGATTTTAAGACTTTTTCTTTCCCATTTTTTCTTATACATTTTGGTAATTATAACCAACAACCTATGGTTATAATCTTGTTTTCCCTTTTCTGAGGATGACCTTTGTATCAGTTAAAAGAATTGATACACAGAATCTTTCCTTGAGAGCATACATTAAATATCATTGAGGATAATAAGAGTGTTCAGGCTAAATTGGGCATTTGTATAATACTAATGGAAAGTGCTGTGTGTTAATCATTTTAATATTTTTACCATAGAGGTAATAAACTCTCTTGTGCCCTTGAAGGTATGCCAATAAACTGAGATTAGGAATATGTCTCATAAATCTCTTTTGTCTCATAAATCTCATGCCGACACATGATTTTCTATGACTAGACCTCTGATATATCTGCAGAAGAGAAATGGTTATATCCTCATTATAGTTACCTATTGAATTCTCTGTGAATTCAGGAAAAATCTGATTCCTGTTTAACCTTAAAAGCATATATTTAAAATTCTCCTCTAGCGAAAAGGTTTTTTTTTTTTTTTAGTTTGTTGTCCTTGGTTATAAGAAAAGATCTTTTCAGATAGGTTTAAAAATATTTATGGAACTAAATTAAAATATTTGTAAATTTTATATCTTTTTACATAGTACCATTACAGTGGGGTGAATGAAGCACTCAGTAAATGCTTATTGACTGCTCATCCCTTATTGGACACACTTATCAAATGTCTCTTCATCCCTATATAAGTATGGACCAGGGCCTTCTCATATCAGAATGTGCAGAAAACACCTGTGTCTTCCGCCAAACATTCGTGGTTTGCCTGCTTACTCCCTTGAAAATCAAACAGGTCATAGAAAAGAGAAATTGTGTTTACTGCATTTACCTTATAAGGGCTTTGGTCATTTATTGAATGATTTGCTTGCTTGGCATTAAATTCACATAGATTTAGGAGAAATGAATAATGCAAACATTTCTGATCTAAGTGTAGACAAGTGGATATTCTAAATGAAATAGATTCATTTTCTAATTATGGGTGAGAAGGAACTATATTAACTAATTTCCTAAAAGATAGAAAGATCTTCGAACAACTCTGCATTGCTTAAAAGTATGCACATGTTTATATTTATAAAATGCTAATGTAATTATATTATACTTTAAAAATCTGTTCAGAATAAGTAAAGACAAAGTTTTTTTTTAATCTATAATAGCAAAGTAAGATATATAATCAAATCTGACCTTGTGAATGAGTAGTACATTAACATTAAGCTAACTTTCCCTGTGTTCCCAGGGGTAGTTTCTGTTGTGGAAATGGCATCCAAATAACGATTCACATATTTAGTTTCAGAGATACCGTGTTGAAGTGGCATAAAGCCAGAATACCTAGAGTTCTGGAAAAAATTAAAGTAGTGTTTCCTGAATTATCTACAGAAGCATGGGAAAACCATTTATAAGGTTTTACTTTTTCAGGTGTTAATATTATTGCATTCAAATAATCAACACAGAGTTAAATGAGTTGTTTTATGTGCATTTCATCCCCTCTTCTTACCTCTTATACCTTTCATTAGATGTATCAAGGTATAGGGGAGATATGAATTTTAGGATCAGAAAGACATTGATATCCCAAGTATTGCACTTAGTATATGACGGAAGGTAAGTTACTTAATCACTTTGAGACCCAGTTTATTCACTTGTTGAAACAGAGCTACTTGTGCCTACCTCATGAAATTGTACTAGAAAGCACCTGATGTTTTTCCCCCTTTCCTGGATACTCACACACAGGAATTAAGAGTTCAGTACCCTCATTTTACATAACTGAAGCTACAACACTGTCCAAGTCAAATCAAAAAAGGACCCTTTCTGTTAAAGTATTAATAATACTAGATTATTAAGTTTAAAAAAAATTCTGATAAAGCTTGATGACTGGCTGGGTGCAGTGGCTCTCACCTATAATCCTAGCACTTTGGGAGGCCAAGGTAGGAGAATCACTTGACCTAGGAGTTCCAGATTAGCCTGAGCAACAAAGCAATACCCCGTCTCTACAAAAGATAGAAAAATTAGCCAGGGTGCCTGTAGTCGCAGCTACTTGGGAAGTTGAGGCAGAAGGATTGCTGGAACCCAGGAGTTTGAGCGGTGAATGACATGACACCACTACGTTCTAGCCCAGTCGACAGAGCAAGACCCTGGCTAAAAAAAAAAAAAAAAGGTTGATTACTCATGAGAAATAATTTTGAAAACACTGGCTCTTTAGACGATTTGCTGTATTGATTTTGTGAATTTATCCAAAGATCCTGTAAAGTTACACTCAGGCTTTAAAAACTTACCCAAGGGGGCCGGGTGCGGTGGTTCATGCCTGTAATCCTAGCACTCTGGGAGGCCGAGGCGGGCGGATTGTTTGAGCTCAGGAGTTGGAAACCAGCCTGAGCAAGAGCGAGACCCTGTCTCTACTAAAAAATAGAAAGAAATTAATTGGACAACTAAAAATATATAGAAAAAATTAGCCGGGCATGGTGGCGCATGCCTGTAGTCCCAGCTACTCGGGAGGCTGAGGCAGAAGGGTTGCTTGAGCCCAGGAGTTTGAGGTTGCTGTGAGCTAGGCTGACGCCATGACACTCACTCTAGCCCGGGCAAAAAGAGTGAGACTCTGTCACAAAAAAAAAAAAAAAAAAACTTACCGAAGGATGAATGGATAAACAAAATATGTTATGCATACAGTGGAATATTATTCAGCCTTAACAAGGAAGGAAATTTTGACAACATGAATAAACCTTGAAGACCTACTAAATGAAATAAGCCAGTTACAAAAGGACAAATATTGTATGATTCCACTGCTTATCTGAGGTACCTAGAGTAGTCAAATTCATAGAGACAGAAAGTAATTGGTAGTTGCCAGGGTCGAGGGGTAGAGGTGAATGGAGAGTTAGTGTTAATGGGCAGAGTGTCAGTTGGGGAACAAAGAAGTTCCAGAGATGGCTGATGGTGATGGTTGCACAACAATGTGAGTGTACTTAATGACACATTCTGTGTACTTAAAAATGGCTAAAATGGTAACATTTATGTTATGTATCTTTAACCACAATGCAAAAAGATTACAACTTGTAAAAAAAATTTTATAACATTTACTTTGTCTTTCAAATCCCTGTATTCCTTTAATTCAGTTGTCTTTTTTTTAGTTCATCCACAATTGAACTAAAAATCACTTAATAGTTTGAAGAAATAAATTGTCGCAGGCATGGTAGGTTAAAATATGCCTCACAGTGAGTTTTAGATATGCTGGTTTTTCTTGCCTTTAGGTGAAAGTAGGCCCAAGATGATTAAGTTTTGTTTTCTTTTGGTTTGGGTTTTTTAAGCTAAGCTGAAATTAATCAGAAAGTTTAAATTATTATGGTTTTCTTAGCTCACTAAAATAATTCAAAGAAACAACCACCAGATTGAGAGTCAGACTTAAAACAAAGACCTCTATTGTTTAGCATTTTGTAATGGTGGAAAGGAATTTATTTTTATAAAGAAGGGATGGTATTCCATTGAGTTTTGTTAGATTTTGTCCCACCCTTTACAGGGATAGGCTGTGAGAAATTCATGTAAAAACCAGTGCAGGGAAACAAAGTTCAGAGCCAGGAAAAAAAAAAGTTGAGACTAATATAGTGTGTGTTTTTTTTTTTTTTAATATGGCTTCTTTGTACTCTGCTTGTTTAATTTTAAAGAGTTACAAACCCACAGGAATTGGCCTGCTACAACATCTTTCAGACTTGATTCTTTTGCTGCTTCCTGTCTTATTCTTTTTCTGAACAGAGAGTAATCTTGCCAGATCTGTGTTTTAGAAGGATACAACTGGGAGCAGCATAGAGGATGGATTGGAATGGGGAGAGAATGGAGATAGGGACATCAAGAAGGAGAGACATGCAATCCAGAAAAGGACAGAGGCACCTAGATACCTGGGTTTGGAACAAGTTCCACAATTTTCTCTGTGAACTTAAGCAAGTTATCAACCTGCCTAAGCCTCAGTTTGTCATATGAAGTTAATACCCATCTGGCAAGGTTAGTGTGAAGATTAATAATAATGCATGTAAAACTTTTTAGTACCTTGTTGGGCATATAATTGGCACTCAAGAACTAATAAGTATTACTTTCTCTTTAGATTTAGCAAGATGATTTAAGCATCCCTCTTAAGATTCCCTAAAGCTGTTCTCATTTTCTCACTGGATTGGGAGGGAAGTGATGAGAGTGTTTGGTCCAGAGGGTTCAAACTATGTTTTGTGACTCAGTGTTCTTTAACTTGTTTTTGGTCGTGACAGTTGGGGACTTGAAGAGTCGGACACACTCAAGGGTAGTTCTTTTTGAGTCTATTCAATATTCCAGTCGTCATCTGTAGCCTCATCCTCAATACATGCATGTAATGTAGTATATTTGTCATTTGTCCTCCTCACATTACTTAGACCCTACTAGTTAAACACTGACGTATATTCAGCCAACCAAATTTATTAAACACTGCCACTAAGGAAGAATATGAAAATGAATGAAACATAAAATCCCTGTCCGCAAGTAATTATGGGGACTGTGTACCCATTGTGTTCCCAGCATTTGACATGGTGGTTTATACTTAGTAATTGCTTCTGGACTGGATGGATCAATCAATATGGTAGAGTAGAAAAGAAGTGTTAATATTATTTTCCTGTGTGATGCATACTATAAACCTGGGATGGAACTAAAAATCAAACAAAAACCCTTAAGCGCGCTAGAAGAAAATGAACATTGCAGAAAGGAAAGGGGGAAGTTGAATACTTGATTATATCACTAGATTGTTGTTGGGGGAGAAAGGCTAACTGGGGAAACAAAGACAAATTCTCAGCTTAGGAAGCAGTATATGAAAAGACACGAAAATGTAAAAATACATAACATATTTGGTGTGTTGTATAGTTTGATAGAAGGAGCTAAGACTAGAATGGTAGATTGACTCCAGATTTTGTAGAACTAAATGATACAAGGAGTTTGGATTTTATTCTGTTTTCAGTCAGAAGCAATTAACTGTTTTCAGTTTTGAGGAAGGTGGGGGTTGGGATATATGATTGAATTTAAGTTTTAGAAATTAACTGTGGGGATTAGATGATCAGTGACCTTAATGGGGTCTAGAAAGGAAGACTTCTGTTGTAGCCATGTTGAAAGAATAAAATACAAGTTAGTAACATTAGGGTTGGTGAAGAAGGAATAGATTTGAGGTATGTTTTGGAACTACAATCCATTAGAGTTCCAAAGGAGAATAAGAAAAGAAGTCAAGGATTTATTTATCTATCTATCTATCTATCTATCTTGGATCTGTGGTTGTTAATAGTGTAGAGAAGCTAGGAAGAATATGCTGACATGAGGGAGTTACATAGTTTGGTTTTGAACACATGGAATTGGTTTTGAGATGACCATGGGACACATGTAGTAGAGCCCTGCGGTATATACCCATAATACCCTTTACATACCTCTATTATGACAAGCACTATACTATAATTACTTGTTTACTAGTCTCCTTTCTGTATCATTGTAAGACTGTCAAAAATAAGCAGTAAGTTTTATTCCTCACCATAACAGTATACACAGTGCCTGGCACATATCAGACACTGGATACTGAATTGGAAAAAAGGAAAACATAAATACCCACATGGAATTCAAGAGAAAAGATAAGGCTAGAGTATTATTAGCATGCAATAGAAAGCTATAACTGTGTTAGCTAATGAGATAGGGAAAAGAGGGACAAAAATGAAATTTTTTAAATAAGCAGAAGAAAAAGAACCTAAATGAGGCCTAGAAAAAGATAGAGGTAGAAAATGGAAGCAAAAAGATAAGAGTTTCAGAATAAGGAAATGGGTGGCATTTTCATTTACTTCAGCTGGTAGGAGTAAGATGAGGACTGAAAGGATTCTTTGAGTTTTGCAAATTGTGCTATTGTTGCTTTTTAAAAGAAGAGATTCAGTGAAGATTGGTGAGAAGAAAGGGTCAGATTTTTGGAAGGGGCTGTTCAGTGAGAGTAGGGAGTCCCGTTGAAGTGGTAGTGGTAGAGACAGTTAATACTACTCCTTTAAGAAGAATGTCTCAGGAAAACCAAGGAAATAAAGGTGAACCAAGCTCTGGACTAGTGTCTGGGCATTAGCACATTTTGCCTCTAGCATGTCAAGTTCAATTAAGAGTATCACCCATGCCTCTTTTATTAAGCTAGGTGGGTCATGTACAGGGAGGTGGTTTTTGTCTCTGCTAGCTGCACATTAGCAAATCCATGCCACTGCAAGTTCCCTATTTCTGTTACTGCTCAGAATGATGTTAGTAGCTAGAAACAATATAAGTATCTGATAGTACTCTGTCCCCCCCCCAAAAAAGTTCAAGTTTTTAAAAGGTAAAATTCGATTATCTAGGAGCCTACTGCTATTGAAGGACTGTCAAAAGAGTTTTTGTCTTGGCCAGTTCATTCCATTTCACTCTCCATTAGCTGGATGTAGAGTATTGAAGAGGAGATGGAGAATGAATGTGACTCTAGTCAACGTATTGAGACGCATTTTATGTTATATTCTTTGCAGTATAAAATTGTCACTTATGGCACAGAGCAGTCAATTTGGGCAAAAAGTTTATAAAGAGTTTTGATGTCATAAGACTAATTTTCAATAAAAATCTAATGAACTTGTATATGTCTATAAGAATATTAATAAAAGCAATGAAAGAGTAGATGTAATGAAAACAAAGCGTAATTGAACTTTTGGATGTGATGCAGGAGGCTGCATAAATGAACAAAATTTGATCTATCATGTCAAGTGGCTTGACTTTATTAAAAGAGATGTAGAGAAGGAAATATCCCTGAATGTGCACTCATCAACGTGACCCTGTTGGTAATTAGATGTAACAAGGGTCTAGGCTCATCACTTCCTTGAAAGAGACAAGCTGTGAGTGCCTACTAAACACTGGAGTGTTCATATGTACATTATCTTATTTAAAATGAGATAATAGTCCTTATTTTATCTTACAGAATTACTAGGATGATAAAATGAAATAAAGAATGTATGCATTTTATTCCTGTCTATTATACGTAGATAAGGCAGTTGTATTGGAAGTATTCTTTTGCATTTATTTAGATATAAACAAATTGCAATGTCAAATGAGTCTGTTATCTATTTGCCTCAATGTTTCCTAATTTGGATTACTTAAATCAGTTAATATCTGTTAATTCGAATTGGAAGTTAGTTTTTGAAAAGCTGTAATTATTGGGTGCTTATAATTTTCTATATGTATTGTTAAATGCTTTATAGATATAGTCCTTGGTAATTTTTACAATAGGTCTTTTAGATAGTGTAACATTTTCTGTTACGGAAACTGAGGGTCAGCTCATACTATTAGTAAGTAGTAGAACCAGTACTCTAACTTGGATTTTTCTTAACTCCTCATTGTGTGCTTCACCATCACACATATGACTGCTGTTCTTATTGTCAATTTATAAAAGGTGGTCTTACCTTTTCATTGGGTGGCTCTTGCTCTTTTCCATCTTTATTTGCCATTTACCCTACTTTAATAAATAGTTGAGCACCTACTATGTGCCAGGTATTGTTCCAGGTGCTTGGGGTATAGCAGTTAATCAAATACAAAAATTCCTGCCCTCATGAAGCTTAGGTTCTAGTTTACATGATACTTAAAAACAAATTACTAAAATGTAAAAGTGTGTCAAGTGGTTATAGGTGCTGTGGAGAAAGGTAGAAAGGTGGATGGCAATGGGGGTGGAATTTTGTACTTTATTGTCCATGGGAATTAGAATTACAGCGTGAAGGATGAAGAATTAGAGTAGGGGACTTTTTGTGGTAACTGACGTTAAGTAGGGATTAAAAACAAAATTAGTCCTTAAAGTCTTGAGACAGAGGTCGTGAGTCTCTAGAATATTGCCGAAAGTACACCAGGTTCTGAGGTACCTCTTCATTGTGGAGGCCAGATAAGGGGTTGTCTTATCCAGAGCTTGTGGATCCCTGGGCTCCCTCTTCGCTTCTGTCCACAGAGGCCAGAGAAAATGAGTCTTGTGTGATTTTTCCTGTATTACTTAGTGTTCTGATAAACCTCATTCTTGCCGAGTGATTCAGTTATTTTCAGTTGCCAAAACAAACAATAAAGTATCTTATAAAGTGTATTTTCCTATCACCTTCTCAAGGAAAATAGGTGGAACTTTGAGCCTGCCAAATCTTCTCAATTCCGTAGTGTAAATACCAAAGTATTTTTGAGTGCAGAGTGTCATGCAAAGTTAGTGTCTCTGAGATCATAGCTTTAGAACATTTTCCCAGGTCCTTTGCTGTCCTACTGTTAATCACGTTTTTAAAGCTGGACAAAAGATTTAATTGATTAAGCATGAAAACCTCTCGTAAAGTACAAGTTCTAAAATAGATAAAGACTTCTTCACCCAATACTGAGTGTTTTAGGACAAGGCATAAATTTGTAGCATTAGAAAACCATCATAATCTAAAGGGAAGAACACAGCCTTTGGAGTCATAAATAACTGGGTTTAATTTTTGGCTTTGCCTCTAACCACATTATGTTCATTATGTTACACCATCTCTTTAAACCTTTATTTCCTCATCTGTGAAATATAGATGTGATGATTAAATTAAGGAGGCACTTACCATAAAATTATTAAAACAACATAATAGATACTGTAAAAAAGTCAAATGTAAATGCTGTGGGAACAGATTGAAGGGAAGCAGTTCATTTGACTGTGAGGTAAGAATGGGCAAGTGGACTGAGAAGACTACTAAGAGAAAGAGATTTAAATCATTAATGATGAGTTGGGGTTGATCAAGTACAGAAGCAAGGAAACCACACCAGAAAGAAGATCCTATGAAGGCAAATACCTAGAGGTATTAAAGTATATATCCTTTGCAGAAGTCTAAGTTAGCCCCTCTCCCAATGTGTTCCCAAAGTTTTCTTTACCCTGAATCTGTACCTGTTAGCCTGTACAATTTGCCTCTGTTCTCTACTAAGCCATAAACTCTTTTTGGACAAGTATCTAATTTATTTTGTTTATCATAGCTTGCGCGTTTTACACTAGGCACTCAATATAAGTATTCATTGAATGAATTAATTTAAACATTTTTCTTTTAATTTTTCAAAAGTACATTTTGAAGTGTTTGAATGCCACTTTATGAATTTAGATTTGGTCCTATAAAATGGAAACCTGTAATAGCCTCTAAACAGGGCAATTAATTTAAATAAAAAGCAACAGAAGACTGTCCAGGGTTCTAGCCTTAGCTGTGCCATTGACTAAATGACCGTACTTCTCCTCTTGAGATTGCTATTTTATTGTTTAACAGTGCTGATGATTTCTAAGTTTTTTTCCCAACTATACTACACAGAAATTGTGTGGTTCCTGCTGCCAGGTGTTATATATATTGGCCTTTGAGCGGAAAATAATGCTTGACACATGATATATGTTCCGTAAATATATATTCAATTAAAAATCCAAAGCATAAGTCAGGACTTCTCAATTGGAGAAATTAAACAGATTTTTAGAACCTTACCTCTTTGAGGTAAAAGATGAACATAGAGCTGTAGCTACTTTTGTTAACTGTTTGAAACACGGAGTATAATGTATCGTTCTGTTGATGTTTTGACAACCAAATGAAACGTTGCAGCAAAGGATGCAGAACTAGGTTTTCAAATGATAGATGAGGTTGAGTTTTATTCCAGGAGTCAATAAATAATTGAAAGACTTTTCATAAGTGACACATCTTTATCCTTTTTGCTGAGAATTTTTGGCATGAAACTTTTATTGGGTGATGTTCATATCGAGTTGATTCTAAGAAACTGTGGTGTGGGAAAATTGAGTTTTTAATAGGCTTCTGGTTTCTTACTATGTGAAGTATTTCCCAGCTCTAGAATTTATGCTTGCATTTATCTGTCTTGAATTTATCTCTGTTGGGTGTTAATGTGAAATTTTGTTTGTTAAAACTATGTTAGTATTTTAAATTTAAGCACCAATAATGCTAGGAAAAGCTTAGTTATTGTGCTTTCATAGTAACTAAGTGTGTTCAATTTCATTTATGTGTACAGCTTTAAAAATTAAAGGGTAGAAAACAGAAGTTTAGTACTTCATTATTTTTGGAGGCTAAGACAAGAGTTGCAACATATGCCAAAGAACTCACTATGGATAGGTAGTGTTATTCTGAAGGGAATATGTTTTATTTATTTTTTTGACATCTGAAATATCTTGGTCGTGAATAGCATGAAATTCCCTTATTATCTGGAATAAAAAGCCTAAACTGAAAGTAGTGACAGTCTTAGGAAAATTATTTGGAAGTATTTTTTTTTTTTTTAATTTTTCCGTGTATGTTTTGTGAGAATTAGAGCATAATTGAATATCTGGCATTCTATGTGAGTATCTTTATGGTTTTTGTTTTTCAGGCATTTTAAAAATATTTAATCATTCATGAGTTGAGCCTCATTCTTGAGTTATGGATGACAAAGCTTCTGTTGGAAAAATCAGTGTCTCCTCAGACTCAGTATCTACTCTTAACAGTGAAGATTTTGTCTTGGTTTCCAGGCAAGGAGATGAGACACCATCTACAAATAATGGAAGTGATGACGAGAAAACAGGACTCAAGGTAAGAGTCCATAACCTAAGTTCGTTTTGCTTAGTTTTGCTAAACCCATTGCAAAACTTGGCCTTAAAAGGAAAGAGATATGCGGGGAAAGTGAGAACATGGATATGATATATTGTTTTCTGTAATGTTAAAGAGTTTTGTATATACTTATTGAGAAATTTGTATTTGATCTTTGATTAGCTTTTCCTAAATCTTCCAGTACCCCTAAGTGTCAAAACTTGTGGTTATAGTATAAACATTTGTCATTTTAGTATTTTTTTCACTTTTCCACTGAATTAAAGATGCTTATTTCTTTTGGTCCTGGTGTATGTAACATAAGGGCACTGGCAGGTCAGCAATGCTATTTATAAACATAAGTTAGGCTTATTGAAACAGAGCTTTGAATACCTGGCCATTGACCACTTCTTTTTATCTTCTCTCAGCCAAATAAACAACTGTTAACTTCTTTTCCCATATTTTGTTACTGTGCTCTTTACGGATATAAATAAAAACAGATTATCAAAGTTGTAATTTAAAATATAAGTAATTTTAAAAATATTTCAGTTCCTGTTTACATGTGTTCATTCAACAAATGTTTGTTAAGTAATGACAATGTGCCAAGTACTGTTTTAGGTACTGGGGTACAGTGGTGAACAACACATGGCAAAGCCCCTGCCCTCTTAGTTTTAATTCTACTGGGAAAACAGACTCTAAGCAAATAAGAAAATAAGTATGTCAAGTAAATTTCGTTGCTGTGAAGAAAAGGCAGGACACGTGGATAAATAGTGAATGACATTGTGATTGTTCCTTGACCTTTAAAAAATTTTGTCAAAAGTTTGAAAACTCTTATTCTCACTCATAAGTGTACAGAGGAATAAATAAAAAACAGTAAAACTGGCTGGGTACTGTGGGTCACGCCTGTAATCCCAGCACTTTGGGAGGCCAAGGCAAAAGGATTGCTTAAGGCCAAGAGACTGAGACTAGCCAGGGCAACATAGTGAGCCCCCATCTCTACAAAAAATTTTTTTAAAATAGCTGGGCCTGGTGGTGGGCATCTGTAATCCTAGCTCCTTGGGAGGTTCAGGCAGGAGGATCACTTGATCCCAGGAGTTTGAGGTTTCAGTGAACTCTGATCATGCCACTACACTCCAGCCTGGGTGACACTATCTCAAGGTGAAAAAAACACAGTAAAAATAAAAAAGTAAATAAATAGTGAATGACAGGTGCTGTTTTAGAGAAGGTCTTGAGATGACATTTGAGGTAAGAGCCAAATGAAATGAGGAAGAAAGCCATGGAGAAATCTGGGGAAAGAGCATTTAGGAGGGAACAGTAAATACAAAGAGCCTGAGGAGCTTAACCCTTGTTAGGGCAGATATTTAAGAAGAGTGAAGAAAGTAAAAAGTAGTAAGGGATGAGATCAAGTGATGGGCAGGAGCTGGATCTTATACTTTGTGGAGCTAACCAGGAAACTTGGACCTTGAAAAAAAAAAAAAAAAAAGGAATGTTTGGAGAAGTTTGAGTGGGAACATGATCTAATTTACATTAAGAGCTCACTGCCTGAGAGGGACTTCCAGGCCGAGAACATGTCCTACTCCCAAGCAAAACTGGTGACAATTATTAAAACATTTAAGGTCTCTGGAAGTGTTCTGAAGGAAATATAGCAAATGAAGAAACATTTATTCAAGGAAATTTACTAAAATTTGGTAAGAGCAGCAAGAATCTGTTATTTGTACCAAGACCCACTCCTTCCTTCCCCTATCCCAACTGAGTGAGATGATAACTCTACTCCAGATTGGCACAGTCAAGTCAAGAAGACAAGACTCCCTCTCCCCCAGCTCCGAGTCTGGGCTATTGTCTGGGAGGGGAGAAGAACATAGCATTTCTCATCCTGCCTCCAGCTGCCTGTTGCTGGCTAAATGTGACTAAGAGGTAGGGGTTTCCCTTTTTCTGCCCACCCCCTGTTCTTGGGACAGAGGCTGTACTTTGGGCACAGCAACTAAAGCTGTAGTGTCACTCGATGAGAAGTGTGCCATTGTCCCCCTTCCGGGTCCAAAGCCGTGGCTCAGAGATTTTGCCTGTGGGGAAAAGCTGGCCATAAAACATAGCTCTGATCTCATCACAAAGGCATGGACTTCATTTACAACAAAGTGTAAAGAAGTTTAAGCCTTAAATTACTATCAGAAACAGTGGAGGTTGTGGTGAAAGGTAATTAGGTGATTGGTAGATTAATTGGACAGTTAAGCTTAGCTATAGACCTCCTAGTTTGCCTGAGGAAACCATGGAAAGACAGAAGTTGGGAAGAGACCATCAAGGATCAAAACAAATCTCAACCATTGACCTCTGGAACTTTCCCTTTAGAAAACCCCAGATTTGATTGCTTTAGTCTGTGGAGCAGTTTATAGTCCAGTGCATTGTTGAAATTAGTAGAGGAATCAGCCAACAGTTAGTGGCACTTAACAGCTGGGGATAGTCAGAGAAAAAGGGAGTCAGAGAACACCCTGCCAAAACCATTCTCATCACAGGATAACTGGGCAATTCCAAGTCTGAGCCCCCTGAGGAGCAACATCAGAGGCTTAACACTGGAATTTACTAAAATAACCTAGCTAGTCACTCAATAAACAAACTAAACATTAGCACAAGTTTTGAAGTGGGGAGACCAGTACCCAGAATTTGTACAACACATTATCTAAAATATCTAGTTTCTAACCAAAAATTGTGAGACATACAGGAAACCAAAAAAAAAAAAAAAAAAATGACCCATATACCCCACCCCCCGAAAAAGCAGGCAGCAGATACTGCTGTTGAGAGTGACCAGTTGGATTTGACACAGAATACCTTCAAAGTAGCTGTTATGAATATGTTTAACAAACTAAAAGAAATCATGCTTAAAGAAACAAGGGAAAATGTGATGACAATGTCACATCAAATAGAGAATAATAAGGAGATAGAAATTATTTTGAAAAACAAATGGAAATTCTGGAATTGCAAAGCATAATAACTAAAAGAAAAAACTCATGAGAGGGGCACAACTGTTCACTTCAACTGGCCAAAGAATTAATGAACTTGACAATAGATCAGTAGAAATTACCCAAAGAACATAAAAAAGAATGGAGAAAAATAAACAGAGCCTTAGAGAAATATAGAACACTATTAAGTGCACCAATATGCTCGTAATAGCATCAGAAGAAGAAGAGATAGAGAAATGACCAGAAAAAATATTCGAAGTAATAATGACTGAAAACATTTATTGAAAAACAATAATCTACATACCCAGGAAGTGTAAACTCCAAATAGAATAAATGAAGAGAGACCCGCAAAGAGACATATCTGGTAAAAAATGCTAAAAGCCAAAAACAAGGAAAAAATCTTGGGGAACAGCAAGAGATAAATGTCTTATTACTTACAAGCAAACCCCAGTAAGATTATGGCTAAGTTCTCAGCAAAAACAATGCAGGCAAGAAGCCGGTGGGATAACATTCAAAGTGTTCAAAGAAAAAAAAAACCAGTCAGCCAGCAATCCTATGTTCAGCAAAGCTATTCAAAACTGAAAGTGAAATAAAAACGTTCTGAGATATATAAAAACTGTGAGATAATTTGTTGCTAGCAGACCCACCTTACAAGAAATATTAATACTAAGGGAAGTTCTTCAGGCTTAAACTAAGTGACTCCAAACAATGATTTTTTTATTTGCCAATAACAGGAAAAAAGAGATAGGAACAGAGATGTATTTGGGCTAAGGAAATGACTCCACATGGTAACCCAAATTCTTAAGAACAAATGAAGAGAACCAGAATTAATAAATAAAGAGGTTAATATAACAAAAGCTATAAATATATATTTGCTTGCTTTTCTCAACTTCCTTAAATGTGCTTATAAAATTACACAAAGCAATAATTGTAACAATGTATTGTTGGACTTATAACATTTATAGATGTAATATGTATAACAATACCACAAAAGGGGAAAAGAAAATAGAGCCGTATATGAGTAATATTTCCATATCTCAATGGAATTAAGTTAGTATAAATCAGAAGCTGATTTGATAAATTAAGATGTACCTTGTAAGTTCCTAGAGCAAGGATATAAATAAAAATATATACATATGAAAAAAATCATTAAAAAATGTAAATGCGATATTAGAAAACATTTATTAAGTGCAAAAGAAAACGGTATAATAGGAATAGAGGAACAAAAAAGATAGGAGACACATAAAAAACAAGCAGTAAAATGGCAGACCTAAATACAATTATATCAATAATAACATCAGTCGTGAATAAATTAAGCAATGTAATCAAAAGGGCAGATACTGTCAGACTGGATTAAAAAACATCCAACTATATGTTATCTACAGGAGACATTTTAGATTTAAACATACAAATAGATTTAAAATAAAAGCATAGAAAAAGACATACTATGCAAAGAGCAGTCACAAAGCTGGAGTGGCTATTTTGATATTAGACAAAATAAACTTTAAAACAAAAAATGTTACTAGAAATAAAAAGGGACATTTTGCTTATTTATTTTTAAGACACAGGATCGTGCTCTGTCACCCAGGCTAGAGTGCAATGATGTGATCATAGCTCACTGCTGCCTTGAATTCCTGGACTCAATGAATCCTCCAGCTTTAGCCTCCCAAGTAGCTAGGACTACAGGCATGCGCCACCATTCCTGGCTGTTTTTTCTGTTTTTGTAAAGACGAGGTCTCGCTGTGTTGCCCAGGCTGGTCTTGAGCTCCTGACTCTAGTGATTCTCCTACCTTGGCCTCCCAAAGTGCTGGGATTACAGGCATGAGCCACAGTGCTTGACCTAAAAAGGGACATTTTGTATTCTTACAAGGGTCAATCCGTCCTGAAGATCTAACAATTGTGTACCTAATAACAGCACCAAATTGCAAGAAGCAAACACTGATGGAAATGAAGAGAGAAATAGACAATTCAACAATAATTGTTGAAGATTACTATACTCAGCTTTCCATAGTGGAAGGAAAACATAGGCAAATCAATAAGGAGACAGAAGTCTTGAACAACACTGTTGACCAACTAGACTTAATGTATGTCTGTAGAACGCTGTGCCCAACAATAGAAGAATATGCATTCTTCTCAAGTGCACTCAAAGTATTAATCCAACCACAAGGGAATGAAACTAGAAATGAGTAACAGAAGTAAAATAGAAAATTCAGAAATGTGGGGAAAATTAAACAACATACTCCTAAATAACAAGCAAAAGAAGAAACGAAAAAGGAAATTAGAAAATACTTTGAGATGAATGAAAATGAGGACACAATATACTGAACCTTAATGGATTCAGCTCAAACAGTTCTTATGGGGAAACTTATAGCTGTAAGTGCCTATCTTAAGAAGAAGAAAGATCCAAAATCAATATCCTAACCCTCCACCTTAAGACATTGGTAAAAGAAGGGCACACTAAACCTAAAACAATCAGAAGAAAGGAAATAAAAGATAAGAACAGAAATTAGTGAAATGTAGAATAGAAAAGCAATAGAGAAAATCAATGAAACCAAAACCTTATTCTTTGAAAAGATCAATGAAATTGACTAACATTTAAGTAGCTTGACCAAGATAAAAAGAAGACACTTGTTATAACCAGAAGTGAAAGAGTAGACATTACTACTGACTTTGCATAAATAAAAAGAATTATAAAGGAATACTACAAATAGTTGCATGCTGTTAAGTTAGGTAACTCAGATGAAGTGGACACATTTCTAGAAAGATATTTACAAAACTGATAAAATAGTCTGAATAGACCTATAACAAAGAGATTGAATTGGTAATTAAAAAAGTATCCCAAATAAAAGCCCAGGCCTAGAAGGCTTCACTGCTAAATTCTACCAGATATTTAAATAGGAATTACTGTTCATTCTGCACAAACTCTCCCTAAATGTAGAATAGTAGAAAATACTCTTTAACTTATTCTATGAGAATAGTATTACCCCAATACCAAAATCAGACAAAGACATGACAGGGAAAGTACACACCAATATCTTTTATGAAAATGGATATAAAAATCTTTAACAAAATACTAGCAAGTGAATTCAGTTGGTATATAAATAGAAAAAGGATTACATATGATGACTAAGTGGGCTTTATCCCAGGAATGTAAAGTTGGTTTAACTTCTGAAATTTATTAATGTAATGTATCATATCAGTAGCATAAAAAACAAAAACCACATGATCATATCAATAGATGAAGAAAAAGCATCTGACAAAATTCAACACCTTTTTGTGAACAAATGAAACAAAAAAATTCAAACCAGGAATAGAGTGAAACTTCTCCACTTGATAAACGGCATTTACAAAAAACCCACAGGTAAAATCATGTTTGATGACAAGGATGTCTGCATTCACCACCTCCGTAGAACATTGTACTGGTGGTGATAGCCAGGGCAGTTAGGATAAAAAATAAATGAAAGGCATCCTGATTGGAAAGAAGGAAGTAAAAAGTAATTCTATTTGCAAATGACATGATCTTATATATGGAAAATCCTAAGGAATCCACTAAAGCTATTAGAACTAGTAAGTTCAGCAAGATTGCAAGATATAAGATTGATATACAAAAAAATCAATTGTATTTCATGCAATGAACATAATACAGTGAATCAATGAATATCATAAAATAATAAAACAAATTCTATTTATGGTAGCATCAAAAAGAATAAAGTACTTGGTAATTAATTTAACCAAAAAGTACAGTTTTTACTTTGAAAATTGCAAAGCATTGTTGAAAGAAATTAAGGAAGATCTAAATGAAAAGACATCCCATGTTCATGGATGAAAAGACTTAATATTGTTAAGACGGCAGTACTTCCCAAATTGATCTACACATTCATTGCAGTCCTTATCAGTATCTCAGGTAACACCTTGAAGTTGACAAGCTGATTCTAAAATTCTTAGGAAGTTGCAAAGGAACCCTGAATAGCTGACATAATCTTAAAAATGAAAAGCAAAGTTAGACAAGTCACACTTTCTGATTTCAAAACTTACTACAAAGTTGTGGTAATCAAAACAATATGTTAATGAGAACAGTATTTTTTTCAACAAATGATGCTGGGGCAACTGGATAGCCACATGCAAAAGGATGAAGCTGGCCTCTTACCTCACACCATTTATAAAAATTGACTCAAAATGGATCAAAGACCTAAATGTAAGAGTGAAAACTATATTTAAGTCTTAGAGGAAAACTCTGATTTGACAGCAGATTTTTACATATCACATTAAAAGCACAAGCAACAAAGAAAAAAACAGATAATTGGACTACATAAACATTAAAAGAATTTGTAAAATATCTTATAAGACAGCAGTCCTTAACCTTTTTGGCACCAGGGACTGGTTTCATGGAAGACAATTTTTCCACAGACCAGGGGCGGGGGAAGGCGGAGCTCAGGTGGTGATGCCAGCAATGGGGAACGGCTATAAATACAGATGAAGCCTCGCTCACTTGCCCACTGCTCACCTCCTGCTGTGCGGCTTGGTTCCTAACAGGCCACCAGTACCAGTCTTTGGCCCATGGGTTGGGGACCACAGTAATAAGGTACTTGTATCTAGGATATATAAAGAACTAAACCAAAATGTTCATCAGCTGCTGAATGGATAAACAAAATGTAGATATAGTGGATTCAGCCATAAAAAGGAATGAAATACTGATATATGCTACAACATAGCTAAACCTTGAGAATATCATGGTAAGTGACATGCCAGTCACAAAAGACCACAAATTATATAATTTCATTGCTATGAAATATTCAGAATAAGCAAATCTTTAGACAAAAAAAATAGATTAGTGGTTGCCTAGGGCCGGGAGGTGTTGGGAATAGAGAGGTATGATACCTAAGATTGTATGGTGCTGCTTTTTGAAGTGATGAAAATGTTTTAAAATTGACTTTGATAGTGGTTGCGCGTATTTGCAAATATACTAAAACCATTGAATATATTCTTTAAATGAGTGAATTGTATGGTCTTATGAATAATATCTCAATAAATCTTTTAAAGAATTGCTACCTGGAGAATTGGCGGTAAAGGGGAAAGAGTGGTAGCAAGGAGAGCAAGGGTAAATGTGCTCTGATTCAGGATGTTTTGAAGGTAGGACTCACTGGTATTACTATGGGTAAATTAGATACAGGGTATCAGACAAAGAGAAAAGTAGACATTCCTAGATTTTGACTTAGGCTGTTTAGGTAATTGGTAGTAGTGCCATTTGTTGAGATGGGAAAGAAAAAGGGAAGACCAGGATTGGGGCAGGGGAATATACTAAATTTGAGATGACTATTCGATGTCTATTTGGAGATGTCAGATAGTTAGTTGGATATATGAGACTAATGCTTGGGAAAAGTGGCTGGCATCAACAGTATTTGCATGTTATTTAAAGCTATAGGATTTGGTGAGATTGCCTGTAGTGTGAGGTAGATACTGAAGAGATGAGTGGTAAGAGTTGGTTCTTGGAGTACTCCAATATTTAAAGATTGAGATGAAGAGAAACCAGCAGAGAAGAGTGAAAAGAAATAACTAGTGAGATACAAGGAAAATTAGGAGAGTAGAAAGCCTTGGAAGACAAGTGAAGAAAGTGTTTCAAGAAAGCAGGAGTAATCAGGTATGTCTGACTCTGCTAAGAGGTTGATTTAGATGGTGACTGAAAAATGACATGATAGAGGCCTTGGGGACCCTCCAGAGAGTGTTCTTGTTTTTTGTGGGGGAGAGATTGGAGGCATTAGCAGGATTAGTGTGGATTGGGTAGTAAATGGGAGGTGAGAAGGAAGTGGCAATAAATATAGACAACTCTTTCAAGAACTTTTGCTATAAAAGGAGGGCAGAGAAATTGAGTGGTAGTTGCAGGGGGATATGGATTCCAGTGAGTGGTTTTAGGACATGTATGAATTTATAGGAATTATTCAGTAAAGAGGATACATTACTAGTACAAAAGAAGAATAAAATTTTTGATTAGGGAAAAGGACTTCCTGTGTATAATTGTAAGAGTTAGCTTAGGAATAGTTTCTGTGCTAGGAAGTAAGATAGTGTACAGATACAAATAAATTAGCCTTCTCTCCTTTTGGATTTCTCCCATTTGAAAATTTTTTGTAAACTTTTGAAGTAACTCTTTGACTTATTCTTCTTGTTTCTAATTTGGTGAACCATTTATGGTACACGGTAAAGTCTCTTGAGGGGTCCCCTAGAGTACTTCTTTCTTGGTTTATCTTGTTTACCAGAAAGAGATACTTCTAGAGTCACGCACCAAATAATGACATTTCAATCAATGAAGAACTACATATACAATGGTGGTCCCATAAGATTATAATACCATACTTTTACTATACCTTTTCTATGTTTAGATATGTTTAAATACACAAATACTTACCATTGTGTCACAGGTGCTTACAGTATTTAGCGCAGTAACATGCTGTACAGGTTTGTAGCTTAAGAACAATAGGCTATACCATATAGCCCACGTGTATAGTAAGCTATACATTGGGGATTATGTAAATATGATGTTCACACAGTGATGAAATCACCTACTGACACTTTTCTCAGAATGTATCACCATGGTTAAGCGATGCATGACTGTATTTTGTAGACAAGGAAATTGAGGAACATGTTCTCCCAGTTTAAAATGTTACCTCTGTATATTTCTGTGTAATTTCAGTACATCTATTCATTATATAGGGTTATTATATATAGAACTGTTAAGTAATAAGATTATTGTTAAATTTGTAGATCTGTCATCAAGAAAGGTGTAATAGTATTACTGATGTCTTGCTCAGTGGTGCTCACTCTTTTTGAAACCTTGTTTGTTTTCTCAGCTTCTAGTAGAGGGACCAACAAAATGATTTTAAAAAGAAACAAAAGATTTGTAGAGCATCTTGTGTGCCATTTCAGTGTGATATAACATGGAATTTAATAAATTCAAAGAATTTCAGGGGATTTCCTTTATTTTTGTGTTGGTGCTAAAATTTATGCTTGGAACATACACATAAAAGTAGAACCATGAGCCAGGTGCAATAGCTTGTGCCTGTAGTCCCAGCTACTTGGGAGGCTGAGGCAGGAGGATGAATTGAGGCACGAAATTTGAGGCTGCAGTGCTCAGTGATCACACCTGTGAATAGTCACTACATTCCAGCGTGGAAAACATAGCAAGACCCCATCCCTAAAAACAAACAAACTGAAGTAGAACCAGGCATTGGGTTTATTTTATTTTGTTTTTTAATTTGGCATATTATGGGGGTACAAATGTTTAGGTTACATATATTGCCCTTGCCCCACCTGAGTCAGAGCTTCAAGCATGTCCGTCCCCCAGACGGTGCGCACCATACCCGTTAGGTGTGTATATACCCATCCCCATGCATTGGGTTTAGAAAACACGTTTTAAACGTCTATCACTCTTCCACTCCACAAGTTCCAATTGAGTGTTTTATTGAACGTTTATTTGATAGCTAGTAATCTACCACAGGATAAGAGCTCCAATTTTGGAAATATGATGACCTAGACAGTCTAAAAATGTCCCAATATAAAGTAATTAGGAAAGCTGGATGAAATATAACACAAACCCTTTCAATTGCTTAGCTGTATTCATAAGAAAAGTAATGCAAATCTTTAAGGAACAAAAACAGAACTGAAAGTTGGAACTATACTTATGAGCTGACATTGGGGCTACAGGGGAATTTGCTGTTTTTTATAACCATGGTGCTTTGAATTTGATAGCCAAATTGAACAAGAGATAAGGCCTTGGGTTTGAGAGAAAGTAGCGTTGGAACTAAGATCTCCTCATAAAGCATCCTCAGGGGCTATATCCTAACTGAAAGACTTGGGGGGAGGTGGAATCTGCCTATAGTTACAGGAAGAAAATAAGGAAGCTTGTATTTCATAGCTTGGACACTGCTTTAGAGGGGAGTCTTATTGAGAATTTGTGCCCATAGCCTACCTTCATGTATGGGGTTTAAATTTACACTATCTGCATATTCCTTGGCTAGTATTATAACTCTTGGGGCACCTTATAGAAGCAATTGCAAAACTGCTCTGGAGGAACATACTCATCACCAAGGAGGCTCTGTGGAATTCCCACAGATAACCCTGAAAAAGAAGAGCACACAATCCAAAATTTGCAAATATATACAAAGGACAGTTCACTATGTGCAAGTCAGCAAACCCCAGCAGGATTGAATCCCACGGGAACTCAGGCGTTAGAATTATTAGGTATAACCTTTAAGGTAAATTTGATTAAAATAATTAAAGACTTAAAAGTTTGAAAATATTAGAAAACAAAATTATCAAAAAAATAAAAGATTAAGAAAATTAAAAATAGAATTTGTACAGTGAAATTTAGAGCTAGTGAAGTTAAAAGTACAGCAGATGTGTCAAACAGTAAATTACACATGGCTGAAGAGAGAATCAAATACCTGGAAAACGAGTCTGAGGAAATTGTCCAGAAGATAGCATTGAAAGATAATAGAATATGAAAGACCAGTCAAGAGACATGAAAATTAAGATGAGAAGTACCAACATATATCTAAGTGTTCCATAAGATGAAAATGGGGGAGAAAGAAATTCTTGTGGAGATAATAGTTGAATATTTTCCAGAAGTGATAAAAGACATAAATCCTCAGCTTCAGAGAACATAGTGAGTCCCATGCGGGATGGTAATGAAACTGAGGAACATCACAGCCAGAGAGAAGACATTAAAAGGCTGACTGAGAATGGGGGATGAAATTGATGTAATGCTTGTCCTCGGGATGCTTATAGCTTAGGGTAGATGACAGTTTTAAAAACTCTTGTTGCAGTTTCTACTAGTCCTTGTAACAAATTACCTCAAGACTCAGTAGTTTAAAACAATTTATTATGATTTTGTGGATTAACTGGGTGGTTTTTGGTGATCTTGCTTGGGCTCATGGAACTTCATTCATCTGGTGGGTTGGATCAAGACTGGGCTTGACTGGGATGGGTAGGCCTCCCTCTTCATGTAGTCTTTTGTCTTAGGCTTTTTCACAGCGTGGTGGTCTTAGGGTAGGAGTAGCATCTGTAAGTCCTCTAAAGGCTGAGGCTTAGAAATTGTACCATGTTCTATTGTTCAAAGCAAGTCACAAGGCCAGTCTAGATTTAAGGGTTTGGGTAAATATACCTCTTGATGGAGGAGCTGTGGAGATTTTGTGGCCATATTTAATTTTCGACATTAATGTAGTTAAAAGGATGCTATAATAAAGGGGAACAAAGGGTGCTAAGGAACAGAGGATGGAAACCTAACTCAGTTTGGGGGAAGAGTCAGGGAAGGCTTCTTGGAGTGGGTTATGCTTTAGGTAAGCCCTTTAAAGAAAAGTGTTATGTGGTGGTTTAGTTACAGAAAACACAGGTATTTTACTTAAAATATTTTGACAACTCATATCAAAATCTGAGAACTTTTCATAAAATCAGAACATGTTGTGTTTTCTCCATCCTACTGACGACTATAAGTTCC
>NW_012155173.1:1181169-1207944 GCF_000956105.1 Propithecus coquereli | reverse complement strand
GTTTGTACCATTTTCATTTGTATTTTCACTGCAGTAGGAGAGAAATAGAAGGAATTGCAAATCATCAGAAATTTGTCTTTAATTTTCTGATCATTTAGGGATTTCTCAAGCACAAACTGTCACCTCCTGTTTTCCTGAGGGCCTAAATATCCCCCAGAGAAGGGTCCCAGTCTAAAGTAGCTCTGTATAACTGGCAAATCAAGTACGGCCCAGTTGGTATTGTTGCAGTGAAGGGAAACAGGGTCTATAAAATTAGAATTACAAAATTGAGACCTGGGAATGACTGTGAATGTTGCTTTTGGAACATTTTGTCCTTTGGTTCTATAAATACAGTTTTGCTCTCAAGGAAATAGACTTGTAGCCAATTCTACCATCTAAGTTATTACCTTTCTTTGATATATTTAGAAAGGACAAATGTTATTCTAATATGCTTCTTTTGCACATGAATAATAGGTGGGTTAGGGTTCTCTGGACCATCAAAAGTGGAACTATTAAGTTATTAGTTGTTTTTCAAATGTCAACTCTAGTAGGTGGATTAGAGTTTATTTAGAAAGCGCTGAGAGTGAGATGGGGGAATACTAACACTTATTGGACGCTTACTAATTGGCAGGTACTGTGATGTCAGAATTAAATGAAATAATACCTATAAAAACCACATGATACAGTGCCCTGTAATCATTAATATCTCATTGAACCCTTGTAACAATCCTGTGAGATAGATATTAACATCGTCATTTTAGAGATATTTGTGGCTCCCAGAGGTAACTTGCCCTCAGCTACAAAGCTGGTGTCAGAGTGATGTCCCAAACCAAGGTCTGCTTTTCTGGGGAGTCCAAGTATGGCTACTGAGTTCACTTGCACAGGCTACACACAGTATAGTCCTAGAGTGTGCCATTCAAATAATCTATGCTGTGAATGATGCCTCCGGGAGTTGTGCCACGTGCAAGTTCTGAGCCCAGAGTTTTTACTACCACCCTGCTTCATAAGCAGAATTATGAGTAAATCATTCACTATACAGTCTCCATCCTTGCAAACATTTATATCATATGTTTATAGTACCTGCTATCGCTTCTCGGCCTTTTGGCTGAGATCAAGTGTATGTGTTTGTAGTATCTGCTGAATACTAAATTGGCTACTTTATGCTTATTGTTTTCTTTCTAAGTTCAGGACTGTTTCCTAAAGAACTGTTCCTTCCTTTTAATGTAGATTACATGGATATGAACACAAATCTAAATGTAACCTTTAGTTGCACTATTCATACATATTTGTTTTGCTTTTTTATCTTCATATTTGTGCTAAATTACATTAGAAGTCTTTGTTGTACTTCAGAATAAAGAATATTGTTTGTGTATGGCAGTACGTTCTTTGATCTTGCTCAGTATTCTTATTGTAAATGTTAAACCTTAATGACACTTGCCAAGAATAATAGGAAATGATGGTATTTGATTTTTTGTTTTTTAGTAGATAAAGCTGAAATCATTCTGATTTTTTTAATAGTAAACCAAAATTTGTAGAATATCCAGTATCCAAATTGGATAAAATCATACCGCTTTGGCTTCCATTCTTTGCATTTGTAAAACTCAGTTTAAGAAACATGTATTTTAGATGTACTCTATACCAGTCACTGTCTGAAGCTTTGAGGATGTAAAGATAACTTAAGAAACAGTCTCTGTCCAGTCTGGTTCAAGGAACCAACTAAACAAATCTTTTCTAAAACAAATAACAATGCTGGAATAAGCATGCATGATAATATTATGATAGCCCTGAGGAAGAAGTGATTAAACCTTGTCTAGAGGGATTAAGATCTCCCAGAGGAGATAACAGAATTTAAGATTGGCCCTAAAGAGCACACAGGAGAAGGGGAATATGGCTTTACAGGAAAGGGAACAGTCTGTGCAGACTATGGATGCTTGGAAGTTTATGGAGTATCCTGGGAAAATTGAGTAGTTTGATGTGACTAAGTGACTGGAAAGGTAGGTTGAGCAGAGTTGTGGAAAGACTCCTAGAACATACTTATGAATTTGGGCTTTATTCTGTGGGCATTGAGGAACCATGGAAGGATTTAAAAATAAGGCAGTGCTTGATCAGAACTAAGATTTGCAATTATAACATGAATGGCCATATAAAGAGGGGAAAGAGAAAGAAGGCAAGGAAACTAACTTTGCAGTAGGCAAAAAATTAAAGAGGCTGTGCTACGGTATTAGCTATGCAGAGAGATAGAAGAATGGAAAAATTAAGCAATTACGTAAGGATCAGTAGGATTTGAATTGTGTGGGAATGAGAGAAGTCAAGGATGATTGTGATTCTTCCTTTGGCCATAGAGTAAAGGGTAATACAATTTATTGATTAAAAAAGGATGTAGAAAGAGGATCAGGCAGTGAGTCAAGTGTTAGATTAAATTTTGAGTATTCAGCTGAAGGTATCCAGTAGACAGTTAAGGAAGGGATTTTAGATACAGATTTGGGACTGTTTGTATATTGTTGGAAGTGGATGCCATTTGGTGGCACAGGAGAGTCTATAACGTGAGGCTAATGCCAAAGACAGAATCCTGGATGAATACCTTTTAAGGGGCAAATAGAAAAAAGAAACAGTTGTGTTCTTAAATTGCATCTTTTGTGGAAACCATATTTTTCTATTTTAAGTCAGGTTTATTGAGGTGAAATTTACACAAATGCAACCCTTTTAGATGTACAGATCTGAGTTTTAACAAATGTAAACTCTCATGTAACCACCGCCACAGTCACAATAGAGAATATTTTCTTTACTCAAGAAAGTCCCATTGTGCCTGTCTGTAGTCATTCCTCTACCCGCTCTATTCCCAGTCCCTGGCAACCAGTGACTTGATTTCTGTCACTAGAGTTTTGGCTTTTCCAGAATATTGGGTAAATGGAATCATACAGTATGTAGCCTTTGTGTCTGGGTTTTTTTGTTGTTGTTGTTTTTTGCATAGACTAATGCTTTTGAGATTCATTCATGTTATGGTGTGTATTAGTATTATAGTAGTTCATTTCCTTTTTATTGCTGAGTAATATTTTATAGATACATAGCAATCAATTTGTTTATCCATTCACCCGTTGGTAAACATTGGGTTGTATTCAGTTTTTGGTGATCATGAATAGTGCTACTATTAACATTTGCAAGCACGTCTTTGTGTAAACATATGTTTTTATTTTTGTGTAAATACCTAGAAGTGAGTCATATGGTAAGTGTAATATTAATATTTAACTTTATAAAACCTTATAAAAACTACTCACTTGATTATACCAATTTGCATTCCTGCCAATGGTGTATGAGAGTTTTCCAGTTGCACCACATCCCTGCCAGCCCTTGGTTTGCCAGAATTTTCTGTTTTGAATTTTAGTCATTCTTATAGGTGTATAGCACCATCCTATTGTGGTTTCAGTTTCCTTGATGGCTAATGATATTCTGATATTGAGTTTCTTTTTGTGTGCTTATTTGCCACCTGTATTTCGTCTTTGGTGAAATGCCCTTTTTTTTTTTTTATTGGGTTGCTTATTTTCTTATTATTGAGTTGTGAAAGTTCTTTATATATTCTGGACACAAGTCCTTCATCAGATACATGATTTGCAAACATTTTCTCCAAGTCTGTGGCTTGTCTTTTCATTGTGTTACCAGTTTCTTTTGAGCAGAAAAAGTTTTTAATTTTGATAAAGTCCGTTTTCTCAAGTTTTCCTTTTATGGTTCATACTTTTTGTGTCCTGAGAAATCTTTGTTTCCTAAGATCACAAAGAGTTCTCCTATGTTTTCTCTATAAGTTTTATAGTGTTGGGATACATTTAGGTCTGCACACCATGTTGAGTTAATTTTTATGTATGATGTAAAATACTGGTTCATGTTTTTGCATATGGTTTTCAGGTTAATTGTTCCCCACCATTTGTTTCTTTATTACCTTTCTGCATTGCATTACCTTGACAACTTTATTGAAAATTAATTGGCCATATATGTGTGCATCTTGTTTCTGGACTCTGTACTGTTCCGTTGATCTATGTATCTGCCCTTTCACTAATACCACAATATTTTGATTGCTTTACCTGAAACTACATTTATTTTAGAGATGATTGTGGTGTCTGTTAGGAATGCTGTTGTCAGCAAGGAAGAGAAAGCCCTACTAATAGTTTATTTTTCTGCTATAACAAGAAGTCTGGATATAAGCAGTTGCTAGTTTGTTTAAGCTATTCATCTATACTAAAGTCAACAAACTGTACCCTACTGGTGTATGCTGGCCTGCCACTTGTTTTTGTAAATAAAGTTTAATTGGATCATAGCCATGCTTGTTTGTTTACACAGTGTTTTTGGTGCTTTCCTGCTACAAAGTCAGTTGAGTAGTTGCAACAGAGACTATATATATGGCCTGCAAACCCTAAGGTATTTGTTTTGTAGCCCTTTATAGAATAAGTTTTTTAACTCCCGATCTGTATCATTAATGACCCAATTTCTTTCATCCACTAATTCATTTTATTTACTTTTCTTTTTTTTTTTTTTTGAGACAGAGTCTCACTCTGTTGCCCGGGCTAGAGTGAGTGCCGTGGCATTAGCCTAGCTCACAGCAGCCTCAAACTCCTGGGCTCCAGCGATCCTCCTGCCTCAGCCTCCCGAGTAGCTGGGACTATAGGCACGTGCCACTATGTCCGGCTAATTTTTTTCTATATATTTTTAGTTGTCCGATTAATTTTATCGAGAAAAGCAACAGTTTTCCTGAAGCCTCCCCAGCCATCTTCTGTTTATATCTCAATGGGTAAAATTATGTTATATGGTAAACTATAGCTGTAAAAGAGGTTGAAAACTGAATACTGACTTTCCCAGACTCTAGGGGAAGTAGGCAAATGCCAAGTCTCAGCCAGTCCTTTTATCATGATATGCCATTGATATTAGAAATTAAATGAACTATGTAAGTTCCTAGCCCAGTAATTCTCAAACTGTATTTCATATGAACATCTCTTGGGATGCTTGTTTAAAATGTAGATTCTTGGGGCCCATGAACAGAGGTTTTTCTTGGGTGGAGCCAAAGGATTTGCATTTTCAGAAAATGCCGGAGATCATTTTGATGCCTGTGTGGACCTTTTGAAAAATAACCATGTTGGCATTTTAGTTGGGATTTTTGATGTGGGGCAATGTTTCTCAATCCTGGCTGTATATCAAAATTGCCTGTGGAGGTTCTTAAAAATGCATATGCCCAGGCTTTCTCTGGGAGACTGATTTATTTGTGGAGGTGGACAGTGAGGGACAGAGCGAAGAGCAGGTATTTGAATTTTAACTTACTAGTAATACTGGTAATTCTGTTGCGCAGCCATGGTTAAAAACCATTAATCTAAGATTGTTTCTCAGAGTGCAGTCCCCAGACTAGCAGCATCACTGTCTCCTGGGAACTTTTTAGAAATGCAAATTATCAGGCCCCACCCAAGACTTGCTTAATTGGCAACTCAGGTAGGGCCCAACTGTCTGTTTCAACAAGCTCTTCAAGTGATTTTATTGCATACCAAAGTTTGAGGGCCTTAAAAGGCATTGCTGATTGTTTCTCAGCTTTGCCTAGACAAAATTAATTGACTGTTTTAAAAAAAAAAAAAAACACAAAACTTAATTGATGAAAGTATGTGTACTACTACATTGTAATGTAGTAATTTTGGAATTGGATTGAACGTTCACAAACAATCTAACACAGTAATTGTTGTGTACTGTAATTGACCTAATTATCCAAGACATTTGTTAGGTTACTATTTTTAAACAGCTCTTGATAATCAGCAGTTTTGTTTGGACACATTACTTTTTCCTAGCTTTTTAGGAGGAGTTAAGGAAATTGAAGATAGTTCTTATATTTATAAAATTTTTAAACTAGGGAAGAATGTAAGGTAAAAGTGCATGAACACAAAAGACAAATGTATAAACGTATTTTCTTTCAGAGTTAGCTATATTTCTGTGATTGGTGAATATATTATGGTGTAGGCAGCCTATCTAACATAAATTGGATTTACTTAGCTCATATGCCGAAGAGCAAAAGAGTACTTCATAGGATGTAAAATATGTCTTTCTTCAATTCAGTTTGCCTTCCCAACTGTAATTATTAATTGCTTCAACATGGTGTCTAGTATCTTCTCTCCATCTGTTTATAGGAAGCTGTAACTCTCCTACTATATTTTATTTCTCCTTACCCTTGGAAAAGTTAGTTTAGGTTCATTTGGGCTATCTTTTGCTTACTCTAGGTGATACAGTATATCTTCTCTAGTTTTGAGAAAATACGAAGTTAATTGGAACAAAGCTCTGGTTTGATTTTTAGGTACTTAAAAAACTTTTTAAGCCAGGCACAGGAACATGTGCCTATAGTCCTAGCTACTTGGGAGGCTGAGGCAGTAGAATCACTTGAGCCCAGGAATTCAAATCCAGCCTGGGCAACATAGTGAGACCCTGTCTTTAAGAACAAAAAAAGTTTAAAGCAGAACTTCTGAAAAAAATTGAATTGCAGTTGTGGTGTATAGAATCAGGCTTAACAAAGAGTTAAAATTACTAGACCCATTTGTAGTTTCATTAGCAATAACGCCAAATATAAAATGAAGTTCACAGAAACAAAAGTTGTCATTGAGGCAAGAGGCCTTTATGTCCAAGGCAAGAGTAGTTGAAGTGTGAGGATGTCCTTGTAAAATGTTGGCAAAAAAGACTTGACTGTTTCTCAGTCATAATTTACAGCCCCAAGAGACTTGAAGTTTATAGAGCTATGAAAACTCAAAATAATAAAAATGTTTGAACTGGGTTTTTTGGCAGCCCAGAGATACCTCTGTTATTGGAATTTTGCTTCCTGTGTTAATTTTACTGCTTAGACCTCATTGTTAAAGACAATTTCATAGCCCCACGCATTTTAACTTTTTGTCAGGTTTTAGTCTTCAGAAAGCCTTCTAAGTCCATCCTCCCTTTTTTCTCATGACTTCCTTTTTCTAACTCAATTCTTTTGTTAATTTTTCTAGTATTTCTTGAAAAAGCATTAGTGGCAGTGCTGGGTCACTTGTCATTTGTCATTTTCCTTAGCATTGGACAGTCTCCACTTGATTTTACACTCATTTACTTCCTTATTAAGCAACTAATAATAAGCCATCATGACTCTGTAAAAAAAAAGAACTTGGCGTTATTCAAATAGAGTGCTTTTATTCTTCAGGACTACTTTATACATTCATCTCATCTTCATTTAAGTTTCTCAGAACTTTAAGAGAACCTGTTATATTCAGAGAAGTCTCCCTCAGAAATACAGGAGACTTATAGCATGAGTGGTAAAATACATGTGGAAATTTATTGCCTAATAGGTATGTTTCTGTTGATAACTTTTGAAAACAAGCACATTTTTCTTTTGTTCTTTTGTTGATAAGGAAGCTACTAAAGATACTCCTTTTAAAAGTATTATTTCCCATCAGACAAATCAAATTACAAATATTTTAATTGTTGGAAGTTTAGGACACTATAGGAAACTTTAGTAACATTGACAGGCTATCACATGTATTTCTGAGTATTAGTCTCAAATTCGCTATGTACTTTTTCATGAAAAACTATGAATTAAGAGAGCAGCTGTGGCCCTTATTTGTTGCAGATCTTGATTTATTCTATTTTTTAAAAACATTCAGCAGATAACTTTATCAAAAGAAATGCTAATGATTTCTTTAGAATGTGAACCCATTTTAATCAGTACTGGCCTCTCTTTCTCACTTCGCTGATTGCTTGTATTTATGACCCTTAGATTGTAGGGAATGGAAGTGAACAGCAGCTGCAAAAAGAGCTAGCAGATGTGCTGATGGATCCTCCAATGGACGACCAGCCAGGGGACAAGGAGCTTGTGAAAAGGTCACAACTGGATGGTGAAGGAGATGGGCCACTTTCTAGTCAGCTCTCAGCTTCATCTACCATTAACCCTGTGCCATTAGTAGGGCTCCAAAAACCAGAGATGAGCCTGCCAGTGAAACCTGGACAAGGAGGTTAGGATTGCTGCATTGCTTGCGTAACTGAAGGTTATTGTTTTTAATATTTGAGTGTCCACCCTGTACCAGGTTTGATTCAGAGCAAACATAAACCATTATCTATATTCTTAAGAATCTCCAGATTCTAGCTCTAGGGGCATGTGAGAGGAGTAAATATATGTACCATTCTGATTTCCCTTTAAATGTGTTTCATTTCTACCAAAGAGAGCGAAACCATAGCTAAACGACACTGAGGGAAGTTTTTATTTTTCCCCAGAATGCTTAAGATTTTTCCAGGAAAGAAGGAATTTGGGTACAACATTGGAGAAATGGAGGGACAATTCTTGGTGAATAGATGTTTGCTCCAGGCCTGTAGAATTCTATGGAAGTAGTTGCCAAGGTGAAAAATGGAGGCTAGAACAAGGGACAGAAAGGCATAGCAGAAAGGGGGGAAAAGGACAATTTAAAGAGTCATTTGGGAAAGTGCCATGTTAATACTGTAAGTGCTGCTGGGAAAGGGAAAGCAAGGGTTTGAGAGATCATGGTAAAGTGGCTAAGACGATGAATGAGAGAAATAATTATAACACTGCAAATCAGAGATGGGATTTTTTAGGGTGGAAAAATACTAAATGTGTATTTTACCTAAATATAAATTATAAAGTCAAGACAAATTAGAAGAGGCAGAAAAGTAAATCAGATCTGAATCTGATTGGGATTGCCTCTTATAGCAATACAGGTTGAGTATCCCTTATCTGAAATGCTTGGGACCAAAAATGTTTCAGATTTCAGATTTTTTTTTGTTTTTGGAATATTTACATTACACTTACTGGTTGAGCATCCCAAATTCAGAAATTTGGAATCTGAAATGCTCTAGTAATCATTTCTTTTGAGCATCATGTGGGCACTCAAAAAGTTTTGGATTTTGGAGCATTTCATGTTTTAGATTCTTGAGTTTGAGATACCCAATTTGTACCTAAATCTTGATGTTTATGACAGAGTTCTATATGAGATCGCTGGTTTCATGGGCATTTCTTGTTGGATATGGCAGATTATATCATTATTACTTAACGTTAGAACCTAAATGTTACTTGCAGATTTTTACTTGCTATTCATATCAACAAAATATCAAGGTGAAGATAATCATTTCCTTCTTTCAGATTCTGAAGTGTCAAGTCCTTTCACACCAGTAGCAGACGAGGACAGCGTAGTTTTCAGTAAACTAACTTATTTAGGCTGTGCCTCAGTAAATGCTCCCCGGAGTGAAGTGGAAGCCTTAAGGATGATGTCCATCTTAAGAAGCCAGTGTCAGATTTCACTAGATGTAACCCTCTCAGTGCCGAATGTATCCGAAGGAATCGTGAGGTGAGACCAGCTTCTTGAAATATTTTTTAAAATTCCATTAGATCTCCAACCTTTTGTTTTAGAAGGAAGTAGTAGTGAATCAAATACGTAGTTATTTTATTCATGTTTAATTTATCTGGCACTCATGTCTTCCAAGGATTGTGACCTTTATGAAAAATGGTCACTCATTTGTAAGTTTTTTATGCGCTCCACACTCTAATCATGGGTAGCACATTAGAAATTTAAATGTTTTGAAAATAAATGAAATATATTGACCTGAGAGTCTTCCTAACAAATTAATTTATATTTTCCATGTTCCCTCAATGAAAATACTGGCTGGACATATAGTTCAAAATGGCATGTCATGTTGATTTTGTAAATTACAAAAATTTATTGGTAAATATTATGCCAGTACAGTCCCTTAATTTTTTTTTTTTTTTTTTTTTTTTTTTTGAGACAGAGTCTCACTCTGTTGCCCAGGCTAGAGTGCCGTGACGTCAGCCTAGCTCACAGCAGCCTCAAACTCCTGGGCTCAAGCAATCCTTCTGCCTTAGCCTCCCGAGTAGCTGGGACTACAGGCATGTGCCACCATGCCCAGCTAATTTTTTCTATGTATTTTTAGTTGTCCAATTAATTTCTTTCTATTTTTTTTAGTAGAGACGGGGTCTCGCTCTTGCTCAGGCTGGTTTCGAACTCCTGAGCTCAAACAATCCGCCCACCTCGGCCTCCCAGAGAGCTAGGATTACAGGCGTGAGCCACCGTGCCCGGCCTAGTCCCTTAATTTTTAAGATGAGAAAACTGAGGCAAAGAGTAGCCTCTAGAAATGGCTATTGTTTATACTAAATAGAACAAATAACACCAATTATAGGTAGCCAATCAGATGTCTGTATCAACCAGCTAATGCAGAATTGCTAAATAATCTGTCGAATGCAGCTAAAATAAAATAACTTTTTTCCCTATTACTAAAAATACACACTTATTTCAAAAAAATCGAAACACAAATAAAAATTTTTTTTTTTAAATCTCCTTAATTCTACAGGTCTTTTAATACAGTTTACATCTTGGCTTATTAAGATCCTCTTTGTGTATTTGTATGTATATATGTCCATTTGTGTTGTGTACCGACATGTATGTGTATGCGTATATAATTATGCAACTCTTAGAATCGACATTTTTAAACAGCAATGGAATTCTATTATACAGACCATCTTGTAATATACTTTCTTCACTTAGTTTTATTTTGTAAACCTTTCCATATCAAATATAATTAAAAATTTTAATTTATGATGGCATGTGAATGGGTTATAGATAAATAACCCATCTCTTATTTTAAGGTTTTTTTCTTTTAATAATAAAAGCACTAATAATAATAGCTAATACTAATTATTACATATGTGTCTTTAAGCTCAATCTTTGTAGTCTAGTTTTTATTTCCTTAGGATAAATTCCTAGAAGTAGACTTACTGGGTCAAAGGTTGGCCCATTTTTATTGTTTCTGATACCTTGTTAAGTAGCCATCTGGAAATATTGGTCCATTTTACACTTATATTCACAGTATATAGAGTATCTGTTTCTCAGTACCCTCAGAAGCTGTTTGGACTTTTATGGTAATCGAGTAGTAATGGTGGGTAATTGTAAGTTAAATAGTTAATCTGCATATGTGATTTTTCTCTTAGAGTATTTAAAGAACTGTTTCACAAAGACTCAAATTTATTAATGGAAAACTTTTAATAAAATTAGTTTAGCTCATATTCCTATATATTTCTTACTGAATACTTATTCCACCAACCGAAGTTACTTTGTTCTAATATATTTTAATTCTATAAAAGAAGTAAGAAAACTAGTCTGTCTTGCTGCATATTTTCAGAGTTTTTATGAAAGTGCTTTCGAACCTGAGTTAGATCTCCTTCCTAGGTATTTTCAATATGAGCAGGGCCCTCTAGGCTTTCCCCATCAATGGCTTTGTCAATGTAGTGTTGAAATTGCATAGTTTCTTTTTAGGCCTTTATAGGTGTGTCTTTTGTGCCCTGAGCAGAGTCTACAGTGTTGTAGATGTGACATAAATGTTTGTTAAATGAGTAGATTTTGAAATGAATTATATCTCTTTAATTTTTATTGAATGGCATCCTTTTGATTTTATTCATGGTCCTTTTTTTTTTTGAGAGGTTAGCATTTTGTATAATCTCTCTTCCCATATTTGCCATGAATCAAAAAATACATGTTTCACTCTGAGAAGGAGCATCAGTTTTTTGTTTTTATTTTTTTTAAAAAGCAGATTAGGTCATTCTCTTAGGAGATAATCAGAAGCATAGCTTTAATGATCTATTTTGGTGGTCTAATTTACCCATAAATCTTTATTTAGTTACAGGCTATGTAAGAAATATGCTTATTGATATTGTTCATACCTTTCTGCTTACCTCCCCAAAACATGAGACTATGTAGTTTTCGGTACCATGGAATTATGTCATGAATAACTTCTGGAATCCACATATGACTCATTTATTAAAATTTAAAATTATGATTAGCATACCACATACAGCCTGTATGATCATCTTGGTAGAAAGATGAGTCTTGAATCCTAATATGAATATAGTGCAAAGTGTTCAAAATTCCTCTAATCTCTTTATATCCTGTTTTTTCTGGACAGACTCTTAGATCCTCAGACAAACACTGAAATAGCAAACTACCCTATCTACAAAATTCTCTTCTGTGTCAGAGGGCATGATGGAACTCCTGAAAGCGACTGTTTTGCTTTCACTGAAAGTCATTACAATGCAGAGCTCTTCAGAATACATGTCTTCCGGTGTGAAATACAAGAAGCTGTAAGTCTTCAAGAGAAAACTATCTACAAATGAAACTTCACCAGTGCCCTCACTATGTTGAAATGATTAGAGTATTTATTGTGGTCACTCATAAGCCAGATGAAATTCTCTGCTAATGCTTTGGTGATTCCAACCTGATGGGCTAAAATGTATTAGGTTATTAAATATGAAATGTCCAATTTTGAATCAAAGTTTAGTTTATTATATCTAAAACAAGAAGTAGTACAATTAAAGTATGTGCCTAAACTATCGACACAATTTTGCCATCTTAATGATAATTTGCTTATGCCAGCAGCAAAAAAGCCTGGAGAATGAGTGGTGATGAAGTCATGAAAGGCATTTTCCCCAGCTTGTTGAGAATTGAGTATTTTTCCTTGCAAGAACTGGTCTAAAGCCTGGAAGAAACAGTAGTCAGTTGGTACAAGGTCTGGTGAATATAGTGGAGAACAAGAGTCTACAAGAGGTCCAGCTTCTGTAGTTTGAGCAGGATTGTTTTTTTGCAACATATGGTCTTGCAAGAGGATTGGCCTGTCTCTATTGACCAGTCTCAGCTGTTGCTTCTTAAGCATCCTCATCATTTTGTCCAACTGGTTGCAGTAGATATGTGCTGTAATAGATTGACCAGATTTCATGAAGCTATAATGGATAGTACCAGCACTGGACCACCAAACAGACACCAGTAGCTTTTTTTGATGAATATTCAATTTCGACTGTGTTTAAGCACTTCATCTTTATCCAGCCATTATGCCGAATGCTGGTGATTGTCAGAAATAATCCATTTTTCATCACATGTAACAATACGGTATAGATGGTTCGCCTTTATGTAGTGACAGCAAAGAAAGGCAAGCTTCGAGATGATTTCTCTTCTGTTGCTTGTTTAATTCATGCAGTACCCATGTATCCAGCTACTTACCTTGCCAATTTGTTTCAAATGGTCCAATATTGTTGGAATAGTAATGTCAGACCTTGCTGCTAATTCACATGTGGGTTGAGATGGATTCACTTCCACTACAGCTTTTAGGTCATCATTATCCACCTTGGTCTCAGGTCACCCATGTGGCTCATTTTCCAGGTTAAAATCACCAGAATGGAAATTCTCAAACCATTGACATACATGCGTTCATTAGCCACATCCTTCCCAAACACTTCGTGATATTTCAAGCTGGCCATTAGTTCCACTACAGAATTCATATTCAAAAATAACACGAATTTTTGACTTATCCATGGTTTCACAAAAATTGTGCTAAAAAAAAATTGAAAGATAATTACAAGCCAAAACGTGCATTTGAAAGAATGAGGATCTACCTTCATAATTAAAAAAAAAAAACCAAAAAGTGTCAAAGTGAAATGTCAGCGATATCAACTGTCAAACTTAGTAATTAAGGAAATCGGACATTCCATACTTAATAGCATAATAAATAAAACTAAAAGTTTGATTTAGCAGCAATAACAAAGTTCTGATTAGAGTGTCAGAGAAGAATAGCTGGCTACTTTATTGGATTTGATAGGCATCCACATTCTAACGGTGACACATTTGCAAACTATTCTTTTAGAGCAAAGTTGTTAGGACTGTTTTTATTATAAACAGTATGTTCAGATAGTTTCTAAGAGTTTAGGAAATGATTTCTCATTTGGATTTCTAGTGTTTACAACCATTTCTTTTTAAAACCCCTTTTCTGGCCATTTTTAGTGTTGCTTGCTTTATAGGCCTAACAAATTAGATGATGTTACCAAAAGAAATAAATGGGGGAAAGATGATTATTCTCCCCCAAAGTATGTAACCTTCCAGCCTTAATAAAGTATTTTTTATCTTATAACAGCCCATTTCCTAACATGTCTGGTTGTAGGTAAGCCGGATACTTTACAGTTTTGCCACTGCCTTCCGCCGTTCTGCAAAGCAGACCCCACTGTCAGCCACTGCTGCACCCCAGACTCCTGACAGTGACATCTTTACCTTCTCTGTGTCTTTAGAAATAAAAGAAGATGATGGTAAAGGTTATTTTAGGTAGGGCATCTCATTTTATTCATTTTTTTTTTGAGTTTGTATTAACATGCTACATTATCTGTGGTTCAAGGGAAACTCCAGGTCAGATTGTATAATTTTCATATCATAAAATGATTGTTTTTATAGGGAGGCCTTTTAAAATTTAATATGAGTGATAAAGGAAAAGAAGTAAGTAAATTTACAGGGGCAGGGTTTGAGGACTTTTAAGGCAATAAAAAAATCTTCACGTGGGAAACATGTTACTACCTTCTTTTAGTCAAACTCAAAGTAGCTGGCTGACTGCTCATAAGAAATACGGCCAAAGCTAAGTTAGCTGAATTTGTTGCTTTATTTTCTGATTTGTTTGTTTTTGTTGTTTTAATAATCTATATATCTGAAGGCTTTTGAAATCAAGTTTTAACAATAAAGTTTATCTGAACACACCGCAAGGGGAGAAATGAGGTCTGTTCTGAAGTCTAACCTTCTATATAGGGTTAGAAATAACTGATTTTGGTTTTTTAGTAAAATGATAATTCTTTGAATGGTGGAAAGAACCCTAGTATAGAAATCAAAACTTAGTCAATATTTTAATTATTGCTATATTTAACAATGTGAACTTTTCCAGGTTTCTTTATGTCCGACAGTAGTTTCCTTATCTATTAAATGAGGTGGCTAGACTCTCAAATCCTTTATAACTTTAAAATTATGGTTGCAAAATGACTGGGTTTTTTTTCTTTATATAAGCCATATTACAAAGTGGTTGCATCTTGGGATTATAATCAATAGTTGCATGTAGAAGTCTGTTTCCTCCCTAACTGCCTCATAAAATGGGTAAAGTGAAATCGAGTAAAAATATGAGTGATTTCTAAAATTTTGCTTTTAAATTTTTAAAAAAAAAGCATAAGGACTCATTCATTTGTTAGGAAAACTGATAACTCTTGGTCTCCCTTTAGACTTTGGAATTGTCATGCCATCTGGTGGCCAATTTAGCGTGCAGTACAGCTTCAAGTTTGATTTGAGGCGTAAAATATGAGTCATTGTGCTCTGCTTTCTCATTAGATATATTTCTGTTCTCAAAGCAACACTGTGAGCTAGTTCTTCCTACAGTGTGCATTCCTGCCCTGGAAAGCGGGAATTATAATCTATGTACTTTTAAACAATTATTTTCTTTTTTAAAAAACAAAAATTTCTTTAAACTTTTTTTCCTTTATTGAACATATTTATGTAGGTCTTGTCTGTAAGCTCTGATTGTGAATAGGAAAATTTAAGATCTCTCCAAAGAGAAGTGCTAGGATAACTTTTCTTCTTTCTTAGATCAGGCATATTCAATGTGAAATGATCATAAACATCGCTGCTATTTACCCTCATAACAAGGTGATGCTATTACAGAAAATCCTTGGATGTTCACATTTGCATTTCACATTTGTTAAGGCTTTGCTCTTTTTTTGCTACATGGTTTTACTGAATTTGTAATTTATAATAAATACTGTTGTGTCAATCTAATATAGTGATGAAATTATTGAAAAATATTCCTTTGTCAGATTTGAACTTGTCAAATGCAGTTCCTTTTATGCAGTAATTCTATAATATGTATGGGAATTTATCTGCAGAAATAATCATTGAGATGTTCAAAGAATTACCAACATGAATGTTCTCCTTCATACTATATAAAATAGTGAAATTAAAAAGTAGAAATTAAATGTTAGGGCAGTTGAAATATGGTATACCCATACAACTTATCACCAACCAAGAGATATTTGTATATGTAATTAACTATAGCACCACATTGATTGTGGTTTTAGCATAACACAAATATAGACAAAGTGTAGTGAGAAGAATTAATGTTCTCATTCCTGAAAAAGTATAATTCTTACATATTATAATTTGAAACCTACTTCTCAGGTTAGCCCTTAGCAAGATAGAGCATTTTTATTTATACCATTCAAAACACTTCTTTTTTGTTTTATTTAATCTGCCATGCAACTCCATGAGATGAATTAGGTAGTTGATGTGCTTATTTTATAGATAAACACAGGGAAATTAAGCTTGGACCTCAATTTCTAAATTTATATAGTAGGAATTAAATATTAAATTCCCCCACACAGGTCCATTCAGTGACATAGTTACAGGGCCAGAAATATAATCTAGGCCCCTGACATTCAGTGAGATGAACACCCACTCATTACACTCTGCTCCCTGTTAATAGAGCTCTATAAGTTCAAGATAACTTTATATCTGTTGTTATTTTAAATTGCTAGGTGATGAGATTGTCTTTATTTATACTTCAGCATCCACAGAGCATAGAGACCAGTGTATCTCTTAGCAGTTGAAAATTCAGACTCATCCATCTCCTTATAGGTGAAAATTCTGTAAGCCACAAATATTTAAAAGTTTGGTGTGCAAGTTTTCTTTGAACATGTTTGTCATTTCGAGACTCCTTTGCTAAGATTCTTTGATTTTCTAATCTAAGTGTTATAAAATGTTCTTCAATTGGTTATAAGTGCAGAAAGGATTCAAACTCATATTTCTTCAGAGCTACTTTTTAGTTTGAGTAGGTACTCAGAGCTTTCATCTAGCCATTTATAGTATCTGCTAATGGTTCTATGGCCATTATCTTAAAGTTGTATAGAAATAAGATATGATTTAGATTTATGGCTGACTGGCTGATTGCCATAGGCAGATGTTTTTACCTTTGAGAACAAAGGAGCTAGAGAAAATGGTGTGTGGGAAACTAGAGGATTATTTTGGTAAACTGGCGTTTTAGGAATATTTTCTTTCAAGTTTTTTATTAAAGATATTCGTTAACTGAATCATTAGTATTTTATAATTATTACACAGGTTTGTAGTAAAATTATCACTGCTTAAGGGAAATGATATGGCTTATTGTTGGCCATATCTTCCTTATTTCTATTATTTTTTAAAGGCATCTTGTTTTGAAACTCCAAGGGTCTGTGATTAAATATCTTTTTCTTCATTATTTATTTAAACGAGTATGGTAATAATTTATTTGTGTAAACCAGTTACCAAATATAAAGGAAAAAAAAATAAACATTTTTTTGAGTTCTGTATGCCAGATGCCATGCTAGATACTTTAAAAATATCTAGTGTAGGCCGGGCGTGGTGGCTTATGCCTGTAATCCTAGCACTCTGGGAGGCCGAGGCGGGTGGATCCCTCAAGGTCAGGAGTTCGAGACCAGCCTGAGCAAGAGTGAGACCCCGTCTCTGCTAAAAAATAGAAAGAAATGATCTGGACAACTAAAAGTACATAGAAAAAAAAATTAGCCAGGCATGGTGGTGCATGGCTGTAGTCCCGGCTGCTCGGGAGGCTGAGGCAGAAGGATCGCTTGAGCCCAGGAGTTTGAGGTTGCTGTCAGCTAGGCTGACGCCACGGCACTCTAGCCTGGGCAACAGAGTGAGACTCTGTCTCAAAAAAAAAAAAAAAAAAAAAATATCTAGTGTAATTTTGACAGCAACAAAAGGGAGAAAACCAAAGCCACATTTTGGGCACATAGGAGTGGTTTTGTTAGCTTTTATAAATGCTTTAACAGTTTACCTGCAAATATCTGCTGATATTTTCACGTTAGGAAGCACATTATGATTTTTTTCTTTTTTGTTATTATTTGAAAACCAGGCACAGAAAAGAATCAGAGATTTGAGGTCTTTGTTTAAAAAAATTGTTCTAGTATGTGACAAGACAATACTTTGCAAAATTAATGAAACATGTTGATCTACAGTGCAGTTCCCAAAGATAAGGACAGACAATGCTTTAAACTACGCCAAGGAATTGATAAGAAGATTGTCATCTATGTGCAACAAACAACTAATAAAGAACTTGCCATTGAAAGGTAAGCATGTTTAGTAAGTTTAGCTTAAATATAAATTTTGGTTTTTATCAATCTAAGGGAGTAGTCATACAGTATTCAAAAATGTATTTGCGATGTATTTTGTTCCCTAAGAAATTCTTTTGTTTATTGAGGTCAGTGCTTTACTTTGACATAGGTCCTGTAAGTCTTCAGTTAGTATGCTAATTTCATCTATGTGGTAATAAAAGGCAAACAGAATTAGCTTATCTCAAATAAGGATGATTATTTTGGCAACACTAATTTATTGATAATTCTAGTAAGTGACCTTTTTTACTATTAGTAAGAATTTTTTTTAAAAGTGGCCTATTTTAAACTTTTCTTGTGTTATCTTTTTTTCCAAATTTATGTCAGTTCTTTTTTTGCAGGTGTTTTGGTCTTCTCCTTAGTCCTGGAAAAGATGTACGAAATAGTGACATGCACTTGTTAGATTTGGTAAGGATTTCTTTTTGCTGGAAAGTTATATACTGTTTCCTCAATAAACGTTGTTTCACTTTGTTGCATCTGAATCTAATGTTAAAACATGTTTATGAAGGTGTTCTTGTATAAAACAATATACAAAGATAAGAGAATTTCCTTATTCCTGACTTAACTATTTACAAGTCTGACCTTGGATAAGCCTTGGTTTCTTAACTGTGCAGTGGTGATAATCTTCTTTATACTATTGAATAAGGTTAATGTGAGAATCAAAGAGAAAATTTATCAAAGAATTCTTGACAAATATCAAGTGCTTTACCAGCAGTAGACTGTATTAGTATTATTGCTCCTATATGAAATTCTATTTTCCAAACTAAATATGTGGTGATTATTCACTTGACAGAAGAATTCAGCAGAGGATTTAGGTAGTGAATTCCCCTAATGTTTATTCAATTTGATATGATTTATAAGCACTTACATATTACTTCAGGAACAATTGCATATATAATTGACACATATTTTGTTTTTGTTTTTTGGGGGGGTTTTTTCATTTGTTTTTTGAGACAGAGCAAGACTCTTGCCCAGGAAGGTAGTGGCACAATCATAGCTCACTGCAGCCTCAAACTCCTGGCCTCAAGTGATTCTCCCACCTCAACCTCCCTAGTAGCAAGGACTACAGGCACCACAATGCCCAGCTAATTTTTTTTTTTTTTTTAATTTTTTGTAGAGACAAGGTCTTGCCATGTTGCCCAGGCTGGGCTCAAACTTCTGGCCTCAAGTGATCCTTCCACCTAGGCCTCCTAAATTGTTGGGATTACAGGCATGAGCCACCATACCAGTCATGATCCACTGTGCCCAGCCCACATCTTTAGTCATAACTATGGTCATTCACATACTCCTACCTTTTTTTAAAAAAAAATCTGATCCTCTTTCATATTATTATGTTTTTGCAACTCCTGTTTTTTAAAGGCAACAAGCAAGGTTATTGTTAGCTGTTGTTCACTCACTTTGGCATTAAGGTTTATTTTTACTCTTTTCTTTAGGAATCTATGGGCAAAAGTTCAGATGGGAAGTCCTATGTTATTACTGGGAGCTGGAATCCAAAATCCCCACATTTTCAAGTCGTAAATGAAGAAACTCCTAAAGGTGATTCATATTGCAGACATCATTAACAGAGACATTAGTCTTAAGAAGATACCCAAACCTTAGGACAACTTGCTTGAACAATATCCAGTGTTTACCTAGTTCTGGTGAAACCAAAGAATTTGAATAGTTCTTAAGTTGATTATTAAATTGATCTATAAACAAAGTATAATTTTTGCCCACTATTTTCCCCTCTTCATTTTTCCCTTGGCTTTTCCTTTTCTTCCTATTTATATACTTATTTATTTACACACTCCGAAGTTTTAATTTTTATAAAGAGATAATCCATGTACACAAATGGTTAAAAATCTAAAGGATATGTAGGGAAAAGTGAGTCTACTGCAGTCCCCAGGTTCCCTCCCAAAGGGTATCACTGTTAGTAGTTTCTTGTGTAGCTTTTCAGATATTCTGTGCATAAACAAGTTTTTAAAAGATATTTCATATGACATTTAATGGCTGTATAATATTTCATCCTGAAAATGTAATGTTTGTTTGCTTAATGAGTGCCTCTTATTGAGCATTTTTCCCCTTCATTTTTTTTGTTATTAATAGCACTATAGATAAATGGATAAAGGTTTTAAATGATTCAAAAGTATAAGATACCATTGTTAACGAAGTTTAACCAAGTTTAAAAGGTGAGAATTCTTGTTGGCGAGAGTGGCATAAATAAGCCATATGCCACTTTGGCAAAAAATCTGTGACAATATGTTTTTTAAGCTTGGAAGTGTATACTGCTATCACTTACTAATTCCACTTCTAGGAGTCCACCTAAGAAAAGAATTTTCAATAGAGGAAAAAACAATGCTGAAAGTAGCAATTTATCTGATTATTTTAGATATTTATTGATTGTTTACCTTATCATATCTTGAAAGTTTGTAATAAAACTAATTACTTTTATATTAATAATATGAGCAAATATGTTTCTGTCTTGTTTATTTTTTTCTCCTCCCTCTCTCTCTTTCTAGATAAAGTGCTGTTCATGACCACAGCTGTTGATTTGGTAATAACAGAAGTGCAGGAGCCTGTTCGATTTCTCCTAGAGACAAAAGTCCGTGTTTGCTCACCTAATGAAAGATTATTCTGGCCCTTCAGCAAACGTAGTACTACTGAAAATTTCTTTTTGAAACTAAAGCAGGTACCGTACTTTTCTATAAATACAGAAAGGGGAATAAGAGGACAAATCACTTCTGAGGCTGATTTATCATTGCTCTAAGCTGTCAGATCTTTTAAGCAGTCATGTGCTTTTTAAATACATTAAGAACTTCTTTTAGCATTTTTTTTTAATGCAGATCTGCTGAAGACATGTCTCTTAGACTTCTTTATCTGAAAATGTCTGTTTTTCACTTTCATTCCAATAAGATATTTTCACTGGATATAGAATTCTGGGTTGACTTTTTTTTCTTTGAGCACTTTAAAGATATCTTCAGACATTATTCTGGCTTCCATTGTTTTCGATGAGAAGTCAGCATTCATTTATACTGTTGTTCCTCTGTATGTAATGTGTCATTTTTCTCTGGCTGCTTTCAAAATTCTTTCTTTATTTTTGGTTTTCATACATTTAACTATGATATGACTAGGTGTCATTTTCTTTCTGTTTATCCTGCTTTGCAGGGCTTCCTGATTTGCAGGGCTTCTTGCAGGGCTTCCAGCCAAATTTGGGGAAAATCTGACCTATTGTATCTTCAGCTTTTTTTCTGCCCATCTCTCTTTTCTCTCCTGGGATTCCAATAACACATATTATAGATCTTTTAGTATTATCCCATAAATCTCTGAGGCTCTGTTTTTTTTTTTTTTTTCAATTTTTTTTCTGTGTTTTCTTTGGATGGGATATTTTTTATTAACATGTCTTCACATTCACTGACTTTTTTGTTATCTTTAATCTGCTATTATAGCCATTCACTGAATTTTTTTAGAAGTTTGGATTTTTTTGTGTGTTTGTTTCTAGAATGTCTGTTTGATTCTATTTTATAGTTTTCTTCTGAGATTTCCTATTTGTTCTTTCATTTCCAGCAGGTTTTCTTTTACATCCTTAAGCATAATTACGATGTAGCCACTTTAGAAATTCTTGACTGCTAATTCTTCTGTATAATGAATCACATTTTTCTGTGTCTTTATTTGCCTTGTAATTTTGGATTATGTGTTAAAACATTTTAAGTGATATATTGTAGAGACTCTGGGTTCTGTTATGTTCTTCTGAAGAGTACCAGTTTGTTTTCTCTTTACAGTTTATATCTGGCAATTAATTTGGTCAAAGTCAAACTTCATACTCTGTCTTCCGGTGACAGTCAGCACCTGAAATCTGTGTTCTATTCTGTTAGCTTTTTTTGGTTCCCTGTTGCTCCCATTTTTGCTTTCCTTTATAGCAGAAGTCCTTGGAAGAAGTCAAGGTCACCAGTGACATAAATTGCTAATCTCAATCCTCATCTTACTTGACCTGTCAGCAACATTTGATATAGGTGATTACTCCCTTTTCCTTAAGTACCTACCCCTCTTTCACTTCATTTTCAGGGCATTTCAAACTAAACATGTCCAAAAAGGTCTCATTATCTTATCCCATCCCAAAATGCTCTACGTACTAGCCTTTACTATCTCATTTTGTGGGCATCTTTTAACAGTTACTCGGGCCAGTAATTTTACTCTTTTATTTCTCACAGTCCATATCCAGTCTGTCAGGAAATCCTGTTTGCTTTCAAAAATGTATCTAAAATCTAATCATGTTTCACCACCTAGATTATGTTAATCCTCATCTGTATCATCATTTTTCACCTAGTTCATTGCAGTAGTCTCTTCACTCATCATGCTGTTTCTATCTTTGCCCTGTTATGATTTCTTCTCAGCATAGCAGCCTAAGGTCAAATCATATCATATTTCTGCTCAAAACCCTCTAACCCTACTTTACTCTGTAAAAGCCAAAGCTCTCATTGTGGCTTAACCAGATCCTACCTGATCTGCTGCCTATTATATCATAAACAAATTCCTTTCTTATTCTTTTTCTCTTAATTGTTCACTCTGCTCTAACCACACTCTTAGGGACTTTATTAACTGCTCCTTCTGCCTAGATACCCTTCCCCTGGACCCCATTTGCTAATACACGCCTCCTTTAGTTCCTTACTAACTTACAAGTCTTTGCTTAGGGCCAGGCATGGTGGCTCGTGCCTGTAATCCTAGCACTCTGGGAGCCCAAGGGAGGAGGATTGCTTGAGCTCAGGAGTTCGAGACCAGCCTGAGCAAGAGTGAGACCCCCATCTCTACTAAAAATAGAAAAAACTAGCCAGGCATGGTGACAAGTGCCTGTAGTCCCAGCTACTTGGGAGGCTGAGGCAGGAGGATTGCTTGAGCCCAGGAGTTTGAGGTTGCTGTGAGCTAGGTTGACACCAGGGCCCTCTAGCCCGGGCAGCCGAGCAAGACTCTTGTCTCAAAAAAAAAGTCTGGCCGGGCACGGTGGCTCACGCCTGTAATCCTGGCACTCTGGGAGGCCAAGACGGGTGGGTGGATCATTTGAGCTCAGGAGTTCGAGACCAACCTGAGCAAGGGCGAGACCCTGTCTCTACTAAAAAAATAGAAAGAAATTGGCTGGACAACTAAAAATATATAGAAAAAATTAGCCGGGCATAGTGGTGCATGCCTGTAGTCCCAGCTACTCGGGAGGCTGAGGCAGAAGGATTGGTTGAGCCCAGGAGTTTGAGGTTGCTGTGAGCTAGGCCATGGCACTCTAGCCTGGGCAAAAAAAAGAGTGAGACTCTGTCTCCAAAAAAAAAAAGTCTTTGCTTAGATTTACTTCTCAACAACTTACCCTGATTACCCCGTTGAATATTTCAACTTACCTGCTCTTTCTTGTATTGGTGCTGCCAATTCCCCTTACCCCTAAATGGTTATATTTTTTTATTTTTTTAATCTGGATTTTACCTTCCAATATATCATGTAATATACATATTTTTATATTGTTATCTGTTTTAGAGTCCTCTACTATGTAAGATTCTTAATTTATCTTGTTCATCAGTTTATTCCAAGTACCTAGAACATAGTACTTCTCAATGAATATTTGTTGAATTGATTTTATTTACATGCAACTTTGATTTTCCATTATATAAAATTAAAATGTTGTATGTGGAGTTACTTGAATATACTTTTTCATATTCCATATTTTTATTTACATAGCAATAAAAATTTTGATTCCAGCATATCCATGTTAGCCCTATTGGGTATATTTAGAAAAAAGGAACTAGCAAAGCAGTAATAGAGATTTCTTTCCATTGTTGTCTTAAGAGACAGAAAGAAAACCTGAGCCCCAGCACTGTTCTCCCAGCTCTTCAATGTGGCAGAGTCATCATCTAGAACTTGGATTTGGAATCAGAGTACTTGGATCTTATCACTAGCTTTATGACTTTGAGCAAGTTCATTTAACTCTCTGAGTCTCAGTTTACTCAGTTGTAAATTGGCAGCAATAATAGAATCTCCACGATAGTGTTATTGTGACATTAAATAAGAAACTATATAGCACGCTTGGAATAGTTCCCAGTACATAGTAAGTTATCCATTCATTTTTGCTATTATTATTGAGAGAGACTCTGGAACTCTGTGGGACACAGGAATAATAAAAATCACTAAATCGTGAAATCAGAACGGCGTTGATTATTTAGATGGAGGATTAGTCCCAGGGGAAGAATGCTTCAGAAATTAAACCAATTTGCAAACATCACTTTGAAAGTTTAGGGAGTGAGAAAAAATGATCCTTAAAAGTTTCCAAAGCACGAGATGGTAAATAGAAATTAATAGTATAGTATTTTACAGTAAAAATTTGTTTGTAAAAAAATTCTCTTTGAGTTCTGTCTCTTTAATGTTATTTTAGTGAACATAAATAAGATTCCCCTGATCTTGCATTTCCTTTGAGGTCTAATGTTATACAGCCTTGGATTCAAAGACTATGTGAGTTTACAAGAATATTGCTTTTATGATTAAGTCTAAAATAACATATCTTTTTATAGAGATTATTTAATTTTAATGCTATGTAACATTTTAATGTACTCAAATATAATGTGTTATTCTAGAAATTTTTACTTACTTTTTTAGTTAGACTAAAAATAGCTTGATAGGGTAAACTAGCCATAAACATAACTGAGACAGAGCCCAATATACTACTTTAGAGTCATCTGTTAAGGTTACAAACTAAACTTAAGCTGAATTCTCAATATTTTCTTTGCAAAAAGCAAAAGTGTATATGTGGAACCGGGGAGGAGGGCAGGAAATTCCTGATGATAGTTCTTTGTTTTTCTCCTTATTTGGATAAGTCTTTTTGTGTGTTTGAGTGTGGGTTAGGGAGAGGGAAAGGAGAGGTAGAGAGGAAATAATTTGAACATCTTTGTGCCATCTTAGAGCACTTAGAAACTGTTAATCTCATCCCTTGTTAACTTAATAAACTAGGTTTATTTATTTCCTCTTTTATATTTATGGCATTAAAAAGTAACAGCTACCACTACTTGAGGTCCTACCGTGACCATCACTCTGCTAACTACTTCACTTTTTTATCTTATGCAATTTTCACAGTGATCCAATGAGGATAAATAATATTTTCATTTTATAGATGAGGAAACTTAGATGTAAAGATGTTTAATAGATATTATGGGATGTTGTGTGAACAAGATACGTATCTAAACCTTCTAAAAGTCTCAGCCAGGGCTCTTTCTATAGAAACATGGTACTTTTGTCTTTTTTTTTTTTTTTTCTATAAGAATACTTTCAGGATTTACTGAAATTAAGCATGAGTCAAAATTTTTGCCCTTTTCAGTTCTCATTAGACTGAAAAGGAAACAATACTACAGAGCAGTCTTTAAAGTATACAACATAGAGCATTTCCATTTTTTGCTGCCAGTATGCAGAAACAATTATGTAAATGTTAAGATATGTGTTTAAAAATTGATTCTTCTTCTTTTCACTAAAATTATCTGGTGACTCAGTAACTCCTTTTTAGCCTGGAAGCCTTCCCATCTGTGGGATTGTTACATTAAGATGGCATCGTATTAAAGAAGCTTTTAAAATTAGTAGGGGAAGAAATAATGCTTTCTCGGATTTAAATATTCTTATGCTATTTACTGAAAGGAAAAGAAAATGGTCTGATGACTAGATTTTCCAATAGTGACATAAGGTGAACAAAAGACCAACTAAGCATTCTCAGAACTATAGAGCTACAGAATTTCTATTGCCAAAGAAACTTCAGGGGACTTAAAATCTTTTATAAAATTATTTTATAAATGAAGAAGCTGATGTCTGAAATACTAAGTTATGTGGCCAAGGTTATACAAATAAAAAGTACAATCATAACGAGAAACCTGAGCCTCTTATTTTCATTTGCTGTGTGTATGTGTGGCACAGACCTATCCCTGTCAATATAAAAATATCCCAAATGCTTTCTGTACCACTGCTAAATCAGAAGGTGCATGATATCAGGTTGTTCAACTATTTGTGATGGAAAGTGTGATCACTTGGTTAAGATGATGACCACTGGATCTCTCCCTTGTACAAGTAGGATTTTCTCTTTGCATTTCGCAGGTAATCTTTGGGGTAATACTTCGGGTAATTTCCAAATATCCTGTTTCTTTATGACTTCTTAACCAATGATTTTATTAGCAGTTGATGATCCTTGCCTGAATTAGTTAATTTCATTCACTTTTTCAACAGGAATTTAATAATTTAAAGAGTTTTCTTCTTTTATTTACATTCTTTTATGTATTTTACATTGAATTACAGTAATGGTAATATATTTCATTTATTTCCTTTATCTTCATCAAAAAATTCAAAAATATCAGTATTGTAATTAACAATAAAGCAATCGAGTAAAGTTTAGGACTTTATGGAACTCCTTTCTTTCCTTTGATGTGTTCCAGTAAGATTATAAAATGGTATTATTTGGCTGGGCCCAGTGACTCACGCCTGTAATCTCAGCACTTTGGAAGGTGGAGGCGGGAGGATTGCTTGAGGCCAGGAGTTGAAGACCAGTCTGGGCAATATAGCAAAATCTCATCTTTACAAAAGATTTTTAAAAATTAGCCGGGTGTGGTGGTGTGTGCCTGTAGTCCCAGCTACCTTGGAGGCTGAGGCAGGAAGACTGCTTGAGCCCAGGAGTTTGTAGTTACAATGAACTATAATTGGGTCACTGTACACCAACCTGGGTTACAGAGCAAGACCCTGTCTCTAAAAATTAAAAAGGTACTATTAAAAAGTTACTTGGCACACAGACAACTTAAGTTGTGGAAAAACAA
>NW_012155173.1:1176487-1179262 GCF_000956105.1 Propithecus coquereli | reverse complement strand
TGTACTATGTGATCAACATATATATATACATATGTGTAGATCAAAACATCATGTTATGCTCCATAAATATACACAATTATTATTTCTCAATTAAAAATAAACAAATGTTCCTTAAAAAAATTACTCTGGCTGCTAAGCAGAGAAGAGAACAAAGAGCAGGAAGCATAGAAGCAGATACATTTTTTCAGAGGATAGTGCAGGGCCCCAGGGTGCCCTGAAATTTTCAATGATGGTTATGTTCTAACTATGAGCTGTACAATATGGTAGTCACTAGCCACATGTTGTTATTGAGTACTTGAAATGTGGCTAGTCTGAGGGGGTAAATTTTTGAATTTAATTTAAAAAATTTTAATTGTAATTTAAATAGCTACACATGGCTAGTGGTTACTATGTTGGACATCAAAGAAGCATCTAAGAAGTATGCTTGGAAAATACTTGGCACACAGTAAGCATTTAACAAGAATTACCTTGTTTCATTACAAACTCATGATTAATCAAACTGGGTTATATTTATATTCGAATCACCCAAAGCCTTTTCCACATTATAGACATTTGTATATAATGTTTGTAAGGATAATTAATAGTGTTGAAACTTAATACATGGTTCTCCAGAGAAACAGGACCACTAGGGGTGTGTGTGTGTGTGTGTGTGTGTGTGAGTGAGATAAGGATGTGCCTAACACAATTATGGAAGCTGATAAGCCCAAAGTTCAAGGTGAGCTGGCAGACTGGAGATCTAGGGAGAGCCTTTGTTCTAGCTCAAAGGCTGTGATTTAATAGAAACATAAACCATATAACTAATACTTACAGAACTGAGATTAAACATTTATAGAGAAAATTTGTGTTCAGAGTCAAAGGCAAAAGCAAAAGCAAATCTCTGAAATGTAAAGGAATGATCTGAGAAAACTAAAGTTAACTTCAAGAATTTTGAGGGAGTTTTGTAAGAGACCAGGGGTAGAACAGTTAGTCAAAAGAATTCTGAACACAAAGTAAAAAAAGTAGTGGAAATAAATAATGGGGATTGATTCTGATATGTTGTGTCTGGAATTGAGAATTATTGTTAGGGTAAGGAGAGCTCAATTTTGTAATAACTAGTTGAGATATTAGAAGGTATGGTATTGTGGAATAAGAAAGAATTTGAATACACCACACCTATATACTTCAGTGGATATCTTATAAAACATTTCCTCGGGATGTCAACAGTTTCATAGATGATGTATGCTATAATCTCAGGCTTCATCTGTAACACTGGCTCTTCCTGGTTCACCAGTAGACTGCCTTTGGACTCAAACTGCAACTCTTTCCTGAGTCTCCCCCATCAGACTTTGGATTTACCAAGCTTCCATAATTGTATGAGCCAATTCTTTAAAATAAATCTCTTTCTTCATAAATACACATCTTGGTTCTGTTTCTCTGGAGGACCCTTATACAATGTATAATTATTAAATAAGATAATATGTGCACCGAGAGGACTTACATAAACATAGTTTATGTCAGAGTTAAAATCATAATTATTATAAATTTAGAATGACATTTGTCAAATATTCTAATTCAATTTATCAATTAATGAGGGAACCAGAAAGATGGTAAAACTGGTTCTAAGAACTTGGGTTTATATGGTCCTTCCTTTAAAAAAAAATGTTAGATTGCTAGGTTAGAAACAAAACTGGTTATTGTCCTATAGGTAACCTTTGGATTATCTTTCTCTTGGACAAAAACCATTTGCATATTTCCCAGACACAAATCTACAGGTTAACATGTAAGTTCACAGAGTTTGAGTCCTTAAGTAATAGTAAGTAGCTAAGTTAAAATGGCTTGTTCATCTAGAAAATTAAGTAATCCTTGGGTGAACTTGTTAAACCAAAGTCGGCAAACTACAGCCTGTGGGTCAAATCTGGCCTGATGCTTTTTGTGTAAATAAAATTTTATTGGAACACAGCCAAACTCACTTATTTACTTATTGTCTGTGGCTGCTTTTGTACCATAATGGCAGAGTTGAGTACTTGTAACTGAGACTCCTGGCCCACATAGCCTAAGATATTTACTGTTTGGCCCTTTACAGAAAAGTTTACTAACTCCTGTATTAAACAGTGCTTCAGGATGATACTAAAAGGATATGTTGCCACTATCTTGGCCTTACTTCCAGGATTGGGGTAATGTTTTTTAAGAACCCACATGAACATTGCAGTGATAAAATCTGCTGTTACTTCTGTAGCTAATGAGCCTCTTACTTCCCCGAACCCACCACCCTTTCTGTGTTTTTGCTTAAATGTGTGTGTCTTTCTTTTTGATATAGCCACCTTTTTAGTTTTCTCTGTACCTTTTCCTACAGTTCTTTTTTCTTCTTTGTATCACCGTACTTTTTTCCTCCTTTTTTTGGCCATAATATGGAATGTTAATGTCCTTAATATTTATTTTACTGGTAAAGTTCTTAATTTTTAATTTAGGTCAGTTTAAACTGTTACTTGTTTGCCTCAAAATCCATTGGGGTTTCAAAATTTTTGTGGTTTCTATTGTTGTCTTCCCTGCTATTCACCACCCTGCAAGTTGTAGCTTTTAGTTGAAGAAAAAGTTCCCTACACTGTTTAATTAAGCAAAAAGAGTGGGGGAAAAACACTGCAACAGTATCAGTAAGAAGATTTTCTTAGTCCTACAGTTTATGTTTTAGAATATTTTGAAGTACTTTTTCATGTATAGTTTTATATAGGAAACCTTGAAGGACACATTAAGGTAACTTGGAAGATACAGACCAATTAGCGTTTTAGTTCACTGACT
>NW_012155173.1:1172598-1175627 GCF_000956105.1 Propithecus coquereli | reverse complement strand
AAAAAAAAAAGTTTTATATATAACATACATAATTCAAAAAGCTTTTTATTATAGAAAATTCAAACATGTAGAAATTTAAAAATAGGCCAGGCATGATAGCTCATGCCTATAATCCCAGCACTTTGGAAGTCTGAGGTTAGAGGAGTGCTTGAGGCCAGGAGTTCATGACTAGCCTGGGCAACATAGTGAGACCCCACCTCTACAAAAAATTAAAATTGTGTCTATCTAGATAGTCCCAGCTGATTGGGAGGCTGAGGACAGAGGATCACTTGTCTTCACATACAAAAAAATAGTATAATGAATCCCCATGTACTATTACCCAGCTTCAACAGTTAATGTTTTTCATAGCTGGAATTCTTGACTTACATCCTTGGTCCAATTCTTGACACTGCAATTATCTGACTTCAAAAGGTGGTACCCCTGTGGTCACTTTGATTCACAGAAGAGTTTCTAGGTGAACTGTGTTGGTTACTACATTGATAAAGTCTCTGAGGATTTTTTTTAAAGATAAAGAGTTACTGCTGATCATTAAACTGTTTTAGGATAGCAATTACCTGATGTTTCAAAGAGCAATTTAGAACAAAACAAACATTTGAATCCTGGCTCCTTTTTACTTTATAAAAAATATAATTTTTAAGAGTTAAAATCATAATTATTATAAAGGTACTATTAAAAAGTTACTTGGCACACAGACAACTTAAGTTGTGGAAAAACAAAAAATAAAAGTTACTTGAAATAATTGTCTTTCATTTTGATTTCTGTTACCATCTGATATTAGTTAGGTTCATATAATTAGGTTCATTTGTTTACATTTATTTTCCGTTTAGGGGTTTGGAGTATTTTCTTTTTTATTTTTTGAATATGAAAATACTTGTACAAAAGTCAAATTATGTGGAAATGTATACTCAGAAGCCTAGCTTTCATCTGTATCTCCTTACCCTCATCCCCATAAGTAACAATTATTATTGGTTTCTGTTTTATCTTTCTAATTTTCTTTTTGTGAAGATATAAAAAACTCCTATATATTTGTAACCCCATTTTAAAATAAAAATTAGCATACTATGTATACTGTTCTGTACCTTGCTTTTTTAACTTAATGCAGCCTGGAGGTCATTCCATATCAGTACACAGATTTCCTCTTTTTTTTTTTTTTTTCCTGAGGTAGAGTCTTGCTCTGTCGCCCTAGCTAGATTACAGTGGCATCATCATAGCTCACTGCAACCTCAAACTCCTGAGCTCAAGCGATCCTCCTGCTTCAGCCTCCCAAATAGCAAGGTGTGTGTCACCATGCCTGGCTGATTTTTCTATCTTTTGTGAAGACAGAGTCTTGCTCTTGCTCAGGCTAGTCTTGAACTCCTGACCTCAAGCAATCCTCCCATCTTGTCCTCCCAAAGTGCTAGGATGACAAGTATGAGCCACTGCACCGTGACCGCAGTCCTCTGTTGATGGACACTTGAATTTTTCTCTGTTCATTTACTATTCCAAATAATGTTGCAGTATGGAACCTTGTGTATGTGTTATTTTGGTTTTATGGTTTTATTTTGGTTTTAGAGTAAATTCCTAATAGTAGAATCACTGGCACAGAAGGTGAATGCATATGTAATTTTGTTGTATTTACCAAATTTCCCTTCATAGAGTTGTAACCATAGAGATTAGCAGGGCATGAGAGTACTTGTTCCTCCGCAGGTTTATGAAGAGTGTGATGCACCTGTGTAATTCCAGCTACTCGGGAGGTTGACGGGGAGGATCTCTTGAGCCCAGGAGTTTGAGGCCAGCCTAGGCAACATAGCAAGGTCCTGTATCAAAAAAAAAGATAGTGTTGTCAAACTTAAGGATCTGGTAGGTAAGGCAATGGTATCTAAGGGTAGTTTTAATTTATCCTCTGATGAATAAAGTTAGGCATTTTTTTATGTTTAAGGGTGAGTTTCCCTTTCTGTGAAGTTCATATCTTTTGCTCATTTTTCTTTTTGATTTTGGTGTTTTTCCTCTTAATTTTTAGATCTTTATGTATTTGGGAGACTAACCCTTTGAGATATGATTTACAAGTATTTCTCCCAGTTTGTCACTTGTCTTTTGACTTAAATTATGGCAATTGTTTTTGGGTTTTCCATGCAGTTTCTTTTTATGCACTTAAATCTATCAATTTTTTTCCTTTAAAAGCTTCTGGATTTGGGATTATAGCTGGAAAGGCTTTGCTCACTCCCAGGTTACAAAGGAGTTTACATATTCTCTTCTATTACTTACATGGTTTCATTTTACTACTATTAGATCTCTGATTCCTTAGTATTTTATACTGGTACGTTGTGTGAAGTATGGATATAATTTAATCTCTTTCAAATGGCCATCAACTTATCCCAACATTCACTAAAAATTTTAACTTTTCCACCCAGTGATTTGAGGTGCTACCTTTATCATGTATTAAGTTTTCATGTGTTTTGGACCTCTTTCTGCTATTTATATTCTGTTCCATTGTTCTTGCATTAGTATCCCACAGTTTGAATTATATAGACATTATAATATTTTAATATCTGGTATGGCTACCTTCCCTCCCCAAATACTCCTTTTTGCAGATTTTCCTGGATATTCTTATTTGTGTATTTTTTAACATAAACTTTATTTTTACCTTATCTAGCTCTGGAAAAAAAATAACTGGTATTTTTATTGGGGAAAATTGATGTCTTTATGATGTTGAGTCATCCAGGAACATGGGATTGTCTTTCCATTTATTCAAGTCTACTTGGTTTTTTGTCTTTCAGAGTGCTTTTTATTATATATAATCTATATATAATATAGATTTATCATTCCATATCAGTTCCTAATCATACCCCACTAATCTGTATGGTTAATAACCCTCTATGGAGGGAAATTTGATAAATATAACGAAATTACATATGCATTCATCTTATGTGCCAGTGATTCTAATGGGACTCTAAGATGCACTTTCATAAAATAAAAAAAATACATACACAGGTTCTATACTGCAACATTATTTGGAGTAGCAAATGACTAGTATGTATTATTAAGATATA
>NW_012155173.1:1164603-1172548 GCF_000956105.1 Propithecus coquereli | reverse complement strand
TGTGTATTTATTTGTTTGTTTTATTTATTTATTTTTTTTGAGATAGCGTCTCACTCTGTCACCCAGGCTAGAGTACAATGGCATCATCATAGCTCACTGCAACCTCAAACTCAAGTGATCCTCCTGCCTCAGCTTCCGGAGTAGCTGTGACTACAGGTTCACACCACCGTACCCGGCTACTTTTTCTATTTTTAGTAGAAACGAGGTCTGGCTATGTTGCCCAGGCTGGTCTTGAACTCTTGGCCTCAGGCGATCCTCCTGCCTGGGCCTCCCAAAGTGCTGAGATTACAGGTGTGAGCAACTGTGCCAATCTAAAAAAATTTTTTTAAATTAGCCAGGCGTGGTGGTGTGCATCTGTAGTCCCAGCTATTCGGGAGACTGAGACAGGATGACCACTTGAGCCCAGGAGTTCAAGGCTGTAGTGAGGTACAATTGCACCACTGTACTCCAACCTGGGCAACAGAGCAAGACCCTGTCTGAAACAAAGAATCAACCAGTTCATTTTTTACTTTTTGTTATGGCCGTCTACTGAATTAATCTGTCAGTCTCTATTTAAAGATGTACTATACAGAAGTGAGGAATGAGGGAAGGGGCACAGGAAAAGTGAACATTTGAGTCATTTTCTAATTTATAGCTTAGCACTAGGGCTTGTTTTTAATGCAGAAAGCTGATTATGATACAAGGTCATATGAGGCACATATCTATATGAGGTTCACAGGAAGTGTTCTGGAAATGAGAATCCAGTTTTCATTGTGGGGAATGTGGTTGGGCATCATGAGGAGTAGTTTGTGAGCTGGGACTTCAAAATGCAAGGAAAATTCAGTAGGCATAAATGCGCAGTTTGGGGGCGTCTCTGGCTAGGAAATTACCTTAACAAAGGCATGGGGGTAGCGGAAACAATTGATTTGGTTAAAAGGCATACATATCCATGATTACATGTCCTGTTTTCAAGTTTAGAGTAACACTTTCCGGTTCCATTGTCCTTGTGATTAGATTAATCAACTTAGGCTTAATTATTAGTAATATTAATGGCCACCAATTACTAGATGCTTAATATGTAGCAGGCAGGTGCTTTGTTTATTTATATAATACAGTAATCCTGAAAAATAGGATTTATTATTCATTTTGCACATGAAAAATATAGTATCAGAAAAGTGAATTTGCCCAAGGTCGCACAGCAGGAAATTGGCAGCATCAGGATTTGAATCCAGGTCTGAGTCCACATTGTTAGCTGTAGTCTATCATCATCTCTTTCATTTAGTTAACGTAAAGCATTTTGAAGTACAGAGAAAGCACATGTATTGTTTTTAACGTCAGAAATGCAATTTAGACTCCCCCTACAGAGCTGATTTGGGAAAGATGGAATTGTTTCCACTGTTCGCAGGTATTCGCTGTAGTCTCCACCTAAAGAAACGTTCTTGAGATTTACAGTTTCTCTTCTGGGTCAACACTGGTTAAGATGGCAAAGTAGGTAAAAATTTACATAACTCTCATCCCTTAAACTCAGCAATAAAAACAAAAGAACTAAAAATTGAGAAAGACATTCTTATGAAACCAAAAAATGCTCAGATCTTCAAACCACAGATTTTGAGGAATGTCTCCTGGTTACAAAGAAATCTGAGCCCAACTAAAAAAGGTCCATCAGGACTGATACCTAGTTCTGATTTACAATAGGCATAGATTTTTTTTAATTTTTAAGGGGGTTCAGAAGACCTCTACCAATAGTTCTTAACTAGGGAGAGATGAGGACTAACGGCAATGGGTAGTCCATGGGAAAATCCGGGAACATTGGAACATAAGGTCTGTGAAGAAGAGAGTGTGTCTATTGTTGTACCATGTTGTTTCCCTAGTGTATACCACAATACCTGGTATGTAGTAGGTGCTTAGTAAATATTGGTGGAATGGGCAACCTCCTAGGATCCATTTCCATTGTCAAGAGCTAATGACAGGACAGCTGAGACTAAAGAAAACTGTGTAGCCATGCCATCTTTTAATTCTTTCTAACCCGGTTTACAAATCAGGGAAACCTATCTTATTATGATCTGTTTGCTCCCTGGAAGGAAATGGCTATAGTCTTCTAGATAGGCTAATTACCCATGGGTTATATGGCAGGAAGCCAGCAATTATAAAGAGGAGGTGTTCAGAAACAACATTCTAAAACCGAGACTGTCTGCTTACTCCCTACCCCCACTTTAGGGAGATGGGGTTCTTAACCAGATTTTAAACTGCTACTGTGCAAATTTGTGAAAGCATTCAAAACAGTGGAGGAGAATCTTGTAAGATAGGTCTTCTTAATCTTTTTGAAGGAATTGTCATCCCTTGTAAATTTTAGTACATTTTTCACAGCTGCCTTTCCCCAGAGAGTTGTATTTGATATATTGATATTTTCTTGAGTAGAATTACTTGAGAGATTAGAAAGTAGGGCCAGTCTGGCAAGGTAGTGAAGTTGGGGAAATTTACCTTAGTGCCCTTGAGTCTTTTTCTCTTCTCTATTTTATTCATTGATTTACATAAGATTTCTCACATTCAATCTCTCTTCTTCCCTGTCTCACTACAAAACTGATAATGACATCCAAGGCATTATAATGTAAAGAAGTTTAATAATAAGTATCATGGATTTCTGAGTCTTTAAAAATTCAGTGCTCCCAGATAATTACTAGCAGGGATGCAGATTCATCATACAATCATCAAAGATGTAGAGATCCAAACTTTGTTTAGGCACGTTAAGCCCAAAAATCAAAAACAAACAAAACCTAGAAGCAGCATTGGTGAGGACACATGGAAACAAGTACTGATGTGTACCTAATTAGAGGAAATGTAAATTGGTAGAACCATTTTGGAAGGCAATTTGTCAGAAAATTTCAATATCCTTAAAAGTATGCTTTTTTTTCTTTTTTTCTTTTTTTTTTGAATCAGGAGGTCTACTTTTTGGCATATGCCCAGTGAAAGCAATGAGATATATTCATCCTGATACTGTTTGTAGCAAAAAGTTAAAAACTCCCCAAATGTCCAAGAAAAGAAGATTAAGTAGAGAGATCTTAGTCTGTATCTTTTCCTCACTTTCATTATGCTTTTCAGTTCCTCTTATGCCTTTATCAGGGTCCCTTTTTTCACTGTCTTCATATCATATAATCTCTAAATTCTAACTTGAATTTACTTTTCTTATTATGTAAATTAAATTTGAAATGATTCAGTTTGGTCCTTTTTAATATTTTTGTGCTTTCTTTTATAAATTAATATATGCCATTGTAGAAATTTTAAAAAGTCATAAAAAGAAAGAAGAAAAACATCAGTCATAACTCCATCATTCAGGCAGTAATTGTTAGTGTTAAACTATTGTTAGTATAAACTATACCTGTTTATTCTAATCTGTCTTCTATTTTTTAACATAGGGTAGATCATGGTGTAGATTAAGCTCTTCATATTTTTATTTTATGCAGTATTTTGCCACATCATGTAAACATAAATGTCAACATGGAATTAATTGCATACATATATGTCATAATTTATTCAACCCTTCTCTATTCCAGTTGTTGGACACTTAGCTGGTTTGAAATTTTTTAACTGTTAGAAATAAGACTGCTATACATTTCATGCATAAAGCTATTTGGTTTGGACAAGGAGAGAGAAGATACCGTATTTTAAGTCCTATAAATGTATAATTAAATGGCTCTTTTCTATGATTGACATAATATGGACTTATATGGAAAGCAAAAGAGAATTAAAGAAGTTACAACAACATTCTACCTAGAAATATTTTTCTTTGTATTTATGCATAAATACTAAGAGAATTCTAATTTTATGTTCCCAGTCTTTCAAATTTGACTCTTACATTCCAGTGTCAGTCTTCTGGCTAGCATAGCCACACCTCTGTTATCCTTTTTTTGTGTTTTGTTTATTAAAGATAACGATGAACCTCTCTTGAGTGGATTTGGTGATGTATCCAAAGAATGTGCAGAAAAAATTCTTGAAACATGGGGAGAACTGCTGTCAAAATGGTAAGTTATGATAGAATAGTTCTCCTTTTCATCTGCAAATCTCATGGGTAGAGAATCTTACCTAACTATTAATATAATATTCAATTTTGGAACTAATAATAGAAGCCTGAGTATGAGGTTCGCATTCTATAATCTCTGTTTTTGAGGTTTATCAGGGTAGTAATGGAGGTTTGAAATCAATTTTTAGAATATAAGAAACCTAATAAATTCTCATTGCTATAGAAAATATTGACCCAAAAATGAAATTCATGAACAGAATAAACAAGGGAAGAGTCCTTTATATTGATGAGTTTAGGAACCACTGACTGGTTGAGATAAGACAACACACAATAATCAGAGATATTTAAAGGATGTTCACACAATGCTTAGAGCCATAGTAGAGACTCCAGGTAGGATTTTCTCTTATCTGTGGTAAGCACGTATAATGACAAAGTATCATAAACATGGTATATATTGCCTGCTTTATCAATTACGTTTTCTACTCACACATAAAATTCAGGAATTTCTCATCAGTTTAAGAATAGCTTGATAACAGTGTTAGGAAACAATATTCTGTAGGTCATTTTAATAGATTATATTAGGTATTTATTAGCATAACCAGAGATACTCTGGTAAGTCAGGTTTGTGAGACATTTACTTACTTTTCTGCCCGGATATGATGCTGGTAATATACTGGAAAAAGCTGAGCTTGAAAGTGATCCAAGTACTTCTCTATTTCTGGCATTCTGGTTATTGGGACTGTCATATAAACTCCCTGTGGGCCTGTTACTTTGGGGTTTGATTTTTCTGAGAAGTTTTAATTGTTGAAGTCTTTCACTGTAGTCTTAGTAAAGTTGTGTCTCAGCATTTTAAAAAATTATTTCATGCCGTTAAGGGATAGGACTACAAATGGGCTTTATCTGTTCGTAGCCCTCTCGCAATGTTTTACACTTTTGGCAAAACACTCTCTACATTGGGAAATGTCAAATGTGTACAGGAAAAAATGAAACCAAAGCATGGTTTTGTCTTTATATGGGTGGTTTTAATAATTGAACTCTGCAAAAGTCCCCAGGGTAATAGTTCTCTTGTATTTTTGATATTTCTTTACAATCAGGAGACAAAACTGCTGGTGCTCTTGTCACAATTATATTTTCAGTTCAGTGAATTTGGGGTGTTTGGGCTGCTATTGGCAGGAATTTCATGTGTATAAAAAGGTTTTTGCTCTAAAACAGAAATGTAATTGAGTCTTAACATGGTTACATAATATATTTCAAATCATTTAGATAAAGCAGTTAGACTCTGAATTAGATTTTATTAGATGAACTCAACCAGCATTTTATACAATGGCTTAGAATTTGTTTTTGCTATCAAGCTTTCTTATTCATGATGTTATTCATTTAATTAACATATGTCCTCCCATTCCCTCAAATATATTAACTGAGTTTCCATCTGTCTCTACCGTCTTCAGGGTGTTTAAACTGTTTTTGCTTGTTTTAGTCATATCTTCAGATATATAATATGATAGTCTCTCTTCAAATCATTTCATCTCATTTTTTCCCACTATGTGTGTTCTATGGATTGGAAGCATTGTAATATGGAATTTTAAAGCCTGGTAGAACCTACTTCAAATCTTCTCTCTGTACTTTCAAGCTGTATGTAGTCTTAGACAAGTCCCTTAAATCTTCTGAATCTGTTTCTTCATTTAGAAAACAGAAATCTATAAAATTACTTCAGGATAATTGTAGATTAAACATAATGGATGTCATGGTTGTAGTTGTAGTAATCGTAGTTAAGAACTAAAGAATTTACCATATGCTAGACACTGTACTAAATTATGTGCTCTATTTTAACTGTAACAAGCTTATGAACTAGTAGTACCCATTTTTACATATGAGGAAACTGGCTCATAGATTAAGCCATTCTAGTTAGTAAATGTCAGAGTTAGAATTTTTAACACGGTCAAGTCTGATCCCAAAGCTGGTTTATTTAATCATACATTAGATTTTAGTGACAGTATTAATAATAGTATCTTTGAGCTATAATTCTCCAACTTCATTTTCATGTGACTTTTAGTGGATAACAGAACTAAATGAACTAAATGTCAGTATAATATAGGATGCTGAGTTGGATTGATAAAGCTAATTTTATCAGTGATATGAAATCATTCAGAAAGTAATTTTACCAATGTAAATTAATCTGTGGTTAGCAAACTTTTTCTGTAAAAGGTCAAATAATAAATATTTTAGGCTTTGTGGGATAATAGTCTATTGCAACTACTCATCTCTACTGTTGTAGTACAAAATCATAGACACTCCTAAACAAATAAGCATGGCTATGTTTCAATAAATATTTACAAAAACAGGTGGTAGACCCAATTTGGCCCCACAGGCCATAGTGTACCAAGACTTGAATTAAGTAACAGAATGATTTTTTTCTTTCTGCTCTTAATAATCCAACTTTTATATAATTGTTTTTTTCTAAGCAAAGACAAAACTGTATTGAATTGTCTATAGCTCTTGCATTAGGGTTCCAGTGTCACAGAATTAGTAATTTTTAAATGTACTGTGCGGAATTCTCAGGGTATTCTGCAGACATTTTGAGAAAAATCTCAGACCCTTTTATACTTCAGTAGTGCTTACTTTGTATCAGTAACTTCTCCTTAAATCTGATAGTCATCAGAGCTGTTTTATGTCAGGATCCTGCTTTATTCACTGAGTAATGGTGGCTCTCAAATCATAAACCAGTTATATAACAGAGCATTATTAGTGTTGAGAGGTTGAGGACTCCCTCACTAATTTAATTGACCTCCCTGAACTTTTTTCTTCATCTGTAAAACTGGAGATACTACCATCTACCTTAGATGATGGTTGTGAGAATCAAATAAGATATTATATGCAAAACACTTTGTAAATTTATACCAACATTTCAGACAAGTTTTCCCCATTTTATACAGGAGATAAATGAAGCCCAAAGACTTTAGTAACTAGTTTTAATGTTACAGTAGTACAGTAGAAATGTTCTTAGCCGCCACAGATATTCAGAAAAGTTACATGAAGGAAAGTATAATAAAAACTGCTTAAAACATTCTTGGAATATTTTATTTTAACTTAGAATATATAGATATAAGATTCACATGTCAATTTTGATGTAGGGGCAAGTTCTTTTACTATGTATCCACTCTTTGGAATTTTGCTCTAGTCTTTTTTACATAACCCACAACCATAAAGCATTATCTATGATTTCTAGCTTTGCTTTTTAAAAAGAAAAAGAATAATAAATTAAAGATACTTAGGAAGCATTTTGCAGAATTTTTTGTGTAGATTTTTATTTTCTTCTACCCAATCTTGTATAGTTATCTTGGCCACATCTAAGTCAACAGCACTTTATTTTTTTTTCTTCACTAGTATGTTACCTTATCAAGTCTTTGTAAATCATTTAGTTTAGTTTTTATAAAAATAGCACTTATTTAGAGAATCTTCCTTTTATGAACTTATACGTTATGGTTTTATTTTTAGGCATCTCAATTTGAGTGTGAGACCAAAGCAGCTGTCATCTTTAGTAAGAAACGGTGTCCCTGAAGCTCTTCGGGGAGAAGTCTGGCAACTTCTAGCAGGCTGTCACAACAATGACCACTTGGTAGAAAAATACCGCATTCTCATCACAAAGGTAAGGGGATGATAATTCAGCTTCAGTATTAATCCTTTTAGAGATTTGCAATGAAAAGATCACTGTGGTTATTTGACTTCCAAGAATTTTTTTTAATTAAGAATAGAAGTGTCATACTTCTGGCTCAAAGATGTTTTTTCTGTTGCACAAAGGAGAAAGCATAGATTTTCTTCCTTGATTGACTTCACCTCAAAAGCAAAGGATGTCTTCTAGCCCATTGTGTATCCAAATATTTTTCTTTTTTTGAGACAGAGTCTCACTGTGTTGCCTGGGCTAGATAGAGTGAGTGCCGTGGCATCATC
>NW_012155173.1:1117567-1164138 GCF_000956105.1 Propithecus coquereli | reverse complement strand
AGATTTAAAATAATATTCTGTAAGGTTAGGCAATGTTGTGTGCCACTGTGTCTGTATTACTGGTTTTATTTTTAGTTTTCTCAAATTCCTGAAGTCTTTATTTTTAGGAAGCAGTTTTTCCAATGATATGCAAATCCTAAACCTGAGTTAATGAATGGATTGCTCAGAATCCTCAATAATACATGAGAATTTTTCAGTGTGACAAAAGGTGAAATCTTTTCTTAAAAAAATGTTAAAACCTTGTAAGATATGAATAATATCTCTATAAAGTTGTTATTTAAAGAACGAAAACAACAACAAAAAATAGCTTATGGGGAAGAACAGCATTTAAATGTGAGATGGGACCTTTCCTTTGCCAGAGAACAATTTTTATGTCTTGACAATATTAGTGTTCCTTCTCATCATATTATTTTCAGACAGATGTTTTGTATTTCAAGTAATATTCTGATTCCTTCCATCATATAGATATAAATGTTTAACCAGTGTTTATTGAATGCCTGTTGCAATAGAACTCAAGGAGATGGGAGGGGGCAGGAGGGGATGGGTGAAATCATACCTAATGGGTACAATGTACTATCTGGGTGATGGGTACACTTATAAGTTTGTCTCAGGCAGTACAAAAGCAATCCATGTAACCAAAACATTTGTAGCCCAGTAATATTCTGAAATTTAAAAAAAGAAAAAATTAGCCTGGCGTGGTGGCGCACGCTTGTGGTCCCAACTGTTAGGGAGGCTGAGGCAGGAGGATTGCTTGAGCTCCAGGAGCCAGAGGTTGCAGTGAGCTATAATGACATCACTGCATTCTACCTGGGGCAACAGAGCAAGACTCTGTCTAAAAAAAAAAAAAAAAAAAAGGATTTCTAAGAGTTTATTGCTTTAAACTAAATATTTTTGGTAAGGTTATTCATACAAATAATTTAAAGATGTGAAATGTCTGTGATTGATTGGATTCTGTTTTCCCAGTTCCATGAAAATGGTGACATCTGTTTCTAGAAAGGGGACCTGGTGGTTATATGATGTATAAAAGACTGTCTACTAACAAAATATATTGGTGACATGCACTTTGTATTTCATATTAAACTCTTATTATCATGTATATGACTAGAATCTTAAAATGTTTTTAAATGGATATATATTAGTTGAAATTGCTGGTAGATGATCAGAAAATACATATTATTTAGCCATCATAATATTTGCAAATGCTTTTTTAAAAAACCACAGCGATATCCAATGTAAATTGGTTTGCTTTTCTTTTCTTTCCTTTCTTTCTGGAAATGATAGTTATCATTGTATGAGAATGGTAATTTACATTTTTTAACTTATTCTGAAGATTTGTGGGAGGGAGGAGAACCTACTTTTTACATTTTTAAAATTTATTTTTACAGCAAGCTGTAGTTTACATAGGACAAAATACACAATTTTACAGTGTACAGCTCCGTGACATTTTACATATAAATACAGTGCTATGACTACTGCCAAGAACAAATCTATCACCCTAAAAAGTTATTCTTGTCCCTGTCTGGTCATAACCACCCCTATTATACCCCTGAGTAATCACTATTCTGACTTTTCTCTCCTTAGATTAGCTTTGCTTGTTTTTAAATTCCATTGAAATGCAATTATACAGTCATAAGGTGTGTTACTTGTTTGTATCTGACTTCTTTTGCTCATCCATTTTGGGAATGTATCAGTTCTAGTTTTTTGGTTTTTATTTTTTTTTAATTGTTGAGAGTATTCCATTTTATGAATAAACTACACACTTTTAAATCTGTTCTTCTATAATGTTTGATTTTTTTTACTTTTTGCTTTTATGAATAAAGCTGCTGTGAACATTCTTGCACATAGCAGGATTTGTACATATTTAGACAATACTATTAATATTTATGTACATATCCTATTAATTTCTAGAAATTATTCTGAACATGGCTTCTTTGCTAGATATGCATTTTGTTCTGAAATTTTACATGTAATATATGGAAGGTTTTTTTGCTTAGTCTTCAAAGACTAAATTTAAAGCAAGAAAGAATAGCTTAATTTGTAGAATGAAGGCCAAAAAAGTTAACTTGGCAAACAAAACTGATGAATATCTTTATCGTCATCTTCAGTTGTCAAGCCTGTCTTGAAGGGGGTACGTGTAGGAATTTTTCCATATACCTTTTCTTAACCCAAGGATAAATGACCTTTCAGTAACACAAAATTGTATAGTATGCTTTTAAAAGTGTTTCTTGTTTCTATAAGCAATGGAGTTAAAGGCACTCTTCCCCGTTTTCCTTTTTAAAGTGAAAACTTTTTAGTTTTTTCATTTCAGTAGGGATCCAGGAGGAAAATAATACACCAATAATAATAGCTACCTTTTTTCAGCACTTAGTATGTGTCAGATGTTATACAAAGCACTTTATATCCATTATCTCATTAATCCTAAGAAAATCCTTGTGAGGTGGTGATTACTATTTCCATTTTAGAAATGAAGAAACATTGACTCACTGAGACTTAACAATATGCTAAGCTAGTTAAGTAAATTGTAGAGGCAGAGTCTGAACTCAGGACTGACTCCAAAACGGTTTCTTTTCCATTACCCTATTTGTTTATCCTTGAATGTAAATAAGAGTTTCTTCATACATAATGTATTCATACATTGTGTCTGTGTATATATTTATTTTGCTTGTTTTTAAGTATAATCTTTTATTCAACCGTTCTTCTATGGGTGAGCCTTTACTTTGTTTCTGGTTTTTAGCTTCGTTCAGGAAACATCCCTACACATGTTCTTAATCTTTTAGCTTTGTGGAATAGAGTCTTAGGAGCATGATTGCTAGATCAAAGAGTAACTTGTTTTTTAAAATGGTTATTTAATTTTTGTATTTAATTTACTTCAGTTTGCTTCTTTAAAAAAATATGACAGTTCACAGTTCCACCAGCAATGTAGTTGTACTGGCAGAGTACCTGCTGACACATATCACAAGCAGTATTACTTATCACTGTATTTAAATTTTACTATCGGTGGATGTTAGCGATGCCAGCATATCTTTAGTTAGCAATTCCCTGACTACTAGCAAATTTGAGCAATTTGGTCTTCTGTATTCTCTTCATACTTTTTGTATGTTTGTCTAATAAATCTTTTTAAGATGTCAGTTTCTAAGCACTCTCTATGTATTATGTATGTTAATCCTTTGCGTCTGCATTATAAATACCTTTTTTAAGAGCTATAAGTTTTCTATTCACTTTATATGGTTTCATGCCATACAAAACAGTTTCAGTTTTTATGTGGAAAATTGTGTCTTGGTTATGGTCTCTTCTATCTCTAGATTTTGTAAATTTAGTTTCCAAGATTTTCATGTAAGATTTTTATCGTATGTGTTAATTTTTATGTTTTTAATCCATCTGGAATTTATTTTTGTGCATGGCATAAGATAGCAGTCCAATTTTACTTTCTTCCAGATGGATAACCAGTTGTGCTACTCCCATTTTTCTACTGAGTAGAACTACCATCTTTGTCATATCTTAAATTCTCATGTATACTGGATTTGATTTCTAGATTATTCTGTTTATTGATCTGGTCGTGTATTCCTGTCTTGATACTGTTTTGATTAAAGAAGCTTTGAATTATTTTTCATATCTGTGAAAGCAAGACTTTCCTGTTTTCTATTTTGTACTTTTCTTGACTATTGCAAATTTAATCTTTCATAAAAACCTTAAAATCATTTATCTAATCTCACCACCCCACCACCACTCCCCTCATAAAGTTATATAGAGATTCTTATTTGAATTGCATTTAATTTACATATCAATTGATGGTGTAAGTTCAACATTGTTTATAATATCTGCACATCTAAGAATATGGTGTATTTTTCTGTTTGTTTAGGTCTTTTTTTTCCTTGTCTGTTAAAGAAGTCATAATTGCTTTCATATAGATCTTGTATCTTTTTTGTTAAATTCATTCCTAAGAATTAGTGTTCTTGCTATGGCAAATGGAATATTTTGTTTGTTTGCTAATTGCTAAAATAGAGAAAAGACCTTCACTTTTTAAACTTCTCTATCTACCTACCTCTTGATGTTTTGAGGAATCATCCTAATTTTATACTGTCATCTTTTGAAATTTTCAGGTATACAATAATAACAGCAGTAAAAAACAATTTCATTTCTTTTTCAGTGTTTATGCTGGGTACTAAACTTTCCTGGTTTTGTTTTTGTATATGATAGAAGCATTAAAACAGTGGCAAATGGTGATGATGGTAACTCGCATCTCTCACCATGTTTAATTCCTGATCTGATTTTAATTTAAATGATTTTAGTTTTTTTGTCTTTTAGAAACATGTTCATTTTTTGGGTAAATTTTATGTAAGTGGTTTTCTTTTATCTCTGGGTTGGAATTTTTATTAGGAATGTCTGCTAAATTTTATCAAGAGCTTTTTCAGCCCTTGATGAATGTAATTTTCTTTAATTTGTTGATGGAGTAAACACATAATTTATCAACATATGATAGACTTCTTTATATTGGACTACCTACTGTTGGCTTCATGGAATAAATTTCTACAGACCCAGTACTCCTAGAGTCTTTGTTTTCTGATCTTTTCATAAGGGCTCTGTTACCTTGGTCTCTAGGTGTGGAGCCTGTCAGACTCAGAGGGAAGAAAGCCTAATAAGTAATCCATAGGGACTTTCATGGCATCTCCTACTTACAGTTGCCTATAACTCCTACAGCTGTCTGGCTGGTGAATCAAATAAGTTGAAGTTGAAAATGAAGGAACAGAAGGCCTTTCTGGTTTCTAGCTTCCAGAATTATCCTCTGTCCCTTCTTTCTTTTGGCTTTTACTTTTTGTATTGGTAACTCTTTCCTGTTCCTTTTAAGGAACAGAAAAGAGTGCTTAGTAGCAGAAATTTATATCAGAACTGCTTCTTCAGATCCTTTTAATAAATGAGAAAATAATGAAATAGCAACCTATTCTGATGTTTCTCTTTCCTTCCATGCAGTTGGCCTTTTCTTTTCTGAAACTTTATTTGCATTATTTTCTGTAGTGATTTTCAGCTTTGGTGGGTTGCCATGAATTGCAAACTTCTATCCAGAACCTAAACTAATAGCAAGCTCTTGTAACCAGTATTTACATGTCTAATTGTTTGTCAGAGGCAAGCCCTGGAGGCCCAGCCACATTGTGCCACTCTGGAAAATATAATTTAAATATCCAGTTATGATGTCATTATTAAGCTGATTGTATTTTTTTGTTTGTTTGTCTTGTTGTTTTTTGAGACAGTCTTTCACTCTGTTGCCCCAGCTGGAATGCATTGGCATTATCATAGCTCACTACAACCTCAAACTCCTGGGCTAAAGCGATCCTCCTGCCTCAGCCTCCCAAGTAGCTGGGACTATAAGCACGGGCCACCAGGCCAAGCTAATTTTTCTATTTTTTGTAGAAAGAGTCTCACTCTTGCTCAGGCTAGTTTTGAACTCCTGACCTCGAGCAGTCCTTTTGCCTCAGCCTTCCAGAGTGCTAGGATTACAGGCATGAGCTACTGCGCCTGGCCTGTTTCGTTTTTAAATTAAAAATCTCTCTCTGGTAGATTTGGTAATAGGAAGAATTGAATAATATTAATCATGAGAACTTGCCTGTGGATACCCAGCAATAAAAGGGGATCAGTTTGCCAAAAAGAATACTGGCCATGGTGTTAGGAAGCCTGAGTAATATTATAGTTTCAGCTCTGCCAGTAGCTTATATGAACTCAAATGAGGTTCTGCACCTGGGGCCATTCATTTCCTCTTCTCTCAAATGAGATTGCTGAGGTAAGCAGTTGATCTTCCTTTGTAAGGTTTGACATTCTGGAAAATCTGTTTGAGTCCTTCCTCCCCACCGCCCCCCAAAATAGGCCATGATTCCACTGTTCCACAACTGAGTACTCTTGCTATCTTGTTTTATAAGAAAATAGGTGGTGAGTGGACATTAGAACTGTATTATCTACTTCCATATAGCAATTGCTTTGATAGGTCCCTTTAAATTATTATTTGTGAAATCATTTTAAGTCCTCGTATTTCTGTCATTTCCCCTATAGTGAGTTTCTGTAAGTCATATCTGTCTAGAGAGTTCTAAAGGCTTCCTGAACTATAAGACTGGAAACATATTAGGTTTGACCATATTAAAATTACTGGTAGTTAGCAGTTTTTGACTCAAAATTATGCCCTAACTTAATAATTGTAGGTAAGTTAAGCAGTTATCTTACTGGGGTTTTACTTAAAAGATCTTTCAACCTAAAAGCAGAATTTCTTTTTGTATTATTAGGCATTCATTGTTTATTCAATCAAAAATACCTTTTGAATGCCTACTCTGTGGCAGCCCTGTACCAGGCCTTGTGGGATATGCCCCTGAATGAGATTAATCTGTTCACTGGTGTGGGGAAGCCTATAGTCTAATGGCGGAAATAGGCAGTTAACTATAAACAATTACAATAAAGTTGCATAAGAGCTATAAAAGAAAGAATACACATTGCTATACTGCAGATGACGTGAGGGATTTCTTATCTAAGTATTCTAAAAGGTCTCTTGTTCAGAAACAAGTATTAAAAAGGAAGATATGACTTTGGGAACTGTTAAAGAAATAGATTCCCAGGACTTGGTGACTAAGAACAGTGCATTGAAGGAAAGAGTGATCAAGTTGATTCCTTAGTTTCATACTGGAGCGCCTGGGAAAATGTTGAAAAAAAAAAAGAAAGGCATATTTCATGGGAAAAGTGTATTTGATTTTGGGCATGCTGTGGTTGAAGTCTCTGCTGGGTATCAAGATAGAAGGAAGATATGTCACTAGCAGGCAAATTGTAGATGGAAAAGAAAGCTTAGGAGTGAGTTCAGGGCTAGGCAGGGAATAATTGATGCCATATCATCATTTCTTCTTTCTGGGTACCTTCACTGCCTTGCATATGCATAGCCTCCATGTATTTGAGTAATGCATGACAGCATTTTATCCAGATAGCTGTCGTGTGCCTTTGAACTATGCAGTCACAGTAAGAGAGGGCATTTTCGGATTCAGGAACCCAGCCTCAAGCAGTGCAACATGATTGGTGGGAAAACACTGGCTCTTTAAGAAGCCTGTTTTAGTTTTATTAGCAGAAAGTGAGTAAAGTTATGTACCCCATATCTGCTAGCTCTTCATAAGCCTTTTGCGTACACTGTCTTTATTATTCAGCAACCCTGTGAAATAAGGAGTATTGTACTCATTTTACAATGATGAAACAGATGCTAAGAGAAGCTAAGTAATATGAGAGCAAGAATTTAGGGTGTTCCTTCAATGCTATTGGTCTTTTTTCCTATGCCATACTTTTCTGTGTTTTCCGGTAAGAGCTGTCAAATATTGTTGTGAAGATTTTGCCCAAATAGGTTTTTGAGTTTCTTGCCTTTGTGTAATAAGCACAGTGCTTCAGATTTAAAATGTTATTCATTGAATTCTGGCTATGGGCGGCCATTTGTCTGCAATAAGAAAACGTGTATGAAATGAATAAAAAGTGAAAGTTGGATCACATATGTCTCCACTCACATGTGTAGACCTCCTGGAATGCCGTCAAATGCCAACATTTCTTTTCTTTTACTCTGCTGAGTGTGTGGAACTTTATTTAGAAGGATCAGTTAAAAATTCAAAGATACCTGGAGGAAAAGATACTACACATTTTCATAGCACCCCACTCCCAGTTAGCTGAAAATTGCCATTGTTTATGACATTACGAGAAAAGCCATAATATTGTCTCAGTTTGCATTGTTTTAAATAGGCAGAAACAAGATTGTGTATTCTAAGATACAAAGACTAATTTGTATCATGAAACTTCCTGTAATTTTCAAGCCTAAGTGAAGCAGGTAATGCTTTTCTATTTTTTGCATATTTGTGTACTGCTTCTCAGCAAACTAGAAGCAAAAAATGGCTTCTCAAAACTATAGGATAATGTCAAATACAGACACAATGTATTAAATATCTTTCTCTTCTATGTGTGTAATGTTTCTGCAGTATTCAGAATTGGTGGTATTTTATTTTTCTCTTGAAAAACTGATTTTAAAGTTTGTGAATATTAGCCAAAATCATGAGAGAGAACATTAATGGTGAATATTTAGCCTTCCAAGTTCGAACTTCTTATGCAGCTGAATTATGATTCTCAGTTGCCATGTACTGTTAACATACTTCCTTTCTTTAATATTGCTCTTTGTTCATTGGGAGAATGCCACAAGAAAATAGGAATTTCCTCACACCGTTCCCCATCTGGCAGTGTATTTCAGTCTAATTCCTGACATTCTGTCCTGGTTACTACCCATTCGTTCTTCTTGCTAGCGGTCTAAATTCTGCTTGTCTGCTAAAAGGGGGATTCCAGACAGACGAGGAAACAGCTTTCAAATGCTGCACTGCAGGCATACTAAGTCATTCCCCCCACTGTGCAGTCTGGAAATTGAGGAGCACTTCTCTGGCGATGCATTCTAATGAGTTGTTAAAGATGCCAGAGTGTGTGCTTGTACATGCGTCTTCTTTCCGCTCCCCCTTTCTTCCTTTTCTCAAGCCCCCTCTTCTCCCTATTTCCCCTCCTACTTCTTTATCCCCTCCCTCCCTGTCTCAGTTCTGCAGTACAGAGGGCTGAAGCACATTCCTGCTTTGCCAGGCTTTCCGTTAAGGATGTATTGTGGCTTTTGTTTGGATTGCAGCATACGGAATTGCAGGTAACATTCTGAAATTGAGCTAAACATTTAAATTCTGTTGAAATGTTTTTAAGAGGCAAAATATTACATGGGAATTGATGAAGAAAATAAGTTATTGTGGATAATTTTATTAGTGGTAATTGTAGTGACATGTTTTCAGAAATGTTATAAGCAAATTCTTTTTCTACCGCAAAAGGCTCAAATAAAAGGAAATGGGGGTAGATTGATCTGACTGCAGTTGATTTTGTTTTATGTTGATCTTGAAAGGTTGATGTTGCTGCTACTCCTCTGTAGAGTAAGGACCAGTTATATGGGGTGCTACTGAGGGTAGCCATGAATACTGGTACCAGGAGGGGTGGAGTGGGAAGGATGATGCTAGTCTGAGCTAGCCAGGTTCTTTGATTAGGGCATTGGATGCAAAATGTAAAATACTCTCTCCTTTTCTTCTATCAGCTGTTCAGAGGAGACTCATTACAACTCCTGCTGAAGCTCCTAATCTTCCTCCCTTCTCTTCTGCCCCTTCCCCCTACTCTCACTTGGCCTGAAGACGTTGTCCCCAGAGTTTGCCTTACTCCCCTGGTGCTATGTGTATGGTGAACCTGGCACTATGGCCGCATCTAGGACTGGCCAGACAACTGCTGCTGGCTCTCCCTATTCCAAGAAGGATTTAAAGGGGAATTGCACTGCAGGCAATGCACCAGAGCAGCAGCATCGGGAGCTTGGGGACTAAGGCTCCTTTGGCAATATTACACACATGCAAAGCTGACCGCAATGACAGCAGCTGCTCCTTTGAACTGTTGGCAGCAGCCAAGCGGCAGCATGAAGTGAGAGATCACTACTGAGCTCAAGATGAACTCCACCTTGGATGGTAATCAGAGCAGCCACCCTTTTTGCCTCTTGGCATTTGGCTATTTGGAAACTGTCAATTTTTGCCTTTTGGAAGTGCTGATTATTGTCTTTCTAACTGTATTGATCATTTCTGGCAATGTCATTGTGATTTTTGTATTTCACTGTGCACCTTTGTTGAACCATCATACTACAAGCTATTTTATCCAGACTATGGCGTATGCTGACCTTTTTGTTGGGGTAAGCTGCCTGGTCCCTTCTTTATCACTCCTCCACTACCCTCTTCCAATAGAGGAGCCCTTGACTTGCCAGATATTTGGTTTTATAGTATCAGTTCTGAAGAGTGTCTCCATGGCCTCTCTGGCCTGTATCAGCATCGATAGATACATTGCTATTACTAAACCTTTAATCTATAATACCCTGGTTACACCCTGGAGACTGCGCCTATGTATTTTCCTGGTTTGGCTATACTCAACCCTGGTCTTCCTGCCTTCCTTTTTCCACTGGGGCAAACCTGGATATCATGGAGATGTGTTTCAGTGGTGTGCGGAATCCTGGCACACCGACCCCTACTTCACCCTGTTCATCGTGATGATGTTATATGCCCCAGCAGCCCTTATTGTCTGCTTCACCTATTTCAACATCTTCCGCATCTGCCAACAGCACACAAAGGAAATCAGCGAGAGGCAAGCCCGCTTCAGCAGCCAAAGTGGGGAAACTGGGGAGGTACAGGCCTGTCCCGATAAGCGTTATGCCATGGTCCTGTTCCGAATCACTAGTGTATTTTACATCCTCTGGTTGCCATATATCATCTACTTCTTGTTGGAGAGCTCCACTGGCCACAGCAACCGCTTCGCATCCTTCTTGACCACCTGGCTGGCTATTAGTAACAGCTTCTGCAACTGTGTCATTTATAGTCTCTCCAACAGTGTCTTCCAAAGGGGACTAATGCGCCTTTCAGGGGCCATGTGTACTTCTTGTGCAAGTCAGACCACAGCCAAGGACCCTTACACAGCTAGGAGCAAAGGCCCTCTTAATGGATATCATGTCTGAAGTGGCTCAGATATTGGGTCCCTCTGTGTGTGGTTTTCTTTCTTTCTTTTTTTATCTCTTAGGGTTCCTAGCTCACTAGAAAATCTGGAACAGAATAATTTGACTCTAAGCAATAGCAAACAAATGATCCATCTAAATACCTTCTAAGTTTGCAGAAATGATTTTTAAAAGTGCTTTTGAATCAGAAGAATCAAAATCATGAAGATAAATTAGTCTTGGTTCCAACTTTTGAAATCTTATGGAAATGACTACAGTTCTCAGAATTAAAATGAATAAAGCCATATCTAACACCTCTCTCCAGCTGGCATGATGGAACCTGAGTGTGAAAAGCGTCAGCATTTTAAAAAGTCATCATTTTCTTGTCGCTTTCTGAGTTTTTTCCAGCTATTTGGGCTTCATGTGCAATTGATTGCTTTCAACAGGAATATTGAAATATGGTGATGAATTAACAGGTTTTAAAAAAATTTTTTATGTATGCCAAAGTATAACTACACTCCAGGTTTCAACACTGTCATTTCGAAAGCCAGAGGTTTTATGTCTTATTCTCTTGAGATAATTCTCAATAGGGTGAATAATGTGAACAATTAAAAATTAATTTTAGAATTTTATAATGAACCATGAGGCAAAAATGCAATCAAATCATAAGACTTATGAAAAACTGAGCTAGTTTTTTTGCATGATTCACAGAGATCTAAAGATATGCGTACATAGAAGTGCTCGTGTTACAATATTTTTACCCATACCTTTATGTATGTGTATATTGAGAATATTTGAATTTAGATTTCTCTTTTACAGCAAAATGTTTCAGCTAAAAAAATAATTAAATGATAGGCTGATGACTATCAATTTTATAATAATGAAAATATATAAAAATGTGTCTTTAATGTTCTCTATTCTTTTTATCCAAAGACTTTTGAAATATTAGAACATCAGGGAGATAAGTCATAAGCAACTGATTCAGAAAATATACTGTAGTATACTAATTTATTTTTAAAATAGAAGGGAGTTAATTGAGACATTTTCTTTGTGGCTAGATGGAATCAACTAATATAGTAGCAACTAGTTCTTTATGAAAAACATTCAGTTAGTGTTAAGGAATCCACATTTGAAGAAGAGAAAGGGAAATTGTAATCTAAGTCTTTGTTATTGCTGTTTGCTTTCTGAAAAAAAATCCTTTGGCATACTGTTCTTTCTTTAATAATTTTTTTCTTTTTTTGTTGTTGTCATAGTACTAGCAGAATCTATAAGATTTTATTACTGTTCTGTAGGATTATTATTGAGAGTGGTCTGCGTTTGTATGTAGTAGTGATGGTTTGTTCTTAAAAGTGATTATCTTTACAGCAAGAGATTTATTTTTCAAAAAGAACAGAACAATTTCTGGCATCTCCAGGCATGAGAGTATTTCCTCTACTTTTCTACTGGTTTTAATGTTTTGGAAATCTTCAGGGGACTTATTTGATCTCTGCCTTTGGCTAGATGTTGTAATTTGAATACGACAGTGGTGTTCAGTGAGATGGAAGATGGAAGAAACCCAAGGGACATGGGTTAAAGTGGATTTCTGAATCCAAGAAAGGACATGGATATTTATAAAACAGGCAGATATGCTTTGGTTAGCATATCTAACACCATCATGGTGTTAGAAACCCCCAGTCCCCTTTTTAAATAAAGGGCAGTGTTCTTAGGATTTTAGGTTTTACATTATAAACTTGATTTTAATCTCAAATATGCTGGATTTAAACTTTTTAATTTTAAGTGACCAAGTATTATGTAAACATTCAAACTTCAGATTCTGAGTTCTTCCTAAAAGCTCGCTTGCTCTTTATATTTAGTGTTAGCAAACTTGATTCTAAGCTGTTTCAAAATTTAGAACTCATACTAAAAATGCAAGTTATGTTAGAAATGGCTTTGTTAAACTGCCATTTCAAGTGGACAGCCTTTTCTGGTGGATTCTGAAAAATAGTTGTATTGTAAACATTTCCTCTTTATTTAAGTGGTATAGATCTTAAAAAAAAATTTATCTTTTTTCATATATGTTAGAGAATGTAACTTGTTCACATTTGCAGTTTGCTTATAAATTTTTATTTCAGCAAATAGGGGAATCTTAAAGACTTAATTTTTATATAAAATTGATGTTAAATCAGTAGGTTTTACCTTTTTTTAAATTTTTTTTTTCCAATAGGGTTCCATCTTGTGAGGATGGAAATGAGAAAGTATCTTTTTAAATTTTCTGATGATGGCTAATCAAGCTGGTCTTTTAATGACTGCAAAAACAACTCTTTCTTTTTTCTTTTTTTTTTTTTTTTTGAGACAGAGTCTCACTCTGTCCAGGTTGGAGTGCAGTGGCATGATCATAGGTCACTAGCCCCCAGTAGCTAGGACTACAGGTGCGTGTCACCACACCCAGCTAATTTTTAAAATTTTTTTGTAGAGATGGGGTCTCCCTGTGTTGCTCAGACCAGTCTTGAACTCTTGGCCTCAAGCAATCCTCCTGCCTCCGCCTGAGATTATATAGGCAAGAGCCATGATCCTGGCTGACAACTCTTTTAATAAGATCTTTTGTTAATAAATGTTCACATTCTTTTCCTAGTACCAAATTTAAATTTTAATAGAGGTATTTTTTTCACATTAGAATCTCTATTATTGTCTCAACCCAAAACTAATGTAGAAACTAAGTAGATAAAGTAATTTTAAAGAAAAATATAGAACCCCTCCCCCCAACTGATACAACTCGATACTTGCTTAGTATGAAGTATCTTTCCAGTTTATCGTGTCTTTATTGTGCTATATAAACTCTAAGGTTTCTTTCAGGTATCAGTTGTTATTCTCACATTCCCTGTCTATACTGCCTTTTTATTTTATGTGTTGTTTGTGCTTGTGTTGGGACGGGGGGAGATGCACCTGGACGACTGTGGCTGAGGGCATTTTCTATGTGATATGTTTGGAGAGTTTGTGTTTAACTGATCTTTTCATCCTGGCATATTTAATGCGACATTTGATGATGTTTGGTTTAAATACAAATCTGACTGGTTCATATTAGAAAAAAGTATGTTTTTATACTCAATTACCTTGGCTTTGGCAGAATAGCTCGTTTGACTTTATATGGTATGTGACTGGTATCAGCGGAAGCATATATGCTTTTGGTGATTGTGCTGAAATTATTTCACAGTAAATTTTAAAATATGATTATACTATTAAATAATTGCTATATTTGTAAATTAGTTGTGTGTTTTTATGGAGTGATTTCAGTGAAGGTGTGGGGCTCTTTTCCTCCTAGAGTGGAAATGCAATTACAAATGAACTAGCATGCTCTGCTTTAGTGAGAGCACTATCTTAAACTAGAATGGGTATTTGTATTTTTTATGGACCTGTTGACTCTTACCCAAAACTTCATTTTGGAAAAGGTTTTCTTTAGGCTTTGTTGCTGGATAAATTCTTTTTGAGCCTTTTATAATGGCTTTTCCTTTTTACTTGAATAAGGGTCTCAGAATTTTAAGGATTGGGAAAACTTGAATTTTTGTACTATAAATATACATTGTCCACCTCTTTGAACTTGAAGATGAAGCCGACAGGGTTACATACTCCCAGATGGTGGAGTGGTTTCTGGGAGGGTTTCCTTAGCTTTTCAGTTTGTTTGAAAAATCTGCACAGTGACTTTGTAGGAAATGTCTTAATTTTAGTGATTATATGTTTTTGTATCATAAGTAATTTGTGAAATAAATTACTGGCAAACCAGAATTTATTGTTATATGAGCAAATTTGGGGAAGTTTAAGGATGAGAGAATCATAGCACTAGGAGATTTTTGAAGTCTTCACGAATCATTTTGTGTGTTGATTTTTGTATAATTCATTTCAGGTTCAAGCATAACTATATTTATGTTAAATATGTTATTAACACATTAACTGCCATGTGAGTTGTATTTAACTCATGCCAGTTTTGAGCCTGGGGCCTTGTGAAGCAAAACCTGGGCAAAACCCTGCAGTGGGTTCATGAAAATCTTACATATTGATGTTCTTATTGTTACGATTAATATTGACAATTTAATTCTAAAAATGTGAATTAAATGAATAGAAGTCAATAAATTGCATTTTTCTATTTATGTTTACCTTTAAATTACACTTAAGCCTGACAGGTCAAGAAAGACATTTTACCCTTATGAACTATTTTTCAAGTTTTTATGTTACTTTTTTATTGAAGAAAACAATACAAATAAATTTTTCATTAAATTAGAAAGGATTGTTTTGTTTTTGAAGCTTTTATTCTGTTTTCATAATAAAACGCTGTGGCCCCAAGGAAAACTTTTTTTTCCCCAAGTGTGGCAGTCAATGTGTTAATATTATTTTGCAGACCTTGAAAATGTTGTAGACATTGCTTACGGCTGTAAATGAATCATTTGGCTTTTCTTCAAAATTTGAGTGACAAAAGGGTATCATGATATGATAAAAATGAACTTTGAACTGAGAATCAAAAATGGAGATTTCTGTTTCTAATTAACTAGTTTTGTAAATTAGGGCAAGACACTTCTCTAAGCACTTAATTTCTTCTATAAATGTAGACAATGATCCCTTCATACCTCATAGGATTACATGGAGGATTGAATTTAGAAAATGATTGTGAAAGTACTTTGTAAATTGTGAAGTGCTTTGCAAATAAAAATGATTTCTGTTATTTGTAGTTGCTATGCCTTTACATGTAAGGAAGCCATACATCATAACATGCTCCCTCATATTAAGATCTTTGAAGCTCAATGCTATATCACTCCTCCATGCTACTTAGCAATCCCCAACCTGAGTAGAGAGGCAGGATAAATCCTCACTTTTCTGAAATAACAGTAGCCTTAAATTCAACACAAAACTACTTGCATTTACTTCCTTCACTTATCTGCAAACACTCTAAAGGCAAGGGACAGTGTATCAATATTTTTATCCCCAAAATCTAACATAGGACTTGGCTCAGAGCAGAAGTTTTAGTAAATTTTACAGAATAATAAATGAACTCAATAATTATTGCATCTGTTCACCAGCCTTCTCCCTTCTGTTTGTGATTACAGGACAGTGATGTTCAAAAGATAGTCCAGAGCCCCATAAGTATCCTTCCATTTGGCCTAGGCCATTCTAGACTTTAATAATATCTATCTCCTTTTAGTACCAAGAGATTAATGTGGGAATGTGAGTCTTCTATATGCTAGGTAATTTTACTCCTGAAAACCCTATTGCCTTGGCCCAGGGAGCTTTAGGCAATGCTTTCAAATTGCTAATTTTTTACAGCATGGATAAGAAATAGGTAGTTGAATAACATCTTCTTGGCTCTAGATCCAGAGAAAGGGAGGCTGTAAAATCAGTCACAAGGGAGGAGGAGCTATAGAAAGCCTTGGTGAAAGAAACTGTTGTAACTATGTGGTTTTGTTTTGTCTCCCTTTCAGTCTTCCCTTCCATCCTTTTCCTAACACACTATTGGTCATGTATCCAGAAGGAAGTATTTCCTTGATACGGCCATAGGGTATGGAAAATTGTACTATTTAAGAGCAGTGGCTTTTAGGGAAAGTCTAAGAAGCAATAAAGAAGCACTTATCCAGTGAGCTCTGCTGTGTGCCACATAGTATAGCTCAGAGAGGGATCCTCAGAGAGTGATCTAAAGAACTGTCATTCCTTTCTTATGAACTTTATAGTCTTTAGATGTTTCATGTGGAAAAATTACATGATTATTTGTCTTCTAAAAGGCCTCACAGGGTGACTTTATCTGGAGGAATTTACCAAGGCCTCCTGGTAGGACACCCAGTGGGTCTGTTTCTTTGGGTGAGATCACATGATGCTGGTGTATAAAATCATAATATCATGTTATTAATTTAAAATAAGAAATAGATGCAATAGGGAGCAGTCTTTCCATAATGGTAGATCTTTATGGGAAGCCAAACCACATTCAGAAGATTGCTTGGTGAGGAAGAAATATCAGATCATGGTTCTGTAATGTGAGCATTACTGGTATCAGTAGCTTGATGTCCAGTCTCCACAATTGGGAGAAACTTGTCATTGGAATCATAATAAAAGATGAAATCATCCCTACTTCTAGTACTAGCCATCCTATTTTCTAATTGGCATATTACAGTATTTAGTTCACTTGACTTCTTTTGTTACTTGCCTTTTAGTCAGATTCCTTGCAAGTCTTAGTCATCTGTAAGTCTGCAACTCATTCTTTATCTTTAAGTTGGTTTAATATCACTGGTCTTCTATCATAAAACACATTGTTTTTATGATTTATTATTCAAAGGGCATCTTTATCCCTTTATATTAGTTTGGGGAAGCAACTCATCTCCATTTTAATGTAGTGCCTAGTTGGAAAAGCAAGATATATGAAAATGCCTATAAAAATTAATAGTATCAGATAGTTAAGATTGAGATATTATCTATATAGAATGTTTCGTCATATCTAGTAGTGGAGGGTGGGGTGGCATGGTTGAGTTGGAAAGGACCTTAGAAATCATGTGATCTGATTCTGTCATTTTAAAGACGGGAAACCAGTTCAGTGGTCACACATCTATTTATGATCATACCCAGACTTCCTGCTTCCTAATTCATTTCCCTTTTCCGGTATACCATGTTGCTTTTGCAGACGAGTTGGAATTTGGCTTGACTCAGCCATGTCTGTGGTACACACACATGTATGTGTGTATAATGCTAAATGTAGGAAGCATGAGCAACAATATGAATGTTAATTGAGGCTCATTGTGTTTCTGGAGAATTTTATAGACTTTATCATATTTAATCCTTCCAACACTATATGAGCTAGTGACTATTATTAACTCCATTATACAGATGAGGAAACTGAGATTTAGAGTTGCCAGAGTCACACCGCTTGTAAGTGAAAGCTCTGGGATTCAAATCCAAGTCTTTCTGACTCCAAAGCCCTTCCATTTAATTTTCACTGCAATATATCAGGTAGTTATTTTTCATTTCCCTTTTTACAGGTAAGGAAATTTATTGAGGTTAAGAAACTTCCAAGGTTACATATATAGTTAGTGAATGTTATGATTCAAATCCAGTTCTTTGACTCTAAAGCTTATGTCCTTTACCAGTGTATAAATGTTGTCTTGAAAAAAATGGTCTTCCTGCTAATACAGCAAATTGAATATGCATATTTCTGTTAACTCCACTGTAAAGAATAGCAAAGATTTAATAAATATGGACAAAGAGAAGGAGAGCAGAGATGATGGCAGATAAATGATGCCAACAAAATTTTGGCATGTAAGAAACCCAATGGACAAGTGGTAACTGACTCAGCAGAATCTACAAAGCTGAATCCTGAAGTCAAGAGAAGGGAAAGAACAAAAAGAAGCAAGCGAATTTGTCCATAGAACCCAGTAACTATTTGGGAATTGCATTCTCAAGATGCATCTACAAATGCAGAGTAGTATGAAACAGAAATTTCTGAAAACAGAGTAATTGATTGTATAAGGAGCATTTAGTTAGACACCATCACCCCCCCACTCCTCTTCCCCATCCCACCTTAATCCCTATTCCAAGTTGGCCAAAGCTGGCAACTGGTTTTTTATCATCCCAGCAGAAGATGGGAGATTGACTCTGGGGGGTAGTTGAACCACACACACTGTGGATGCCAGGCATGGCTGAGGATGGGACTGGGTAGGGTACTTTGTTGAAAACGTGTGTTAAGAGATAGTCTATATGTTAAGTAATCAGCCCCTTTGTCCCATTACACTTCCAGAATGTTCTAAACAGGACATAAGAGGAGTCCATTCTGGGGACTGACATTTGAGAGCTTGAAAATAAAGTACCACATTCCCTGCCCAATCACCTTAAGATGATGCCCATCGATCAACAAATCCCACTCATGCATGCAGAGCTTCCAATTAGTTTTTTGTTGCTTCTTTTTAAATATTAACAGACAGCCAGAGATTACTGGACTTTTGAGAAAAGCTTTTCCCATAAAATATAGAGCCCTAAACAGTCAAACAGACAACAGAAATCAGGGGAAACAGAAACAATGCAGACTGCTAAAGAAAACATTAAAAAAAAATCCAGCTATAAATAATATTCTGAGGGATTTTTACATCCATTAAGAGAGAACAGTGTGCCATAAAAAATGAACAGGAAGAGAACAAGAAAGAGCTCTTAATATGTAAAGTATAATAAGACATTTTAAAATCATAAGAAGATTTTCCAGAACTGAAGGGTATGAGTTTCCATAATGAAAAGACCCAGTTCATTGTAATAAAAAGACTCACACTATGGCAAATCATTATAAAATTTCAAAACACTGGAGATAAAGAAAAATCCTCAAAAGTTTCTTGTTCTGTGCGAGGGGTGGGGGAGTAGAAACATACAAAGTATAGGGTTCTGAGTAGTTGGACTTTCTGCCACATTGAATGAAGCTAGAAGACAATGGGGAATAAATTCAAAGTTTTGAGGAAGAGTGATTTCCCACCCACAATTTTATGCCCAAGCTATCATTCAAGTGCGAGGGTAAAATAAATCCATTTTGAGATATGCAGGGTCTCAAAATATTCACCTGCCTTACATACTTTCTTAGGAAGTTACTGAAGGATATGCTTCTCCAGAATGAGGGAGGAAACCAAGAAAGAGGAAGATACAGGATCCAGGAAACAGGGTCTCCAACACAGGATAATGGTGAAGGGAATTCCCACAGGAAGGAAAGCCCTAGGAAGACAGCTGTGCAGGAGACCTAGAGAGCAGCTCATCTAATTTGGAGCAAGGAGAAGGAATGCACTGGGAGGTATGTTTCTAGGAAAAAATAATTGATCATGATGAGAGGAATTTATAGTTTTGTCAGACTTTTAAGGGGAGATTTGGTGATAGATACAGAGAAAACTGAGGAAAAGAAAAAAGTAGGTAATTAATAACTTCAGAAAAAAATAGGTGAAGAAAATCAAATCATGATATACTCTGTGGTATAGATTTAACCAAAAATGGTAGCAAAACTATGATGAGAGGATGAAGGTTGGGGAAGTATTTGTGGGGTGGGTGTGGGTATGTGTGGTATGTATTAATAACAGAGCTACAGTATTCTGTACCATAAAGTCTGAAGCTAATGTCTAAAGTAGAAAAACCAAGAAAAGTGCAGTTTAAGCATTTTGTTCAAAAATATGAAGAATAAACAAACAGCTAAGAGAGAGAGACCGAATGGTTGCCTCTAAGCAGAGTGTAAGGAGTGATGTTTATTTCATTATAAGCTTCGTACTGTTTGACCTTTACAACTATGTAAGTGCATTATTTTTTATGAAAAGCATAGCCCACACAAATTTTAGCAGAAGTAAAGGGAACCCAGGAGGACGCATAGGTTTTGAAAATATTATTGAAATAGGAAATGAGGGCATAATAATAGCACATATATTACCCATAGCTCTTTAAAGACCAGTTTCCTATTCATGTCATTTCATCCTCCTAGAAAGATAGGCAAAGTCAGTATTATGTTTACAATTGTGGGAACAGAATTTTGGGGCTATAAGACCCCCCCAGGATTTTGGGCCTGTAAGTGGTTCCTAATCTACTGTATCACTACACCTCGTAGGTATCTGTTTGAATCTTTTCAGATTTTGTCACTTTGGTTTTTTACTAAGAAGACACCAGGTACTGGAAAGCATCCTTTTTAAAATCATGACAAAGAATATATGAAAACAAATACATGCGTGTGTATGTATATACATAATGTGTGTGTGTCCTGGCACACAAATTATACAAGGCCTTGCATTATGAGATCATGAGAGGAATGCAAAGTGCTATATAATGTTCATGGGTAAGGAGGTATGTGGTAGATAGATTTCCTTAGAAGGTGGTATATATGAGATGGGCTAGGCTCTGGATAGAGTATGGTTTCTGTAGTCTGATTCCCTTCCTCACTCTACCCTATTCCTTGAATGAGATTGACATAAAGTACCTAGCTGGACAGAATTAAAGAAACCCAAAGGATCAATAGACAAAAGACCCTAATAAGGTGACCTACAAATTATCAAACAATATATATAACAAGAGAAAGTCCTTTGCAAAGTAAATCTTTATGTTCGATTACCATGACCATAGTCACTTAATGAAAGATTTATTGCTTTGTTACAAAAGGATTGTATTGGCTTTGAACAAAATACAAAAGTAATAGTTTTTTTAAAGTAAAACTTCAAAATTCTATCAGCTTTCAACAAATACTTATTGAATTGGTGAGACAGCATTTTGGGGAGAAAGCTAAAGTTATAGCATGATTTATTTCTGAAATTTCTTCCAGAAAATGAGGTGTAACCTCCATTGCCAAAGCCATTTATTTATAGCTAGAGCAAAAAAAAATTTTTTTTAAGAAGGCCATTTGTGGGTCTCTGTCTTCATTGGCCCCTAGGGAGCAGAATCTGACTTAAGCCTTTTTCATTTTTAAAAGTTCTCCTTTATGACATGGTATTTGTAGGAATCAAACCCATTCCTACTTATGTTACGTTAACATTACATATTGCTAACATCATCACATGGAAGATGTATGTTGTAGCCTATAGAGCATTGGAAATAAGGTTAAAACAAAATTTAGATCCTAGTTCTGGCAATTAATTAGGAAATCTTAATCTGTCTGAATTTCGGAAGGATCCTTCTCTGAATGAAAATGACACCAACATAGCAGTAGTTCAAGATCAGATTGATGTTACATTAATAGTAAGGCTCTTTAAGTTGTTACTGTAATTACTTCATATTCTTCAGCCATTTTTTTCTTTGAGATAAAGAGGGAGGTGGTGAAAAGAAAATGGGTTAATACCCTCTCATAAGAATTATTGTGAAAATTAGATACTGTCAAATCTAAAGCATGTAAAATTATGCTTGGTGGCATCGTAGAAACTCAATAAAAGATGGCTGCTATTATTTCTTTATCACACAGAGGTCAGAATCTCCCAGTGACTTCCGGGGCCTGCAAACTGGCACATACCCTCAAAGGAAAAGCCTTGGGTAAACGGAGTGGGCTGGTGTGCTTCCTTCTCTCAGGGATAGTAAATCCCTCAAGTCCTGCCTTGATTTGCTTCAGTTCTTTCAAACTGATGTTTTATGTATTTGGTCCTGCTTTTATAGTATGTTTAATAGACATACAATATTTAGATTGTTCTTCATCAAGGAACAAATCATTGGGGCTTACAGTGAAAGATTTAATCATTTAGAGGCGGAAAGGAAATTCGAGGCTGAAGTAGTAAAGAGGAATCACTTTATTATAATTGAACTTTAAAAATGAATTGGTCTTAGGAAAATAAAAGTTTGGCAGATGATATTTTAAGCTTCAGAGTCCTAATGGAAAGGGGCCATTTATATACTTAAAGAATAAAGAGACCATGTAATGTGTTGTGATTAAAACTATATGTTTGTGAGGCAGACAGACCTGGGTTTGAATCCTAATGCTGTTACTTAGTAGCTGTGAGACCTGGGGCAAAGTATATAATCACTCCTAATGCCAGTTGTCTTAACTAATAACACTGTTTCATTTAAGTACTGTGAGGATTAAATGAGCTAATGCATGTGAAGCTCTTAGCGCAGTTCTTGGCATGTAGTAAGCACTTAGAACATGTTAGCTGGTGCTGCTGTCTTCCTTGGAAAATAGGATAGCATGGATGGAGCAGAAGTTTCAGTTTGAGGGATGATGGAGAATAAGGTCAGAAAGATAAACTGGTGATACACTTATTTGGAGTAAATGACTAAGGGATTTGATTCTAATTAGGAATTGAAGATAGACTTGAGATTTTTGAGTAGGAGAATGACATAAATGTAGAACCCTAAAGTAACAGAACTAGAAGATTCCTTAAGGGTCATAATCTGGACTCCCGCTGTCATAAATGGGGGAAAGGAGACCCAGAGTAGTAACAAAAGTAAATAGTTGCAGAACTGGAACTAAATCTAGGTCTTAGACCTCCCTTGGACTCAGTCATGCCACAAGAATAAGTCCAAAGGGTTATTGGAGATTTGTCAAGTGCTTAAAAAATAGGAGTTCCCAGCAGATTTGGAAAAAAGGAAACAAGTGTTCAGGTTTTGGTTTGTGTTATATAAAATAAATAAAAAGTCTTTCCATTGCTACTTTCAGCCAAACAAATTGAGGTTTGAAAAATCTTAATTAGTTAAAAAGTTCTTTTTTATCACTGGTAACAACCTCAGAAATGTTTGTTACAGAAAGTTAAAAAAAAAAAAAAAGATGAGTGGTTCCGTTATAGACTGCCTTCATTGGCACTTCATGGTATTCGTACTGCTAGTGAGATGGAAAGTTGAGGTTTTTGCTTAAATAAAATTGAAGATCATAGGTTGTATATATAAACTTTTAAAGTTGCTGTGAGCTAGGCTGACGCCACGGCACTCACTCTAGCCCAGGCAACAAAGCGAAAAAAAAAAAAAAAAGATGAGTGGTTCCGTTATAGACTGCCTTCATTGGCACTTCATGGTATTCGTACTGCTAGTGAGATGGAAAGGTGAGGTTTTTGCTTAAATAAAATTGAAGATCATAGGTTGTATATATAAACTTTTAAAGTTGCTATTTCCCAAGAATTTTAAATAAAAAAATATAAAAAGAGTTTAATTCTAGGAGAGCCCTTTAGGCATTACTGCATAGATACTAATAGATATTGGTTGGGATTATTTCCTATGTGCCAATAAGTTTTAAGATTTTAGGTTAATGGAAAAAGATCTAATTTATTTATAGCATTATACATTAATGATGAAATAAGATAGCTTTTAACTATTCAAATATTTCTTGATAATTATTTCTTAAGATTAATTCTTCAGTAGAAAAATTTAAATCTTAAACATGATATTTTTTATGTATTTGGGCTCAAGAAAACATTTTTGTCTGAAGGCTGTATAAAAATAAATAATTAAAGTAAATGTTGAAACCCAGAATATATACCTATAGCCTATGAGTATGTATATTCTGAATGTAGTTCAGCAGTTCACTGATGGAAATGTTTTGTGACCAGTATCATTCAAACACAGATTCTCATTTGTTATAAGAGCAAGAAACTTCCTTAGAATTTTAAAGTTATGTTTTAATATATCTAGCCATTTTAGCTGCTCTGTATTTTTGCTACTCAGTAGGCACACTTAAATTTCTGACTTAAGAATTGTTATTTTCAGAAGAAACTAACTTTTCAAAGTAAAACTGAGTATCTGTTAAGTATTTTGAAACGTTCATAAGCATTTTCTTGGAAATAATTGATTTGGGTATGTAAAAATACAACTTCAGGAATTATGGGACTTGATTGTGTGTGTATGTGTGTGTGTGTGTGTTGTGTATTATTAGTGGGTGATTTTGAGGAGGTTTTATTCTTAGCATATAATGTTTTACAAAATCTTTAAGCAAATAATAATCCAAGTCAAACAATACGATCTTTTAAGCTGTACTGAGAGAGCATTTAATATGCAGTTTACTTAATAATATAAATAATACAATTGAAATAAGTATTTGGATGTTCTCACAGTTATCAGAAACATTTGTTTAGAATATGACTTTATATATAATAATTTCATGTGTTCTGATTTAGCTAACCCATAAATTTACCTCCTTCCTCCGACCATCACCACCTTTTTACTCAAAATGATACTTTTTATGTTCACTTTGTCAGGTAACAGTTCTTGAGTATTTCCTGCTTCTTGGGCCTCTCCATGGTGGATTGCTGTGAAGAAGAATCAACAATAGCAAACAGGGAGAAGTTGACAGTACAGTTAGCATTTATGCCTTATCTATACATGATTTGGGACAGTTTTGCCAAACATCGAATAATTTTCCTGTGGGAAACTTGAGCCCTAAAAGGAAATGAGCATAGCTAAAGTGCTGCATATCACATGGGACTTAGATTTATTTTTAGAATGGCACTGTAAGGCCATATTTGGATTGAAACAATGTGATAGCAGTACATGATTTTATTAAAGAAAGGGCCATCTTTTCTGAGGAAGTCACCTACTTTTCTATTCCATTATATGCTATAGATTGAACCTGATACTTATATAACCATTCAACCAATATAGTTTTAAAGTATACAATGAAGTTAGAGGCACTTACTTGGCCAACATTTTTAGAGCCAGCATACTAAGTTTGATTTCTTTAATAAAGATTCTGTGGCAGTTCAGTGATTACAGTGCATGGTTGTCTTTTGGTTTTGCATATTTGGGGTAAGTTGTTTTCTTTATTGGGAAAGGAAAAGAAAAAGAGTAAATGAGAGGAGTTATTTGGAGTTGTAATTATTTGACTTTCTTGAAATGGAAGAGCTCTGTCTTCTTTATAATTTCATTTGGTTAAAATGAATTATGATGTTGATAACATATAATAGATTTCTGAGTTGCATACTGTCTAATTGCAGATCCCCCACAGGACACTAGTTCCCAAACATGAAAACCTGCCAAGTACACATTTCGTCCCTTGGCTTCTTTCCCAAGGTTGGAAATATGCCAGCATCATAAATCTCTAAATCTGATGAGAAAGAGCTACCATTGATATACCAGGCCTTATGCCACCTACTTTCCATGTCTCTGTGAGCCATAGATTGCATAGATTTTATAGATAGGGGTATTAAGGTTCAGATTAGTAGTGACTTGCCCTAGGTCACACAAACTAGTAAGTGAGAGATGCCACATTCAGAGACAGACCTTCCCAACTCTTGAGTTTGTGTTCTGTTCATTACATTGTGATCGAAGCAGAATACCTAATTCCATCTTCTCCATTCTTTGTCAAAAGGTCAACTCTAGCCTCTGTGGCCAGATTCTGAAATGCCTTCATTTACCTCCATGTTCTTGGATATCTAATTCATCTGCTCTGTTTAATGTCTTAGAGCTTTGGAATGGAAAATTTAAGACATTAATTACTGAATATCAATACAACATTTTATTTATTTAAATATATAGAGATCAGTTTCTGCCTCTTTTTGATCCAGCTTTTGAATTCTGTTATTTTGTTAATCAGTGGTAGTTTTACTGTAATTATAGTTTTTGCCTCCAAGAGCAAATCACCAAGATAAATATACAAAGCAATATCTACTCACAAATCCAGTTTCTACTAAAATCCCTGTTATCGCATTGGTGTGGAAGAATAGCATTGCAGGACAGAGATCCCATGGTTCCTAGTTGTAAGGAAAATACTGACTTGAAGAGCAATGTTGCTAGTCACATAGGGATAAGTAAAAATGTGTTTGCATGGGTACACATGTATTATGTTCTTGAAAGCTAAATTTAAGGATGTTTTTGTGTTGTCAGTGTTAAATGAGCCTATCAATCAGATATTTATTTGTTAAATTCTTGTTGGTTTGACAATGAAATTGACTTGAGGGCCTTTAATTTGTTTTAGCTATACCTCATATTACACCTCATATATGAGGTATGAACACTATACCTCATATTACTGAAGTAGTGTGGTATCTTATTAGAATATTTATAATTCAACAAAATAGAAAAATGTACATAAGAAATGGATTTAGAAAATAGAGGTAAACAGGAAGATAATACATACAACAGATACACAGGCTATGAGATCCTATGTTGTGTAAGGTTGAGCTGCAGATTTGATTCTGAGCTTCCTGGAGGGCAAGGCAGAAATAGACATTGGATCATATTTCATGGGGAAAAAATATGTATTATTTTTTAAGAGAAACCATTTTCGATGGTGATACTGCATAATGCGGTAGGAGGTGTCCTTACCATCATGAAGTACAAGGTTTCTGTAGCAGTTTTTTTTTTTTTTTTAAACAAGATCTCAGAACATGCTATTAACCACAACTTAGTGAAGGTGGTTCTGTGAGAGGCTAAAATATTGTTGTCTAAAAATACATCTATCTAGTGGTCAGCCCTAATCAAAGAATAAAACCTAGAATATTTAAAAGAATTTTTTTTCAGATCTGAAATTGACTAAGATACATGTTGAGGATCCCATAGTATCTAAGGAAAATGCCTTTTCTTTGACTAACTTATAGAAGAGCCACATGTTGAGATTTTATTTACATTTTTTTAATGTTTAAGAGCATCATATATTTCTCTGTCTACATGTTATTAGGGCCTTACTTATTTCTGCTTTTTCATAAATACTGAACAACCTTCGTCCAAGGAAGCATTCTAATATGAATAAAAAAAAAAGGCTCGTCTTCAAAGTCTATGTCATGGTAATTTCAGTTATAAGTGTCTAGAAAAGCTTTTTTAAAAAAAAAATTTTTTAAATGATAACATGTTTTCACTTTTATAGTATATATTCATTTGAGTCAAGAATGTTGGTTAGAAATCCAGACCAGTTGGGCTTCAGGCCCAGCTCCCCACTTTCTAGCCAAGTGATTTGACTTTTTTCCTCATTTGTCAAATGGGGGAAAATAGTATCTACCTCAAATGGTGGTTAAGATAGATCTACATATTATTGTTACTTAAATAATTATTATTTTTAAGTCTGTGAAAGTGCATTTGACAATAGGAAATTTCTTTTAGACAAGTGGCTCTGAACCTTATTGTGTGTCATATATGCCCTCAAGAATTAATTTATTCAACAAGTATTCATTGAGTGCCTGCTTGTGTGTCAGGCACTCTCCTCTGCTAGAGATACACGTGAACGAAACAGAAATCTCTGCCCTCATGGAGTTTAACATTCTAGTGAATCTGTTAAAAGCCCTAACCACTCTTAGAAAATGCATGCAAAACTTTGCATACAGTGTCAGAGAATTTATGGTAACCCATAAGTCTGCTTATTAAGTCTAAGGCTAAGAATACTATACATACCTTCTTTTTATTTTGTCAGAATTCTTGTGAGGCATTCCTGAAGATGTATACATTATTTGATTTTAGTAGACAAAGCTATCAAGGGATAAAGTAATGTCATTGTTTTTCTTTATCATGTTTTTTGGCTCTATCTAATTAGAAATGCTGTGAGATATAACATAACCAATTGAAAGAAAATTTCCAGATTTTTGTAGGACCATCTTGGTCTTCCCCAAACATAGGAACATCTGTTTTCATAAGTTTAACAATCTTACTCTCATTCTTTATTTTGTTCACTTAAAATCATTTCTACTTCTAAACATGTGAAATGAAATTACAAATGACAAGAATGACATGTAATTGAGAGATAATAATTTTGCCTCAGGGAATTTTCAGTCCTCATTTATTTATTTTTAGCATCGCACCCCTTCAATTCAACTGTCCTTTAGAGTTTTTATTCTGTCTTTTGAAAACCAAGTCTTTAAAACAACTTCTGACAAGCTGTAGCTGACTTTTAAAGAAGAAAATATAACCAAAAATTCTTATCTTATTCCTATGAAATATATTGTAAAGATAGGATGTGATATATATTGGAGTGGGGTTTTGGTGTTGTTTTATTCTGTTTTCTTGAGTATTACATGATGGCTTTTAATAAAGCATTTATAACATTCCAAATTATTCTTAATAGGAACTAACTTTTTCTTTGGGCAACAACAAGCTACTTTCGAAATCATAATCTTCTCTATGCTGGTTATTTCTCATGGCAGCCTTCCACTGCTTTTTGTTTGTTTGGGTACTTTCTTTTTCTTCCTGCCATTCTTAGCTTTCTATTTTTCAACTTCAGTTTACAAAGGGTGTGTATTCAAAGGGTTTCCTTCAGTTCCCAGTAACTTGTTAATCCTGAGAAGTTACCCAGTGGGCCAATTCTCACAGTAAGGTATAAAAATAGTTGTCCAGAAAGATTACAGTATGTGGTATGACTGTGATTTGAACAAATGGATGACTTTTAAAACCAAGCTGGGGAAAAGAAAACAGCACAAATGCTATTTCCTTAGATTTTTGTCTGCACAAACTATTTTAGGAGAGCCTTAAAATTTAAAAAAGTAACAGAACCTCACCATTGCTTTATCATGTACACTCAAAGAGCATCATAATTGGGGCTAAGAAAGAAATCACCTACAGATCAGACACATGAACAGAGCCTACCTTTGATACTGATGGGCACATATCCACAACATTCATTTCATTAGTTTTATTCTAAAAATTTAGTCCAGCATTTTATTGAGTACCTTAATAAGTGCTGGTATGTGAAGTTGAGTGACTTAACCTCTCTAAGTCTAAATTTCCATTTTGTAGAATAAAGAGGTAATACCTTTTTTTTTTAAGTAAGCTTTATTTTTAAGAACAGTTTTAGATTTACAGAAATATTGTGAAAATATTACAGGGAATCCCCATATACCCTGTTATTAACTCTATTATTAACATCTTATATTAGTAGGGTGCATTTATTACAATTAATGACCCAATATTGATATTATTAACCAAAATCCAAACGTTATTCAGATTTCCTCAGTCTTTATCTAGTATCCTTTTTCTACTCCAGGATTCCACCCAAGATAGTGCATTACATTTCGTCCTTATGTTTTCTTAGGTTCCTCCTCTTGACTATTACAGTTTCTTAGACTCTCCTTGTTTTTTAATGACTTTGACAGTTTTAAGGAATACTGCTCAGGTATTTTGTAGAATGTCCCTCTAGTGGGATTAGTCTGATGTTTTTCTCATGAAGTTATGAGTTTTGAGGAGGTAGAACATAAAGTGCCATTTTCATGACATCATACCTAGGGTACATGCACATGCTATCAGCATGACATCACTGTTGATGTTGACCGTGATCATTTGGCTGAGGTCACGTTTGTTGGATTTCTCCACTGTAAAGTTACTCTTCCCCTCCTTTCCATACTGTACTGTACTCTTCCAAAGGAAGTCACTTGCATAGCCCATATTTAAGAAATGTGGAGTTATGCTCCTCTTCCTTGAGGGTAGAGTATCTGTATAAGTTATTTGGAATTCTTCTGCATGAGAGATTTGTCTCTTCTTCTCCATCTATATAAGTATAGACTCATGAGTATTTCTTTTATACTTTAAGTTATAACCCAGTACTACCTGATTTATTTTTTTGTTCAAATTGCTGCAGCTTTGACCATTGGGAACTCTTTCAGGTGGCTCTATCATGTCCCTATGATATACCCTCATCAAAATAGGTTTTCTTTGTGGTGGGAGCAAAGGGAAGTGCTTCCTTAATTTTTGGCACCACAAGATGTTCCAGGTTCATCTTGCGTACTTAACTACCCTAGTCCTACAATCAACTGTTTCTCAGAGGATTGGCTCCTTTTATTAGCAAATGGTAATTAGATACCAAGATTTAGACACTAGGTGTGTTCATTGCTACTGTACGTTATTGCTTCTACGCCCTCTCAACTGACAGAGCAAGCAAATGTGTGTATGTTGTACTGACTTTTTTTTTATCAGTTGATATGTGGGTTCAGCAAACCATGTACTGCAGTTAGAATGGGGGATAGAGTCAACAAATTTTATATGCAATACTTTGCAACTTTAGATTCAGTTCTTAGTTATATATAGGCAAGAAGGAGGGTAGGACAAGTATATAAATGATTATTCCAAAACAGAGCAGAATAATTAAGAGTGGTCCCAATGTGTTTTAGATATGGTTACAAATTTCCTGGGAGACAAATTGGCAGTATAACTCAAAATCCAAAAACAAGGATTAGGCTGAATCTTTGGGGGAATGGAGTGATTGTGGAAACTATTTTCTCTCCCTTAAAAATCATTGCTCTACTTTATATCCTTGTTTATAGCAAAAGGAGAAGAACAGCCTGAATATACTAAAGCTGGAGATTTGGCAGAGTAAATTATGGTTTAACCATGTGATAGTTCACTCTCATTAAAAATGGTAGAGTAGGACTTGGCACGGTGGCTCACACCTGTTGTAATTCCAGCACTTTGGGAGGCTGAAGCATGAGGATTGCTTGAGCCCAGGGCTTCAGTAGCTGTAATCATGCCACTGCACTCCAGCTTGGGTGACAAAGCGACAGCTTGTCTCAAAAAAAAAAAAAAAGTAATTTAAAAAAGTCTGAACTCGGCCAGGTATGGTGACTCATGCCTGTAATCCCAGCACTTTGGGAGGCTGAGGTGAGAGGATTACTTGAGACCAAGAGTTCAAGACTAGCCTGGGCAACATAACAAGACCCTGTCTCTACAAAAAAATTTAAAAATTAGTGGGGTGCGGTGGCGCGTGCCTGTAGTCCCAGCTACTCAGGAGGCCAAAGCGGGAGGATCACTTGAGCCCAGGAATTTAAGACTGCAGTCTGCTATGATGATGCCACTGTATTCTAGCCTGGGCAATAGAGCAAAACCCTGTCTCAAAATAAATAAATAAATAAATAAGTCTAAACTTATTTTACAAAAATAATTGTGTAATAGGTAGGCATATGTCTACCAAATAGTCACAGTTATATCTGAGTGGTGAAATTCTTTATTTCTGCCCCCCCTCCCCTAGTATTATTATTATGAGGAAGCAAAAAAAATTCCCAGCCTACAGAACTGTGAGAAATAAGTTGCTGTTGCTTATAACCTACCCAGTTCTTGGTATTTTGTTATAGTAGCCCAAACTGACTTAAGACAGTCATTTAGGCTGTTACTAATTTTGTTAAGACGAAACATAGGTCTGACCTTGGATAATATACTAGAAGTGAATAGAAGAAACTGACTTCAGACTCTGCTCCAGCTTAGTGATCATTTGTGGGAGCTAAAATCAGAAATCTGTTTGGTTCTGGGACCATATGATAGAGAAGATGCTAACACCTACTGCCATTCACAAAAATAGGGAAGTCTTAAGAAACATTGGTGGGGGCAGGTGGGGAATGAAATTAGTATTTTGTAAGTGCAGCATAATTGACAGACAGGAAAATGTACACCTTAAGTGTTCATCTTGATGCATTTTGATAGTTGTGTATGTCTGTATAGCCACCAACCAGAGATGGTAGTAACATTTCTATCATCTCAGAAAGTTTACTCATGCCCCTTTCCAACTGATTTCCTACCCTACTCCTCGCCCCCCGCCAAGTAACCACTTTCTGATTTCTGTCACTGTAGGCTTTTGCTCAACATAATGTTTTTAAGATTCATCTAAGTTGTTGCAGGTGTTAGAGTTTCATTTTTATTGCTGGGTAGTATTTCATTATATGACACCATAATTTCTGTCTTTTTCTGTAGATGGACATGTGGGGTTTCTAGTTTGGGGCTATTGCAAATAAGGTTATTAGGAATTGAATTGCTGGGTCATCGTAGTTAACTATATTTTTAACTTTACAAGAAACTGCTGTGTAGTTTATCAAAGTGGTTATATCATTTTGCATGCCCATTAGCAACAATTAAGAGGTCCATTCATTTCACATCCTCACCAACATTTGGTATTTTTATTTTAGCCAGTCTAATGTGTGTCAGTGTGTTTGTTTATCATTTCTGAGCTACATATACTGTTTATTTTGCTGGTTGAAATACAATGGATATGGCATGCCACTATAATTACAGGGTTTCATTTAAACTTTTACTACATTGCATATACAGACTTTTGAAAATTGACTTTTTCAAAGTGCAGTGAACATTTTTAGCATTTGTTATTACATGAAAAAAGCAAGTATTCAAAGAGGTATACATTTCAAGTTATAATAGGTTGTGACAGAATTTCTGTGGGCAAAACATATATAAAATTAATCAAAGTAATGTGTCAGTATATTTAAAATCATAATAAAAATCTTTGGTCATGTTGCCCATAGCAAATTACTGTGTTGTGTATTTAGAGCAGAGGGTTGGCAGACTATCACCTGGGGGCCAAATTCAGCATGCCTCTTGGTTTTGTAAATAAAGTTTTATTAGAACACTGCAGTGCTCACTTATTTACATATTGTATTTAGCTGTTCTACAAGGGGAGAGTTGAATAATTGAGACACTGAATGGCCCCCAAAACCAAAAATTCTTGTTATCTGACCTTTTACAGAAAAGGTTTGCAAGATGTCAGTACTACATAATCCTATAGCATTTTCGTTTTCTTCTGGAGATTAAAGCTGTTTTTCTTGGGATAAATGAAGCAGCCAAAACACAAAACCATTTGATCAAAAAATACCACTGCCATAACAAAATTTTCAGGACATATCAACTGACAGTACATTTCATTCCCTATTCTTTTAAGGTTTCCATCTCTGCACTGTTGCCTTAAGTACATTTATAAAAGCTTGTTATCTGTGAAGCCATTTTACTAGCTACAGCCTGGTTGAGAGGATATATTTGGTTGACTTGATCAATTTGGCCATGAATAGTGTTATCCAATGTACGTTGCACCAGCAAGCTCTTTGCATCATCTACATCTACGTTTAACTCATTAGAAACAAAAGGAATATGTATTGTTGTGTAAAGCTTAATTTTATAAGCCCTGGGTTTGGATATTTTGCAAAAGCTCTTTGCTGTGTTCTTTTAGGAAAGGATCATTCATAATGTAGCTTTATTTTCAGAACCTTTTCAAATTTAATGATGTCATTCTGATAGGAATTTACTAAATTTGTCATTGTTAGAATTTCTGGGTCATTTTTTTTGTGGCTTGACCTCTGGCAAGTCAAATGGATTTATTCCAAGTTCTTCAGCATATTTCCTAAGACCAAATATGTTAAGCAAGTTGTTCACATGGAACTCCTTGATTTATTATCATTCTTTTTTTTTTTTTTTTTTCCTCACAGAGTGTCAAGCAATATTATCATTCTTGAAGGCCTCAAAAATTCAGTGTGTGAAATTTCAAATTGACCTTCTTTCCAGGACATTTTACCCTTTCATTCTTTGATGACTCTACTCCCATGATCAATAGATAAGGGATGGCAGATTGCTGAGAACTGACCAGTTATAGAATGTTTTCAGTTTTTTGTTATTTTTCTATCCTAGGTGAATTTGAATTTCCAAATCATATATATCTCTAATAACTATGTATCCTTTTCAGGTTGTCTTCTCCTTCAGTCTGATATGATTGATATTACTGATATAAAATATTTTGGAACTTTCCATATTTCTTTCAATTCTCAATCTAATTTTCTAAACTTCATGCTTGCCTTAAACTGTAGTCTGTCATTTTTAGCTTGTTTCAGAGCTTTCATTGTTGTTTTATAGAATCCCTAGAGTAAATTCATATGAATCACTGGTTTCCAGTTTGGGCTATTAGGAATAAAGCTACTATGAACATTTGAGTTCAAGTCTTTGCATGCATATATATTTTCATTTCTCTTAGGTAAACACCTAGGAATGAAATCACTGGGTTGTATGGCAGGTATACATTTAATATTATAAGAAACTGCCAAACTTTGGCCCGAGTATTTTTATCATTTTGCCTTCCCACCAGCAATGTACAGGAGTTCCAGTTGTTTCTTGTCCCTTTGCCAACACTTGGTATCTTGGTTCTTGTTAATTTAAGCATTTAGTAGGTATGAGGGGAATCTCATTGTGGTTTTAATTTTCATTTCCCTGATGACTAACAATGTTGACATCTTTTAAAGTGCTTATTTCCCATGTGTTGTATCTTCTTTAGTGAAGTATTTATTCAATCTTTTATACACCTTCCACTTCTTTTTTAATTGGTTGTTTGTCTCTTTATTAATTTTAAGAGATATATATTCTGAATTGTCCTGGTCTGTGGCTTACCTTTTCATGTTTTTAATAGTAGCTTTGGTATAGTAAGATTTTAAAATTTTGATGAAGTGTCCCATTTATCATTTTTTCATTATGATTCATGACTCAAAGGGACCCTTCTAGATAACTCTACAACTCTGTCTCTCTCTCTGTTTAGCTTATTCCTCTCTTTTTTCCTCTTTATGTTGGCTTTTGCTTGAGTGGTTGGTCCCTAAAGAGGCAGCAACTATGGCTATGCGTATGTATGTGTATATATATGTCCTTGCTACATTTTAAGGCATGTAAATGAGAAGACTTTGTTGTATAAACCTGAACAAGTATTTACAAGTACTATGCCCCACAGTTCTAGCCTCCTTGCCCTCCCCACATTCTGTGTGCTTGCTCTCCTTGGTACATGGAGATACCCCCAGACCACAGCTCTGTTTCAGGTCCTTCTCCATGTGCTATATATAACCTAGAAGTTGCCACCATAGAACTAGCTGCTGTAGTCTTAGGTCTCACCTTGGATTTTTTCCTTTTGTCAGAGATCACCACAGTTCTGAGTTGTCTTAATTGTTATTAAAACTGTGTTAATAACTAGTATTAACATAAATGAGTAAAGCTCTTTGGAAAACAATTTGGCAATGTCTTTCAAAGTATAAATAATTTACCGGTTAAGAAAGAGCCTAGGCTTTAAAGTTTGTCAGTTCAAATCCCACAACTATAGAATATTCATAGCCCTGTGAACATGATTACCTGAAAGGCTAGAAAAATTCCTGGACCAGAGAAGAGTATCACTTTCATTTTTCATCTTAAAACTTAAGACTGTCAGGCTCTTGGATGGTGTGCTGATTATGATGTATTCTCACCAAGGAGAATCAACTGTATTGTGCTAGCTATGAAGACAGTGTATTGTTAAAGTAGAAGGTCATGCTTCTGTGTGCCAGTTCTTTAGTATGTGAGCAAATGAAATTTAACAAGGGGAAAGTATTAGAAATAACTGGGTGGTTGGTATGTTTTATGAAGGGTTGGTGATATTATTGACGTTTGTTTGGTTTTAGTTAACTCATTATAGAAGAGGAAACAGTTTTTGTCCATTGGAAAAAAAAAAAAAAGGATATCTTCCCATAGTCTGTTTGAATCCCTTGGCATTTGGTGGTCTTGTTTCATATTGAGTAGATTGTTGTGTGCATTCTTATGCCATTTGTCCCTAAGACAAAATCCAGTTAAGAAATTTCTTTCCATTTGAGAACTGGCACATGGGCTTTATGCCAAAGGATCAATTAAAGCAGCAATTTTTTTACCCAGTTTTTCTAACAGGAGCACTTTACCTCCTTCTTTTGAGATTAGGTTGAGTATTTTCCTGTGGGAGATCCATTTTGAATAGCACATTTTCAGTCTTACAAAAGAACAGTCACCAGCTGCCCTTCTTTGCAGTAGGGATAGAGTATAACATGGAGTGTATAGAGTGAAAAAAGCTACTTTTCTTCATCATTTTTCCTCTTTATGTTGGCTTTTGCTTGAGTGGTTGGTCCCTAAAGAGGCAGCAACTATGGCTATGCATATGTATATGTATATGTATGTCCTTGCGACATTTTAAAGCATGTAAATGAGAAGACCTTGTTGTATAAACCTGAACAAGTATTTACATGATTGACCTAACTAACTGATCCTCCTCCTCATGTTTCCACAGGAGTCTCCCCAGGACAGTGCTATTACCCGGGATATTAACAGGACATTCCCAGCCCATGACTACTTTAAGGACACAGGAGGAGATGGACAAGATTCTTTATATAAAATATGCAAGGTATTTCTCATAAAAAAATATGAGATTTTATAAATTCAAAGGTAACACCACCATTTTAGACTCATTAAAGAACAGGAAATAATTAGAAATAAAATGGTAGGGTTTCTTTTTCTCTTTGCATCAAGATTTTCAGATGACAGACCCCTGGCTCCATATTTAGAGTTTCAAAATTTGTTTTTATGTTAAGAGCTTCTGAATCCTCTAACATTGCAAACTCCTTTTCAGTATTCATATTATAAGTGATAAACTTGGTACCTAGGTTGCCATCAAAAAGTGGGAAGTGCTGATGTCCATCCAGGTGGACCTACAGCACTGCAGCGTAAAAAATGGTGGCAAATACTGATGTCTGTCAAAAGGTCTGTATGTGAACACTATAAAGGAAATGATAGTCTGTTCAATTTCAATGATCCATTTTCAAATAGATTTTGGTACATCAGAACTGCAAGGCCATCAAAGGGGAAGTTGGGACCAGAATTTTTCAGTCTTCATGTGTCCTCAGAACTGGTCTTCAGTCTTCCCATCCCTGCCCCTCCAAGCTAATTGAGTACTTATTTAGCATCTGCTGTGTAAAAAGTACAGGCAAAGCATAAGACATGTCCTTAAGGAACTCATATATTATGATTGAGAAGGAAAAACTAACAGCTAGTTTTAGGGCAGGTTAGCAATGAAGGATAGGCTCACCAATGATAAATTAGATGATTTAAACTATAAAGGCAATTAGAGTTTAGAGAAATGTTTCTTAAGTTTAATTTTTCCGTAGGACTTGCAAAGCTATGATTTCTATTATAATCTTCCTCTCTGATCTTTTTTTTTTTTTTAGCTATTTTTCAATTTTTTTTTCCCCACTTAAGCAGTCACTCCCTCACCTTACTGCAGAATTTCTCGGAAAGAAACCCTGTGTTCACTGCCTCTGGTCCCTCATTATATACTTCTGACCCCACTGTACTCTAGTTCCTAGCTCATGACCTTCTTCATAGCTCTCTTCTCTTGACATTTCACTCTCCTGGTTATGCTGTCACTCTCTCGTGACTTCTCCAACTCCTTCATTATTTTATCTCTCTCTACCTGCCCCTAAAACAGAGGCCTTCCCCCAGATGCTTAGTTGGTAGTTCCTCTAGCTCTACACTATCTCTGTGCATGATCTCTTCTACTCCCAAAGCTTTCGCTATTACCACTGCACACATATTCCCAGATCTACATGAATTCAAGGTCTGAGTTTCCAGTTGCCAATTAATCTCCATGTCAAGTACAGCAAAAAAAGAACAGGTATAAAAATAGAGTTCATTTAAAAACGTGTTACATCATGAAAATTTTCAAACATACACAAAAGTTGATTAGTATAATTTATATCTATTCCCCACCCTAATTCAATATTTGTCAACATATTGTCATAGTTGCTTCATCTGTCCCTTTTTGTCTTTTTCCTGAAGTACTGCAGAGCAAATATTAGACTTCATGATTCTAAATTCGTCACTGTGCATCTCTAAAAAGTAAGATCATTATCCATTTATACCATCTAAGAGCCATGACACATTCAGATTTCCTTAAATGTCCTTATACAATTGCTTACAATCAGGATCCAGCAAGATCCACATTACATTTAGTTTTTGTATCTCTTTTAATTAAAAAACAGTCCTCCTTTTTCCTCCATGCCATTGTCCTCCTAAAGATGTAATTATTTCTGTCAGTTTTCTTTTTCTTCCTTTGTCCAGGTTGAGTTAGATATGATTGATGTCTCTTTTAGCTACACTTCCTTCTCCCTGGACTGCCCTGGTACAGGCCAACATCTTATGTTGCTGGCCCTTTTACATAAGCTGCCTTGAATTAGTCTCCCTGTCTTTGGATTCTAGTTCATTATTTGCTCCATGTTTATCCCAGAATTGGATCATTTTGGTGGCCTCCACAAAAACCTTTAGTGCTGCTTTATAATCCATAGAATGAAATGTAACCTCCTGAGATCATTTTCTGGTCCTAGATTCCTTAGCTTAGCATTGAAGATATGAGGGCTGTCCAGTCAGGCTGGATACTTTCTGGACAGCCCTGTATTTTATAATGTATGCTGGCTTATCCCTTGCTACTTCTTCCCCGAATATTTTATGCTTTAGCCACATTGGACTTCTCACTGTACTCTGATTGATTTACCTGTCTAACTTCCCCACTGAACTGTGATGTTTTCAAGGACAGGATTCATTTCTTATATATGGTAGCATCTGTAGCACTTGGCATAGTGTTCGGCCTATAGTAGGTGCTCATTAAATGTTGATGAACCTAAGTGTCCATCAGCAGATGAATGGATAAATTGTGGTACATATACATAATGGAATATTATATAGCCTTAAAAAAGAGTGAGATCCTGCCATTTGCAACAACATAGATGGAACTGGAGAACATTATGTTAAGTGAAATAAACCAAGCACAGAAGTACAGATCTCACATGTTCTCGTTCATATGTGGGAGCTAAATCTTAAAACAGTTGATCTCATGGAGGCAGTAGAGTGACAGTTACCAGAGGCTAGGAAGGATAGTTGGGGGAAGGGGGACAAAGTGGGAATGGTTAATGGGTGCAAAAATACAATTAGATAGAAAAAACAATATTTGATAGCACAACAAAGTGACTGTAATCAACAGTAAGTTAGGGTATATTTTAAAATAACTAAAAAAGTGGAATTAGATTGTTCGTTCCTAACACAAAGAAATGATAAATGCCTAAGGTGATGGATATCCTAATTACTCTGATTTGATTAACGCACATTGTATGCCTGTATCAAAACATCACCTGTACCCTATAAATATATATAACTATTATGTACTCATAATAATTAAAAATAAAAAATTTTTTTAAAGATTAAAAAAATTGTTGGTGAATCAGTGAAATGACTTCTTCATGTTTCATTACAGTCAACATGAACCTTATACTCCAAACATTTCCCAAATATATCATGTAATTTCCTGTCTGTATGCATTCTTTTAATCTCTTCCATCAGCCTGAAAAACATGATCCCCTTTTTTCCACCTGTAGAAATTCAATACATTTTCATCCTATTACATACTTTGTTATGCTATATGTGCTGAGCACTTTAAATGAGAGGACTGAAGAGAATAATGTATTAACTCTATGATATTAATACTGTGTTTATTCTCATCTTACAAATAAAGAATTTAAGTGACATGCACAAGATCTAGACCTAGATATTAGCAGTTGTGGCATTTAAGTCCAACTTTGACTAACTCTAAAACCTCTGCTCTTTTGTAACTAATAAACTATTGATGGGTAACTTCAAAGACATTGCCAAACTGCTTTCCAAAGAACTGTGTTGGCATATATTACTACTCATTTATAACACAGTCTTAACAACATTGGCATTAACATTTATTAAGTTTTATTAATTTGATAGGTGGAAAGTGGTACCTCATTGTATTACAAACAGATTACTTCCAAAGTTCTCTTTGCATATCTTGTCTTTGGAGAAAGCATACATGTTTCTCATTCTGGAGCTCTCTTATCAGATAAGCTGTGATGAAATCAGGGGGCATAAGAAGATTGCATTAAATTCTGCCTTAATTTATGAAAGCGTAATTATAATATTTGTGTTTTTAAAAGCTATAGTTTCGCCAAAAGCTATTAAATAATGAAACCCATTTATATATTAACTTCATTATTTGGTAAACGTTGGCATCAGTTTTTGCTAAGAGATAAATTCTAAACATACTCAATTCTAAATTTCTTTCTTGGGACACACAGGAACCTTGGCACAAAAAAGAAATGGAGAAAAAAGGGAGTTTCACTAGAAATAAATTTGCCAAACAGGGAATAACATCTTGAATCTGTAAGAATTTCTCTTTCTACCATAGTTTATGTGAGAACTATAAATATTAATCATAAAAACAGAACTCTAAAGAATCAAAGAGTTAACCATGAGGAATGTTAGATGTCAATGTTCTATTCAAGATAATGTTCAGAGGAGATGGGTAGTAATCATTTGCTGCCAAGAAAAATAAAAGTCATAATTCCAGAGGAACCCACAGAGGTTTCAGAGCAATCCTCTTATCAGAAAAGTTATTACTGGTATTGTGGAAAAAATTGTATTTTGGTGTCTTTGCCAAGAGAGTTTTTCCCAGAAAGAAAAATGAATAACATTACCAGTGTTTAGTAAGTGCGTGCTACATGTGAGGTGCTGGCTAGGTTGAATAGGACGTCAAGAAGCTCACAATCCAGTAGAGAAGATGGACAGTTAAAATGCAGTGTGGTAGGTGCTGTAATCACCATGCATGCGTAGCAGTTACCACAGAGGCACAGAGAAGAGAGGGATTAATTCTGAGATAGTTGAAATAAGATTGCGGCCTGAAGGAAGAGTGTCTCTTTCAGACAAAGAAGAGAGAAAAAGACCATCCCAAGCAGAAGGAACAGACTGAACAACAAGGAAACACGAGAAACATTTTTTTAGTGCTAAAGTGGTTTTTGCTTAACCTTCCCCACTCCTTGGCCACAGGAAATACCATGGTGACAGTTCTGTTGATTGTAAAGAAAAAAACTGAGATTAGAGAGAAGTGTTGACATCATTCATTGTCCATCAAAATGTCCCAGTGGGGTGTGGCTTGCATCCTCCAGGGTCTTATATTCCTGTAGGGCTGCCCTGACCCACTAGTGGCTATGTTCATTTACATTCCTTATGGGTTTTTTTTCCAGGCTTATTCCGTGTATGATGAAGAGATTGGCTATTGCCAGGGCCAGTCATTTCTTGCTGCTGTGCTGCTTCTCCATGTGAGTAATTAGGTCTCTATTATGACTTACACATGGCCTGCCTCACTTATACTAGCCTTAGGCTTGAGCATGGTTTTATATTGGGTTTGGCCAGACTCTTAGACATGAGTTTTAACCCCTATATCTGGAAACTTTTTCCTTAAATTAACTTAATGTCATCATGGAAGAGAAACATGATGAGAATAAATGGCAGTGTTGAAAACTAGTACAAGGATAGACTTCCTTTTTGTTACTAGGATGCTTGGATGAACTTTAGCATTGGTTGGACCCTTGGGGATATTTTATCTTCTCTAAAGTAGCCACTGTCATTAACATTTGTTTTGGGATTTATTTATTGGAGTGGGAGGAAGGCAGAAAATTTGGCTCTCTTTGAGTGCCATTTTGTTCATTCATTTGCTCAGCAAAGACCTGTGCCCTCCAACTTTTTGATTTTCTTGCAAATTTATAGAAAAGTTGAAAAATTGTTAACGCGAATATTGTTTACTGAATTTACCAATTAATATTTTCCACACTGCCTTTTCTCTTTTTGTCTCTGTGTCTCTCTTTTCTCTTTTCTTACACGCAGGCATGCACATATATACACATTTTTATTTTTTACTCCAGAAAGATTTTTGAAATTATTTTTTAAAAGTAAGTAGCAAATATCAAGATATTTCACTCCTAAATACTTGAGCATGTGCCTTCTAAGGATAAGGGCATTCTACAGCATAACCATAATAACACGATCACATCCAAGAAATTCCACATTGATTCAGTAATGTCTGATACACAATCCACATTTAGTTTCCCCCATTGTCTACTCTGTAGAGTTCTTTATAGCTTTTTTTCTAATCAAGACATTCTTTTAATCTAAATTACCTTCTTGCCTTTTTTGTGTTCTGTGCCTATGATAGTTTTGAAAAATTCAGGCAAATTGTCACATAAAATGTCCCACATTCTTGGTTTGTCTCATTTTCTCATGATTCAATTTAAAATGCTTGTCAAGAATACCACACAGGTGATGTCAGCAAAGAGTTTTTGAGTATCTGTTGTGGTCTGTACTATGCTGGAGATGAGAGGTGAATAAGGTAGACACGGCCCCAGTCCTTATGGATACAGAGCTAGTGAATCCAGCAAACTAATTACACAAGTCTATGGTTATTAATTTCAGTGGTGCTATGAAGGTATATTAAAGTTTGATACAGGCTGGGTGCAGTGGCTCATGCCTGTAATCCTAGCACTTTAGGAGGCCGAGGTAGGAGGATCACTTGAGGTCAGGAATTTGAGACCAGACTGAGCAAGAGCGAGACGCCGTCTCTACAAAAAAATAGAAAAATTAGCTGGAGGTGGTGGCACACACCTAAAGTCCCAGCTACTCAGGAGGCTGAGGCAGGAGTATCCCAAGAGTTTGAGGTTGTAGTAAGCTGTGATCACACCACTGCACCGTCTTATTGTAGTAAGACCCTGTCTCAAGAAAAAAAAAAAGTTTGATGCAAAATTATCAGGGAGGCTTACATAGATTAAAGGCTTCTCTGAGGAGGTAACCTTTAAGGTGCAACTTGATAAATGAGAAGAGGCATCATTCTCTTTTGTATTTTTCTGTGTCATTTAACTTTTTTTAATGTTATAAAAATAATAAAACAATTTTAAAAGGAAGAGAATACAGAGTAGAACATTAGTGGCGAAGTGAATAGCACAATATATAGAAACTGTGAAACGGGGAAACACTGGGCATATGGAAGGAACCGAAAGAAGGGCATTGTGACTAGAACAACCTGAGTGATGGGGAATAGAGGAGAGAGCTAGGGACAGCCATGGAGGCAGGTCAGAGAGTGTGGATATTGCTTCTTTAAGCAATGGGAAGCTTGTTGAGGGTATTAAGCCATTTTGTGTAGGTTGCAATACACGTTGTATATCCCTTATTTGAAATGCTTGGGACCAGAAGTGTTTATGGATTTCAAGTTTTTTCAGATTTTGGAATATTTGCATTTTACCAGTTGAGCATCCCAAATTTAAAAGTCAAAATGTTCCAGTGAGCATTTCCTTTGAGCATCAGGCTCAAAAAGTTTCAGGTTTTGGAGCATTTCACATTTTGGGATTTGGGATGCTCAACTTGTACAAATAAAACACAAACTACTTTGGTTTTTCTTAACTGTGAACCTAGCTTGTTATTATTGGTAATCATGTGAAAATATGATAAAGCTCTGACATTAATAAAGAGGTCAAGTTTTTATTTTGTTTTAATCAGAGTTTATATCTCAAAGTCTCACAACTTATGTGGTTTATCTTTGTTCTTACCTTCAGCCAACAGACATCTATCCTTATTTAAGTATCATAACCCCTTAAAAATGAGTTTCTGATCAAATCCTCAATGGCTTGTTTTCAATTCTGTTCTGCTTGCCATAGTGTTAAGATAAATGCTTGTTTCAGAGTGAAGAGAGATGGGCTACCTAGCATCAGAATCACCACTGTGGGTCAGGTGACATCTCCCTCACATGTAGCAAAGTGAAGTTGCTTTCCATGACAAAGGCTTCAAAGATCTGGTCTTTGCCCCAAATACCCTTACCTTTCCAGTAATAATCTGCTATGCTTTTCTCATTTGTTACTCAATCTGATTTGCTTTTTAGCTCTGCTTTATTCTCAGTGATTTCTGTGTTCTCCAGCCTACCTCTATCTTGTTCCACAGAAGCCTGTCCACCATCTTGACTGTTCTGAAGGCTTGCTATAGTCACACCAAGCCGTAAATAACATTTCCAGTGCTTTTTATTCCACTCCTTTTTTTGAAAACTAGACTTCTTGCCAGCTTCTCAGGGAAATGTTTTTCCATAAAGCTTTGAAAGATGTAGGTATTATTATAAATGGATAGTATTTGTAAATAGAAGTGAAGAGGGTTTTTTAGTACTTTTAAACATTACTGCAAGCATCTTAAAGCATTGCTGCAAGCCTTAGAATGTATAAAGTTCTTCTATAACAAGTTATGTTTCTATCACCAATGAGGAAGAGAAATAGTTTTACTAGAATGAGTATCAGCTAAGAGAGGTAAAATGGTTAAACAAAAGTCTCACCTGCACTGTGTATCATCCTATTCCTACTTAGCTCAAATTTTGTCCTCTCTTCAAACCTTGTCCTCAGGCAGACAAAATAAAAACTTCCTGTTCTTTATTATTACTGATCTTTCTGTCTAATTCATATTACATTTAATATATAATAGTTGTATGGAAACTCCTTGAGGACAAGAACAGTGCTGACACAGAGTAGGCGTCATTAACTATTTCTTGGCTGAGTGAATGAATGTTATAAAATGTAATTTTAGACCCGAGTTTTTGCATAGCACTAAATTTTCTGCTAAGACAATAAAAAGACGAATTTAATCTTTTGTACAAATATACGAATTTAACATCCTTAAGTATGTTTTGTGATTTCCCACCACCTGCTCTCCCTCTCTTGCCTATCTGTTACAGATGCCTGAAGAACAGGCATTCAGTGTTCTGGTCAAGATCATGTTTGACTATGGCCTCAGGGAACTTTTCAAGCAAAACTTTGAAGATTTGCATTGCAAATTTTACCAGTTGGAGCGCCTCATGCAGGTAAAAAGAGAAACTGCTTACCTTTGACAAAAGAGTATAGGATTAGGGAAAACTAGATTGATAAAATGATGCCAGGGAGCGATGGTAATTGCCTTAGCCTTCCATGGTTAAGGACAGGCTTTATTTTTATCATTTCTCACTGTGTGATAATGATGCCAGGATTAACAACGTGTAAACCTGATGGATGTGAGCTGATAAACATCCAAAAGATCAGATGACTTTGTATTGGCCTTTTCCACAGCCATCTCAGTCCAGAAGTATTCACCAAGGCTCTGAAGCTGACTGGGTAGGATTCTCATAGGCGAAACAAACTTCCCCAAACATTTTTATAACTTGGAAAGAAAATTGTCTTCCCAAATACTTGTCACCATTTTGGGGATTCCTCTTTCTTTAGAGCTAGTTTGTGGTCTGGAAAAGAGAGCCGAGTCGAGTGCCAGCTTAATACCAGATGATAAGTGTTCTTCTGAGCACTTTGGAGATTTTTAGGAAAACATTAAGTATATGACTTTTTTGGCCTATTACTGGTAGATTTATGAGCCTCCTGAGTGGGAGTTTGACAGATGCATATGTGCCCAGAACTAATTAGTTTGCTATTTCAGGAATACATTCCCGACCTGTACAACCACTTCCTGGATATAAGCCTTGAAGCACACATGTATGCCTCCCAGTGGTTTCTTACGCTTTTCACTGCAAAATTCCCTCTCTACATGGTCTTTCATATCATCGACCTGCTTTTATGTGAGGTATGTATCAGAGGTCACAGCACTTTGGCTTTTGTTTGCAGTGTACTTCTGTGTCAGCTCTGTCAAAGCAGAATTTGTTCTCAGTTATTTTATTTCATTGCTGGGAAATCCAGGCTTAAATGACTCTTCTTGGGCTAAAGCTACATTAGTTAAAGATATACTCTGCTGTGAAATACATACTATATTAGACATTTGTATTAGTTAGTATTAGGTTTGATTGTATTTAGTAAAGAAACCCCAAAATAACAATGACTAAATAAAATAAAAGTATTTCTCTCTCATGCAGAAGAAGTCAGAAGGTTTGCAATAGCCTGCCTTTCCATAGCATATGGCTCTTATCCTTATGGTGGATTAGAGCTCCTGCCGTGATATCTGTATTCATGCCAGTAGGGTTAGGGGATGGGGGAGATGCATCCCTCTTTTTAAAAGAGACTTCCCAGAAGTTCCACCCAGCATTTTTACTTATTGGCCAGGTCTTAGTTACATGACCACATCTAGCTACAAGAGGGATTTTGTTTTTTAAGCCAGATAGGAATTTGCTAAAAATTGGGAATTTATTACTAACAAGAAAATAGATACTGGAGTAAATAAGAGTCTTTGCCATGACATAGTTCAGGGATTTTGGGGGCTGGGGCGTGGGGGCAGTGTACGTTTAAGAAAAAATAATTATAAAAATAATATATGTTTGTTACGTAAACTATAGAAAATATAAGCTAAAAGAATTTAAAATATTTCTAGTCCCACTCCTTAGAGGTTAACTACTTTTAATAGTTTGGTCTATATTTCTTTCAGCCTTTCTGTTCATATGTATGTGTATAATTTCTATCTGAAATATTATATGTGTATATTTAAAAATATGATTATACTGTATATACTATTTGGTATCTTTTTTATCTTATATACCTGAACATACACCTCCATAATTTCCTTCTATTTGTCTTAATTATGCCAAACTCAAAACATACAAAAATTCATAAAGAATTTGTATCTACCACCCAGCTTGAGATACTCTAAGAAACAGTAGAAGATATAAACATTATCAAATATTACAATTATTCTTGCTGCTAAGTATCCCATTATTTGGATGTGCTATGATTTATGTAACAAATTTCTAATCCCAAACCTTTAAATTGTATCTAGTTTTTCACTATTATAAGCAACCGTCTGTTAGTTGCTAAAAGCCGGGTGTTATGCTAATTAATTCACATAAATTTTGCAATTGATTATCTCAATAAACCCTTGTGAGAATATTAGTTATGGAAACTGAGGCCCAGAAACTTTAACAGTTAACTTGGTGAACAGAGGTTAGTCCCTCCCTCATTTGTCCTTTGCCCCCATGATTCCCTGATTGGTTAGATGAAGGAAGGCAGGTTGGAGGGATCTCTGAGCAGATTCAGTTCTGGAATATTGGGCTCACGGATGGAGTGATTGCTGTATATGGATTGGAACAGCACAAGATAAAGGAAAAGTCCACCAGGAATTATTTACTGATAGACCATGACTTTATATTTTGCTACGGAAGCACGGAATACTTTAGAGAAGCTTTCTTTCCTGTTGAATGTGAGAATGGGCAAGAAAAGCTCTTCTCTTCAGAACAATGAGAAACTAGGTCTACTTTTAGTAGCTTTTGAGTGTCGGCCCTACAATTTTTATTTTTCAGGACAGTTCTGAGATAATGCATTTCCTTACTTTATTAAATTTCCACAATTTCTCTAAAAAT
>NW_012155173.1:1091161-1116382 GCF_000956105.1 Propithecus coquereli | reverse complement strand
TTCAAGTCTTAATTTCCTCATCTGTAAAATATTGGACTTCTGATTCTAGTTGTATGTCAGACTGAGCTAACTCAGACTACCCTTCTTTTTAACACAGAGAAGCTAAATATACAACCTGAGAAATGTTTAAATACTGGAATAACTTAAGATAAAGGAATGCCTGGATTCCTGAAACAGAGTAGCTCAAAGCTAGTGTGTGTAAACTGATATAACACATCCCAGGGGAATATGGAACTATGTGTAGGTTTTAATGCTCACATAGACAAAGTGGATATGGGGAAGTGATTGGGTGGGTGGATGGGTGGGTGAGTGAGCGAGTGAGTGAGTTGGTCTGTCTCTCCACTCAAGGAGACCCTTAAAAATTAAAAAAAAAAAAAAAAAGAGACATAGTGGATATGATATATACAGTGCTTAACATAGTACCTGGTAATTACTAATGGTTCAAAAAACAGTGCCTACTACTCTAATTATATCCTCTCTGGTTTTTCAAGCACATATCAAACATTTTCCAGTAATATTTTCAAAGAGAATGGGTTTGCATAGAGCATGAAACTAAGTGAGTTCTCAGATTCTTTGAGTCACTATTCCCATCTCCACCTGGTTCAGCACACGAGAGGATGCTCATGATTTCTTTCCCTCCAAAATCTCCTTTCTCAGTGTTCACATTTCAATTAGTGGTACCTGGTTACTCAGGCCAAAGACCTTGCGATTATCCTTGACTCCTCTCTTTCTCACACTCCACATCTAAGCCTGTTGTCAGAATATATCCTGACTTTGATCACCACCCTCATCACTAACACCCTAACCTAACCATCATCATCATTTCCTGTTTCTACAGTGGACCCCACCCAGGCTTTTCTCAGTCCCATCTCTCTTGCCTAAAAACTCTGTACTGGCTTCTTATCTCACAGTAAAACTCAAAAGTTCTTGCCATGGCCCACAAGGCCTGGCACAATCATGTACATAGCCCACAGAGCCTGGCACAGTCATGTACATGTATGTAGTCCCCAGGGCCTGGACCTGGCAGCTTCTCTGATCTTACCTCCTACTATTAATCCTTTTCCCCCTTGCTCTTTCCATTGCACACACCCTGGTGCTGTTCTCAGACTTGCCAAGCATGTTTGCCTCCTCAGGCCTTTGCACTGGCTAGTTTCTCTGCCTGTAATGTTTTTCTCCTAGATGTCTGTGTGGCTTTACTGTCACCTCACCCAATAAAAGGCTCAGCTATCAGAGAGGCCTTCCTCTCTAATTACAGTATATAAAGTAGCAGCTCCCCCCCCAACCTTTTGTGCCCCTCTCTCCTTACCCTATCTTATTTTTCCCCACTGGAGTGGAGGCTCCATAACAAAAGAGACTTTATTTCTTTTGTTTACTGCTGAATCCTTAGCACTAAGAACAGGATCTGGCATATAAACACTGGTTGAATAAGTAAATGAATAAATACACTGTTGAGTTTTTTACTAAGTGATTTATAAAGAAGAGTTAACATGGATTTGGGCAAAGCCTAAAATAGCTTCCATCCAGGAAGCTGTTCCATTGCTCGAAACACTTTAATAATATATGGATCCTTTATTTCCATAGTCTAGATGAGAGGTGTCTAATGTCTTTTTGTTCTTGCCTGTGCTTTCAGTGAATTAAGTCTGACAAGGCTGCCTTCGGTGTGTCTACATAGCACTATATTTTGTGCTTAGATATGTAATTCCTTTTAACCCTGGAGAACTTCGTATGTTTGGGGTACACTTTGGATGATTCCCCTTATTTGCACATTATTTCAGGTGAGATAGTAATTTTTCTTGAAATTGACTCACAGCATGGAGAACCTGCACATTTACCAGGACAGGAGAGAATGGGATTTTTCTGCCAAAAGGTGAGATATGGCATAATACAGTTTAGTTTGTGATAATTAGTTGTCCTTTGGCAGCTATACTTAATACCGAAAAATATTAAGGGAGATACAGACAATAGTTGAACCATTTATTGGGAAAGTGATAATTCATAGTGTAATTTGCCAGTTCAAAATTAAGAAAAATCATTGGCAAGTGCGTCATGAGCCTTGCATTCTGTGGCTTGCATGAGGTAGGAGTATCTCAGTCAGCACATGAGGGTGTGTAGTTTTGGACTCCCCTTTAGACATGGAAGAGAGAATTCACGGTATGCGAATGGTTTGAAAACAAGCTTTTGAATTTTTTGGTGCAGAATTTACAAAGGAAACTTTTGCTCTGCAACTCAATGAAATCCTTTTCCATCGTTTTTTAATTGTTTTTAAATTGTGGCTTGATTTATTCAGTTGTAGAGTTGACCCTTGAACAACATGGGTTTGAACTACATGGGCCCACTTACACATGGATTTTTTTCAATAAAACTTGCACCATTTATGCCTGCCTCTCCTGCCTCCCCTTCCACCTCTTGTGCCTCTGCCACCCCTGAGACAACAAGACCAACCCCTCCTCTTCCTCCTCCTCCTCCACCTACTCAACATGAAGATGATGAGAATGAAGACGTTTATGATGATCCATTTTCACTTAATGAATAGTAAATATAATTTATCTTCTGTATGATTTTGTTAATAACATTTTCTTTTCTCTAGCTTTATTGTAAAAATACAGTATATAATGCATATATAAAATACAAAGTATGTGTTAATTGACTGTTTATGTTGTCAATAAGACATCCAGTCAACAGTAGCTATTAGTAATTAAGTTTTTGGGGAGTCAAAAGTTATACGTGGATTTTCAGCTGCATAGGGTGTCGGCACCCCGAACCCTTGTGTTGTTCAAGAGTCAACTGTGAGACTTGGTAGTACTTTGCTTGACATGCCAGTCTAGGAAACACATAGCTACTTTTGTTCTCATTGTGTTTTAACATTATGATATTATTATTGTTATTTCTGGTATTTGTATAGTTCTTATAAACATCTTATTTTTTCTTCACAGTACCCTGTGAGGTACATAGGGCAAATCAAATGTAGAAACTGAGGCTTATAGCAGTCAAGTGACTTACCCAACTGGTATTGTCTGTACAGTGACAGGAATCCTAGTAGAACTCGGGCCTTCTGGCTCCACGTTACTAGTACTTTCCACTCCATTCCACTGCCTCTTATTGCGAGAGTGCAACAAGAATTAAATTTGGCGTGGCAATATCCAAAATGGCCACAAGATGGGTGTATTGCTCATAAAGCTCTATATTCTTCTCTGTGCCCGTGGGTCTTTTTTTCCGTCTATATATCTTTCTCTGTCTCTATCCTTACTTGCCTGTCTCTACTTCTTTTTCCAGGCCTTTTACTTCTCTTCTCCCTCTTTCTCCATAGAGTGAGCTTATTATGGTTCTGAAATAATTGTATTTATTTCTTGAGGAATTTAAATCCCCTATTCTTAATTTAAAATTTAACAACGTACATCAAAACTGAGCTGTTCATTAAATGTCTCCTCTTTTATGGGTCGACGACTTGAGATAGAAAGATTGTTTCCACTTCTGATATAAGATCTAAAAGGAATTCTACTCTAAATAGCTTATTCCAGGAGATCATGAATGGTCCTGGGAGCTCCCACAACCCTTCCATACTCATAACTGTGTCATGTATACATAGTCAGTGGGGCGGGCGGAGATTGAAAAAAAATAAATTCCTAGGTCTTTTAAAGTTTCGATTTAAGAAATACGAGAGGGACACTCACGCGCGCTCTCTCTCTCTCTCCCCCTCCCCCTCAGCAAAAAAAAAAAAAGAAAAGAAAAATATGAGAGGGAAACTATGTCTATTATAGGAATTTTTGAGAACAAGTCAGATATGTGAGGCTAGTTTCGAAGAAACAGGAACCATGCTATAGGAGATAGCTCACTGAGTTTCTTGGATCAAACTTGAAGACTTGACCATTTTGCTACAGAATCCTGCCTAAGGTGAAATGGAATTTCTGTACCATTGCTTTGTTAGAATTTGTTATTTCAAACATAATGTGCCAGACTTCAAACTACTTGTAAGAAAAACCAAATAGCAATATCTCCAAATTAATGTAAACATAACCATTTGCTATTTGGGGAGAAACAAAACTCCTTGACGTTTGGGAATATTTGCCCTTGGGGGATAATTTTATTCATGAGCTAAAACCAACACTAATTTGAAGTTCATTCCTTTTTCAAATCATTTGTGCAGTCAATATGTATTAGGATTTAAGCTCTATGAGGGCAGTGAGCTCATCAGTCTTTTTTGTTAGTGCATTCACAGTCTTACATAGTGCCCTAAAATAGTGGAATAATCCTCACAGTGACCATGTGAGGTCAATGTAGAGAGATGTATACTGAGACTTAGAGAATTAAAGTAAATTCTCAAAGGGTATAAAGTTGGTAAATGGTAAAATAGGGATTAGATCCCAGGAGTTTCAGACTGTGAAGTCAATTGCTATAATCATTGTGCTGTAAATGAAGGATTAAATGAATGGGACAGGAGCCATTAGGTATTGGTCCCTTTTTGGTGATGTTAGTCATGTAATGATGGGTAACTCAGTCTCTGTGTCAGAGTTGAAACTTACTCTCTATACACTGTAGCTAAGTTCAGCTTTCCTTATAACTAGATCAGACTATAGTTTTATTTCTTCACTTGTCCCTACCTGTTAGAATTGGATTTTATGAGGAAACTTTTGAGTGAGTGCTCTCTTTCTCTGTACCAAACCTTGAATTTTTCCAGCTGTCAAAAGGGCAGTAGTGGACACCAACCACTTTCTTATTTTAATAAGCTGGTCTCCCTTAGTCTTTATCTGTTTGGGTTCTCTGCTACTAATTTGTTTCTTGCATTTTAGAAAAATACTCCGATGGTAGAACCAGAATGTGTAATTCTATTTTGTGATCTTTGAAGGAGTTTGAGTATGAACTATTCGAACAAATTAAATCTAAAAGCTCAGAAATTAAATAGAATGTTTCTTTCAAGTGATTAAGAGTATAGGCCTTGGAGTCCCATAGACCTTGGCTCTCTTATCCTGGCTCTGCCTCTGCTGTGTGACCCAGGGTAGGTTAACACAGCATGGTTGTAGTAAGAGAGAAATAAGATGATGCCTTTAAGTACTAGCTTGGGCAGCAGAGGGAGACCCTATCTCTAAAAAAAAAATGAAAAAAATTAGCTAGGCAGGCATAGTGGTACATGCCTGTAGTCTCAGCTACTTGGGAGGTTGTGGTGGGAAAAATCACATGAGCCTGGGAGTTTGAGGCTGCAGTGAGCTGTGACCGTGCCACTGTGCTCCTGCCTGGGGAACAGAGTGAGTTTGATATAGCTGTTGCTCACATCCCTCAAACACCAGGGCTCTTTTGGCCTGCCTTGTTTTGACCTCCTCTGCCCATGCATCCAGAGTACTTTCGTCAGTCCAGGTTATCAAACATTTATAGATTTTCTTGTGTGCCAAGAACTCTGCTCAGTACTAAGCAGGCTACAGAGATAAAAAAGAAATAAGAATCACCCCAGATTTGCATTCTTATGCTGGTGTTGACACTTAACACTGGGTTCTTGACTTTGGACAAGTTACTTTACCTATGTAGGTCTCGATTTCTTATCAGTAAAATGAGGGACCTAATCCCTGCTCTGTGCATCTCAGGAAGTTGTTTCGATGATTAAATAAAATAGTAAGTATGGAGGCATCTTGTTATCTTTAAAGTCCTGTGTAAATTTTAGGTTCTTTTAATCAGTAAAGAAAATCACACTCCCTGCTCCCAGCATTCTTAATCAGGAAAATGGACATGTGACAGATATCTTTATTTAGCTTCCTGTTAATCCTACCACACAAAGTAGTGAGGACTTTAGAGTCAGGATCTCCTTAATCTACCAGACCTCTTCTTACCCCCCACCATTCACCCACTTACCCAGACAACATGCTTCAGCCTCACTATGCAGAGCTACTAACATTCAGCTTCCCACCTTTGCTGGACTTAACTATGACTCCAGCCCAGCAGGGATTCTGACCTTTGCAACTCTTTTTGAAGCCAGACTTGGAAATCAGCTCCTCTTCCAAAGGCAGCCTATTTCATGCTTTTCTGTGTTAAATAGACTTTGTTTAAATGGCCCATTGCTTGCAGCACATGTTCAGAGGATGGCTCTGTCTCTTGATTTAGGACAGGATGCCAAAAAACCAACAAGTAATAAATACCATTTATTGAAAAGACCGCGTGTGTTTGGCACTGTTCTGAGCACTTTATATACATTTTATATCAGTTCATCTTCGTAACAGTCATCCTTATAAAGACTGTTAGGATTTTTACAGATGAGGAAGCTGAGATTTAGAGAGATTAGGCAGCTTGCCCTTGGTGCCACAATAAGTCATTGCAGAGCGTTGGTCCATCTGTCTGCAAAGCCTGAGCTCTTAGTTGTCAGGCTGTACCACCTCACTCCTGTCCAGGTCACAGCCACTCTCACTCTCTCCATCTGTGTGGGCCTTGACATCACTGCCTGCTCCAGAGGCTGATGAGAGACCAGCTTCCCCAGCCTAAGTGCATAAATTTTAAGAAAACACATTATCCAGAGATAATTATCCAGTTCCTGTGACAGATTAATGACAAGCAAGTGACCAAAGGAAAGGTGTTTTGGACTCCATTTGTACTTCTACCAAAATATCAAACACATGCATCAAGTTTCTACCTTCTCTCTAGTTCAAGATTTCTTAATCTGGGACCATGGATAAGCCTCAGCGGGCCCCTGAGCCCTCTGAAATGGTATGTAGGATGTTTTACTATGGGGGGAGAGGGGAAGTTGGCTTTTGTGCTCTTTTTAGGGGGGAGAAATCATGGGTCTCAAGAGACCTTCAAAGTGGTACAGTCCCTAAACAGTGGTAAGAATAACTGTGCTAATTCATAATTGCAAAGATATGGAATCAGCCTAAGTGCCCACCAATTGATGAGTGGATAAAGAAAATATGGTGTGTTTGTGTGTGTGTCATGGACTTTTGCGTGAAAGAGAAATAAACTTCTATTGTCTTTAAAAAAAAAAAAATCACTGCGCTAATTGCAACAGTGTATAAAATTGATTTTACCTAAATTACAAATCCCATCTTATCCTAGGAATTTGTTAGGGTTCTTTTCTCCCTGAAAGTATGTTTAAACAGAACAAGGATAGAATTTCAAATTTAATCTTCTTTGAGAGCAAAAATACCTCTATGTGTGAAGCTGTGATTTCCAAAGCCTTCTGATAGGTGTTGGCTAACAGTGGGTATGATTCAGAGCTCTGGGGCTGAATCTGTAGCTTCCCCTGCTTCCTGAATTCAATTAAAATGCTATTTTTATAAGTAAGACACAAAATGAATCTTGGACTTTGAAGTCTCTGTTCATTAAGTATGTTCATGCTTACTATGTGAGGACATTAGGAATTTCACAATGAATAGGAATTCCTGCCCTCATGGAGTCTGCATATTGGGATCTATGTATGTCTTCATATCACTAATGCCCAGCAAATACTACATTGTAGTAGTGCTCAACTATTGGATAAAAAAAATGCCCTTACTGCATCCTTATTAGGTTAAAAGGAAGGCCTTTGGCTTTCATTTGTTCAACATCTGATTAGAGTCCCAGTTGCATTCTGGAGATGCAGTGGTAAGCAAAACAGATGTGACCTGTTTCCTATTGGGAAGACAGACAATTAAGTAGGCACCTAATAATTGTAAACTTGGACAAGTGCCATGGAGGCATTGACCTGATGCTATGAGAATACTCATGTATAACCAAAAGACATGGCCCGATAGGGGACGAAGGTTTGCTAAAGGTGGTGTTGGAGCTCTGATCTGAAAGGTGAATAGGAGTGAGCCAGGTGGAGGTTATCCAGGCAGAAAGAATAGGCTTGCATGTTCACTTTGGATGCCATTGCCATTTAGAAGAAAGGTCAATGCAAGGAAAAGCAGGGTCCTTTCTCATTAATTTAGCAGACATTTCTGGGCACTCCCTGTGTGCATGGGCGGGGGACAACAATGAGTGAAACACAGTTCTGGCCTGGAGAAGACACTGAGCATGTGACAGGCAGGCTGAGAGGTACTGGTCTGTCCTGGATGCAGCCTCACAAGGAGGCTTAAATTACTGCTTCTGCTGCTGGCACCTCCTGGTTCCCCATTCAAATGTCAGGCGGCAGTCTTTGTCTTGGGGTTTGGTGCCTCAGAGGTAGCCTGAGCTGGCTGGCTCTGGTATGCAGCCATCCTCGCTACAGAAGTCAGCATCAGCTGTGAACCCATGAGATCTATGGTGTTTTTTATTTATTTTGTGTTTGTGGTAAGAATGGAGGATGAGGTATTTAAGGGAGGGGAGAGGGAGAGAGAGACTGAGAACAAGTGAGGCTGAAGAATGGGAAGAGACTGAGCTGATAAAGAAATCAGAACTTTGGACCAGCAAACTCTGTGGAAGATTGCGGAGCTTTGTGTGTGCCCAGTCCTGAGAGATGACCTCTGAGGATTGATTCAGAAGCAAGGGACAGCATTAGCTAGAGAGATGATCACAGCTCTGTTTTAGAGAAGCCCAGGATAATGACGAGAATGATTTTGAAACAGCATTTTTGTTTTTCTTATTTATAAAAATAATTCATACTCAATGCAGAAACTTGGAAAATATGGAAAAAGTGAAAAGAAATACCCATAGCCTATCACAAAAATGTAAGAGGCAAATGAGAGGTTGTCCTGTGTAAAGGTTCCGGCATTTACCAGGTATTCAGCATACATTAACTGTTGTTATAGTGCTGAGGGAGAATCAACCCTTTTTTCTGTGAGGATAAGGCAGTTATAATACAGGTTAATGAAATATAGAAGAAATTATTTTGTAATTAGCCCTTTAAAATGTATATTTATGGGGGAAAATGTTAATTCTTCTTATCCCAGCATGAGAATGAAAAGTTGAAGTATCCTGAAGATTGGTGAAAATGTTTTAGAGGATTTGGTGTCAGTTGGTTTTTTAAAAGTGCGTAGGGAGCCTCATACCTGCTGCTGTCCCTTCCCACTCACACTGCAGAGCACGCTGGGATGACGTATGTGCTGCCCACAAGCCTCATTTATTTTCTGTTCTTCTACCATTGATCCATTAGGATTGTTTATAACACTTACTGATCATATAGACATTTTATTTAGGTGCTTTCTTTGTGGGTCACTTAGGTACACAATAAAAGTTTACCCCAGCATTGGCCTTAAACCAGAGAAGATCTGGATTTAAAGATGTTACTGTCCAGCTTGTACCTCACCCCAAATGTTGAATGTGCATCTTGCTATAGACTGTAGCCAGAGCATAGTGCTGTCTTCCTTCCTGCCCACCCCTGGGCAGCAGCCAAACTCCAGGAGTAGAGCTCTGATCAAAGCAGGGGTGTAAGATCCCAGCTAGGGGAGGTGTTCAGAGAGTCAGTGGGAGAGCAACACCAGGCAGCTCAAGTAAGACTGAAAGGGCATAACAGAACAGGGAACTGGAGACGCTGGCACCAGTGTGCCGCAGTGTGCCTATTCCATCACTTGTGTAGATCTCAGTGTCTTCATCTATGCAATAAGGAAGTTGGACTATACTAGCTCTGAGAGTTTCAGTAACCTGGACCTGGAGACCTAACAGGCAGGTTTACAGGTCAGCAGTTTAATGCTGATTATTGAAGCTTCAAGAGGGATGAATATTAGCTTTCTCATCATACTTTAAATAGTACTTATCAGTTTTATCGCTTTTATATCTCATAATTTTAAAAAATGTAATTTAAAAAAACACTGTAGTGAATGGGTTAGCAGTTTGGAAGAAGAAATCAAACAAAAGACAAACTACATCTTAGAGCCTTAGTTATGGTTTTAGATTGAAGAAAGAATGGGCCAGCCAGTAAAGAGGGGAAAAACCTGTGAGGTAGAAGGAAAGCCAAGAGAATAAAGGGAGAAAATATTTTCTAGGAGAAAAAGAAGTGGATTAGTTATGTTAAAGCATGAAAGTCGAGGAGTTTTGATGTCTAGTTGGGAGAGGTAAGATCCACTGGACAGAGTAAAACCATGGGTGACTTTCAAGAGGGTGCTTTCTGTACAGTAGTCAGAGCAAAAGCCTGATTTATAGAGATTAAGGAGGGAGAGATTATGAAGCAATGGACATGAAGATATAGGCCCGTGGTTTGCAATGGATGGTAAGAAAAGGCCTGAGAGAAAGGACAGTAGTTTGATGGGGTGAAAGGGCATCTAAGTGGAGTGGTCAGCAGAGCTGTGTTTTTAAGGGCCGAGAGAATTGTGCCTATTTGAAGGCAGCACAGAAGGAGCTAGTAGAGAGGAAAGGAGATAGAGAGGTGGTAGGGTGGTGAGGTGGCTACAGCTTGGACTTTGGATGGAGTCCAAACACATGGGCTCAAATCCTAGATCTGCCAGTTCCCTATTGAGTAACCTTGGTCAAGTTACATAACCAACTTCCTGATACCTCAGTTAACTTGCCTATAAAATGAGGATGATAATAGTGTACCTTATACACATGGTATGAGATCACAGATTTAAAGCATTTAGCAGCACTGCTGGTATGTGCTAAGTAAGATGGTGGCTTATTATTATTAGGACAAATAGGACCCAGAACTCACATAGGAGGTAGCATCTATAGGGTGTTCATTAAAGTATTAAGAACCAAATATCTCCAACAGAACCCTGGACACAGTAGTCATTGAGCAAGAATTTGGGGTCCTTGGCTTATACCCCACTCTGATGATTTCACTCCAAAAAAATAGGAAGCACGACTTCCATGGTTGCCCAGATCACCAGAAGTCTTGGTCTTCTGTGTAGGCACTGAAGTACCTACCATTTTCTGATACATCTTAATTTGTGCTATGATTTATCCTATAGATTAGTCAGAAGAAGTTGAAAAAATATGAAAAAGAGTATCACACCATGAGGGAACAGCAGGCCCAACAAGAAGACCCCATCGAGCGATTTGAGGTTTGTTTACTTAAGGCCTGGATGATGTGAGGAGCTTCCAGCCTTTCATTTCATATAATTGTGCCTGTAACTAGCTTTATACATTCTTTTTAAAATTCAGTTCCACTGTTTCTGGGTTCACGTTTCAGTTTGAGTTTACAAATAAGAAAGCAAGATCTGTTTTGCTTCAGACCAGCTGCCTAGTTTGTTACAGTTCAGTGGCCTTTCCTCATAGTTAAGTAGCTGCTTGACAAGGTCACTTAAATCAGTTAAGTATTTCTTTATGGAGATAGAAAATAAGAAATTGTTGATTTAGAAACACAGCAGGATCAGCCACATATCTTCTTATTTCCATAAGATAGAGAAATTCATTTTGAGATTTAGTCTTGAGAAATTGTCATTTCCATGTGATTTTTATGTGTCTGTAACTGGTTTGCTTCTACCCTTCAGAGGGAGAATAGGCGTCTACAAGAAGCTAACATGAGGTTGGAACAAGAAAACGATGACTTAGCCCATGAGCTGGTGACGAGCAAGATTGCACTGAGGAAGGACCTGGATAATGTAAGTCCGAGAGGTCTGAAGGGAAAGGTCACACTGAAACACTTGATTTCTCTCTTAATCAAGTGAAATCCTTTCATTTTAGTGTTTGCCATTTTAGTTACCTACAAAGTTTCCCTCTTACGATACAACTTGCTTGTCAGCATTACTTCCCTCCTTTCCTTCAGGGATTATCAGTTATCTCACTAAGCCATACCACATTCTTTTCTCATTGTACACACAATCCCTGACCTCCTTTCCCTCACGTTGATTGGGAGACCTTTTGGCTAGTTCTTATGTTATCACAATTGGCAGTAGCATTTAATCATTATAATTTCCTTAACTTCCCCCTAGACAAGAGATTTTGTTATCCTACATATTTTGTGCCTGTTGAATATTCCGATTGGAATGCGGCTCAGTGCCTCAGCAACTTGCAGTTTCATCAGTAATTTCTGTTGGCCGAATGTTCCATTTTTCTATGCTTCTCCTAATATGAAAAATTTTGAGATGATGGCATTCCTGGCAGGGTGCTTTTCCATTTTCTACACTACAAGCTTCCGTTAGAAGAAGGTGTAGTCTCTCCAGGTTTAGGTTAGGGGTTGGCAAACTTTTTCTGTAAAAGGATAGATAGTAAATATTTAAGGCTTTGTGGCCATACAGTCTCTGTTGCTACTACTTAACTCTGCCATTGGCGCAAAAGCAGCCATAGACAATATGAAAATGAATGAGCATGGCTGAGTTCCAGTAAACCTTCTGTACAAAAATAGATGGCAAGCTGCTTTGGCCCATGGAGTATAGTTTGCCAAACCCTGACTTAGATTTCCCTGCCTAGGATTTTACTCTACTGTTCGTTGGTTTCCTAAGGATCTAGGGATAGGCTCAGGGTTTATAGGGATCCTGCATTATATATTGAACCCCATAGGATGTCCTTGACATCCACCAAAAGTGTATGAAAATTTTGTGTACTAGTGCACCACTTTGAATGTTCGTGCTTTCATTAGATTCTCGTAGGTAGAAAGTCTGTGGTTTCATTAGATTCTCAGAGTGATGAACACATGAGTTGAAGAGAGAGGGCAGCCACCTACCAGCTCTCATTACCGGTCTGTAGAAATAGAAGAATGGTGTAAAAATCTTGGACAGACCTGGATTCTAATACCAGTTACTCTACTTTCAGCTCACTGGAGACACCCTGTAAAATGTGAGGAGGTAGATTAATAGCTGTGTCACAGGGTATAGTGAAAATTACATGATTTGGTATAAAAAGCATCACCAAAAAAGAAGAGGCACAGACAGCGTGAACTCCTCTGCTTGTCATCTCCAAATAGCTTCATGTAACTGGGAAGGCTCCTTCTTCCAGTGTTTGCAGGGATGGTGTTTCAAGGTCATTAGCCCTCAGTGACCAGAACCTGATATCTCTGACTGCTGTTAGCTTACCATAGTCTCATCAGGGCTGGGTTTTCTCCCTGTGGTGCAGACTGCCAGCATGCTCTCTGTTCCTCTTTGTAGAAACACCGTACGGGTCATTCCCTCACTGTTGAAGCATTTGTGCCTAGTGAGTGGAGGGAGGGAGGTATACACTGAGCAGGGACTATGGAAGCAGGGCCAGAAGTGTACACCTGACATGGCCCTTAGAGCAGCTGTGGGTCATGTGGAAAGGAGGTACAGAGGAAAGGAAAAGAAAAGAAAATGGGCTCTGAACAGGAGCCATGTGTTCTGTAATGAAATTATATTAAGAGGCAGCTTAGGCTAAAATTCCAGGTGAATTTTTTAGTTTGAGCTGTTATATTTTCCAGTCACATGGACCCAGTAACAATGTCAACATCTCACTAGTTAGAAGCGGATCGTAGACTACCTATGTTCTTGAAACTTGCCCCTAACCGTGTAAACCTTTTCTCAAGTTGTCCTATCCCGATACAGTAGTCAAAGAATTAGGTTACATTCCTGATACCAGGAGTGAGAAATAATAAAAATAATAATACAAGCTTCCATTTACTGATGATCTGTGGTGCCAGCACTATGATAACACTCTACTACACTCATATCTCTTATCCTTACCTCAACCTTGTGAGGACCATAACATGAGCCCCATTTATGGATCAGGATTTTTTTTTAAACAATCATAAACCTTGAGACTCAGAGAGGTGAAGGCACCCAGGAAGAAGCAGAGCCAGAAATCTAACCCAGGCCCATCTAACAGGAATGCTCAGGATTTTTTTTTTTTTTTTTAAATAATGCCACACTGTCTCTACAATAAATATGAGACAAGAAGCTGTGATTCTGACACATAACAGCTAACATTTCTTGAGCACTTACCAAGTGCTAGACACTGTTCTAAGTGCTTGTATATATTATCTTTTCAAATCCTCAAAATAGCCCGTGTTGTAGAAGGGATGTGTGATTCCCATTTTACTGATCAGGAAACTGAGGCAAAAAGAGGTTAAATATCTTCCACAGATTACCTAGCCTAGTTAGTGGCAGAGCCCTCTGACACCAGAGCCCACACTCCTAACCAGGCTGAAGAGCAGGGCCCTGCTGACTTGAGGGTTCAGGGGCATCCCACTTGGGTCCTGTCTTCCAGCCATCTAACATGCCGAGGAGACAAGCCTTTCCCACAGGGGACTTTCCCTTTCCAATTTAACTTCTCTCGTTTTCTTTTGAATCATCACTGAAAATCAGCTAGTTTCTTCCCCCCAACGAAGGAAGAAATGTAGGGTCTTCTCACCTTTTTTTTTTTTTTGACATTAGGGATTCAGTCGGATTTTTCAAATTTTTTTATTTTTTGTAGAGACAGGGTCTCGCTCTGTTGCCCAGGCTGATCCCAAACTCCTGGCCTCAAGTGATCCTCCAGCCTCAGCCTGCCAAAGTGCTGGGATTACAGGCATGAGCCACTGTGCCCAGCCATATTAGGTTTTTGAAAGAACTTCATTCCTTTCAGTTCTTTGCTTCCTGCGTCCCACAGAAAAGCTCTGGTGTGAGGCTTACACAATTTCCAGAGCCCTCTTTGTATTTCCAATTGATTTTACATCACTTTTGTTGTTCCTCACCTGTCACTTTTGCTATTCTTCACACAGCAGCTGTGGAGAAATTCCAAGTCAGCCACTTAATCCCTGGGTGACCCCAATCAAGCTTTCTCCTCTATGAAATGGGAGTAATGACTAGACCTGACATTGGTGCTGAAAGGATGAGAGGGAACCTTTGGAAGGTTCTTGGCAGGGCTGACAGGATTGTGTCAGATTCCCCTGTGGCATGGTCGCTCCTCTACGGTGAGATAGACATAAGAGTGCAGGAAACTGACTTGGGAGCCCATGTGTGGGGATGTGACCTTTGGCTCCACCAGCTACTAGTACTGTGACCTTGAGCAGGTTGCTAAACTTTCCCAATTGAATTATCTTGACCCTTTTATTAAAAATCAATTGACCTATATGTGTGTGTCTACTTTTTGATCATTTATCTTCTCTATCGATCTGTATGTCTATCCTTATGCCAATACCACACTGTCTTGGTTATTGTAGCTTTATAATCTTAAAATCAGGTCAAGTGAGTCCTCCAACTTTGTTCTTTTAGAAAATTATTTGGCTACTATAAATCCCTTGCATTTCTGTATAAATATTAGAATCAGCCTGTCAATTTCTAGAAATAAAAGCCTTCTGGGATTTTGAGTGGAGTTTCATTGAATCTATAAATCAGCTTGGAGAGAATTGATATGTGAACAATAATTGAGCCTTCTAATACATGAACATGTTACAATTTTCATTTATTAAGGTCTTTCTTGACTTCTCTCGGCAATGTTTAGTTTTCAGTTTATAAGACTTCTACATGTTTTAATCTGTTGCAAAATGGTATTTTTTTTATTTCATTTTCCAATTTTTTTTTTTGGCTCAAACAACAGAAATTTATTTTCTCACAGTCTTGGATGTTAAAAGTCTAAAATCAAGGTGTCAGCGGGGTTCATTTCTTCTGAGGTCTCTCTCCTTGGCTTGCAGAGGGCCACCTTCTTGCTATGTCTTCACATGATCTTCCCTGTCTCCAGTTTTTTATTGCTAGTCTCTACAAATACAGTAGATTTCTGTGTGCAACCTTGTATCCTGTGATCTTGCTAAACTCACTTATCTAGTAGCTTTTTCATATATTTTTCTAGGATTTTCCGCACGTGTAATCATTATCTCTGAATACAGGCAATTTTACTTCATTTTTCTGCCCTTTTTTTTTCTTGCTTCACTGCACTGACCAGGATCTTCAGAACCATGCTGAATGGTGAGGGTGGACATCATGGCCTTGTTCCAGACATTAGCTGTAGGTTTTTCATAGAGCAGGTTGAGGAAGTTCTCCTCTGTTCGTATCTGCTGAGAGTTTTTGTCATGAATGGGTGTTGAGTTTTTAACTGATTTTTCAATGTAAACCAACCTTACATTCCTAGGATACACTTCACTTGGGGTTTCTATTTTTTATTAAGATTTTAACTTTTATTAGATATTTTTATGTTCATAAGGAATATTTGTCTGGTGTTTTCTTTAATGTTTTCATCTGTTTTTGCTATCAGGGTAATTCTGGCCTCATAGAATGAACTGGGAAGTATTCTTTCCTGTTTCCTTAAGGACTTTGTGTAGTATTATTCTTTGATTAAATCCTAAGTTGCCCAGTGAAGTCATGCTGGTTTGGAGTTTCCTTTACAGGCAGTTATTTAATTGTGAATTCAATTTCTTTCTAGTAGAGCTATACAAATTTTCTAATTCTTCATGTGTCCATTTTTATAATTTGTGTCTTTCACGTAATTTATCCATTTCATCTTGTCAAATGTATTGACATAAGGTTGTTGATATTTCCATATTCTTTTAATGTTTATAACAGCTATAGAGATGTCCCCTCTTTTATTCTTGATATATTTGTGTTTTTTCCCTTTTTTTTTTTAATCAATCTAGCTAGAAGTTTAACAGTTGTGTTGATCTTTTCAAAAGCAAACTTTTGGTTTCACTGATTTTCCTCTATTTTGTTTTATCAGTTTCTGCTTTTTATTATATACTTCTACTTTCTTTGGGTTTAACTTGCTCTTTTTCTGACTTCTTAGAGAGGAAGCTTGAATAATTGATTTTGGACTTTCTTTTCTAAAATATGCATTTAAAGTTATAAATCTCCATGTAAGCACTGTTTTCAGCTGCATCCGTTCCGATATATTGTGTTTGGTTTTTTTGTTTTTTTTTTTTTGGTTTTTTGGGGGGTTTTTTGCCATTGAATTGTACACTATTATTTTTTTTATTTCAGAGTATTACGGGGGGTACAAATATTTTGATTACATGGATTGCTTTTGTACTGCTTGAGTCAAAGTTGTAAGTGTGCCCATCACCCAGATAGTGTACGTTGTACCCGTTATGTATGATTTTCATTCAGTTCTGGTTATTTCTTCTTTGACCTAAATGAGTTAATTAGTGGTATATAATTTAATTTCCAAATATTAGAAATTTTTCCCAAAAATTTTTCTGTCGTTTATTTCTAATTTAATTCTGTTGTGATCTGAGATTGTATTGTCTGATTTTAATCCTTCTAAAATATATTGATACTTATTTTACAGTTTACCATATAGTCTATGTCCCACATGCACTTGGAAAATATGTATGTTCTGTTGTGGATGGAGTGTTCCACGCCAGTTAGGTCAAATTGGTTGATAGTGTTGTTCAAGTCTTCTGCAGACTTAGTGATTTTCTCTCTGCTTGTTCTGTCACTTACTGAGAGAGTAGTGTGGAAGTCTCTGACTATAATTGTGCATTTTTTTCTCTTTCTCTTTTCAGTTACGTAGGTTTTTGTTACATGTAATTTGAATTTCTGCATATATTTCAGATTGTTTCACCTTCTTAATGGAGTGACTCCTTTATCATTATGAAATGTCACTCATTGTCCCTGGTAATCCTTATTTGTTCCACAATTTATCTGATATTTATATAGCCACTCCAACTTTCATGTTATTGTATGGCATGTGCATCTTTTTCCAACCTTTTACTTTTAACATATCTGTGTCTTTATCTTTAAAACAGGGTTCTGTTTTGTCCAAATGGGAATTAGCTTTCTATTTGTCCCAAATTTGGGGTTTATTTTTTTCTTTTTCTGCATTCATTGATTTAATTGGGTATTTTCATGGTTTCATTTTTCTCTCCTCTTCTGCCTTATAAGCTAATCTAGAGCCCCCTCCTCTCCAGTGCTCTGCCTGTAGTTTCAGCTGCCTCAGCTGCCCTGACCTTCCAACTGCCTCCTTAACCCTTTGACGTCTTCATGCTCTGCTCGGAACCTAGGCAGAAAGCCAGGGTGAAAGTAGGACTCACCTTGTTTTCTTTCCCCCAAAACCATAGTTCTGCATTTATTGTTTTCAGTGTCTGAAAACAGTTGTTTTACATATTTTCTCCAGTTTTCTGTTTATAGTGGGAGGATAAATCTGGTCCCTGTTAATCCTTCATGAGTGGAAGTCTGGATTTATGTTTATTATCACCAGATATTCTCTCATGCATATGTAAATAAAACAGTGGCTGTGCAATTAGTGGAGTGCCATTAGACGACCCTGGTTGGGTCAGTCAGTAGCCTCTGTGTGTACCTTCCCATTGATGCAGTGTGGAGAATCAGCTCTAGGAGTGTTGGTCCAGGGGCTGGGCTCAATGTCAGATGACCTGCTTTCAGATTCCACTCTGCTACGTACATTGTGAGTGCTTGGGGAAATCACTTCCCTACTGAACTTCTTCATAAACTGGGGGAGTCAGCGTGGGCAGGGAAGACTCTTGAGTTAGAAGAGCCGGTTATCACCTGGCTCTTCCATACTTCTTAGAGTCAGTCTTAGTATTAATCATCATGTGCCATGGTAATGATGATGAGTAAAGGAGAGAACATAAGTGTGTGGCACAGTGCTCCAAAATAACACTCAAAAGATGTTGTCCAAGGGAGAGAGAATAGGTTGTTCCATCGGTTAAAGTAAAACAGAATCTTTAACAGGTCTTCATTCTCCTTACTGATTATTTTCCCGGTTGTTTGATTCTCTCTATTTCCCTTTTGATTGCTTCTTGAGTTTGAGCTAGAGAAGGAGATGATAAGCTACTCCCAGGAAGGATAAGTCTTAACTGCGGGACTCCATTTAATCATCTGCATGTGCAGTCTGCCAGTAATTAATGGTCTTTTGAATTTGCATATCATGCCATTCTCAGTTCACCTTTTAAGGACCATTCCTCTGGAACCTCTTCTTCCCAGAGAAGATATGCGAGTGGAGGTATAGGGTAATGGAAAGCTTAGGGGCTCAGCTATATAACTTTAGCTAGGTAATGTCAGAAACACCTGTTTAATTTCAGAAAATCCACCGTCCACTGCCAAGGGAGATTGTATATAAGTTGCCCAGAAGACACCCTTTATGTCTACTCCTTGATTGTTCTCTAATGTGGTGTAGTCATTCTTCAGTTATCCTTGGAGTGACCAATGTCAGGAACAGATACATAATTTTCATTGAGACTCACAGAACTGCCCACGAGAACTCTGCATGCTTTTGAAAAAGACTAGGTTTGGGGGGCAGCCAATAAAGATGTTAAGAAAGTGTCAGGAAAGGGACATCCTCCTTTATCAGGTAAAAAGGAGAGCAAAATGCAGGACTTGTTAGCAGAAGAAATACAGTTTAGAAGAAAACTAGAGTTTATTAGTACTATTAATAATAATGACAGCTACCTTTTATTGAGTGTGTACTATATTCAGAGGCACTACATTGAATTCTTTTCATGCCTTATCCCTCAGATGAAGAACCTGAAAGTGAGAGGTTCTCAATCACTTAGCCACGAGGCACATGGTCAGTGAACAGTGGGAGTTGGGCCTAGGCTGTCTGATGCCAAAGGCTGAGCTCCTGGTCACTGCCGGACACTAGCCCTGTGCTAGTGGCTGCTCCAGGCACTTCTGCATGAGTTTAGTCTCCTTGCGACCTTGTGGATATTGTTCCCCCTCTGAATCACAGTTCCCCATCATCTTAACATGGGATCGTGCTACGTAATGTAAATCTGTTCCAGTCTCAGTTCCTATTCTGTGACAGCATATCTCAAATGTTTCAGGCTGAGGAAAAGGCAGATGCACTGAACAAGGAGCTGCTGATGACCAAACAGAAGTTGATCGATGCAGAAGAAGAGAAAAGAAGATTAGAAGATGAATCTGCTCAGGTGAGGGGAACTTTGCTCTTCCCCCACTTCCTCTGTGTCCTGCAAATGTTTGAGACTTGGGAGTTCAGCTGGTGGCTTCCTGTTGGCACCAGAGAACCTGGAGACAGCAGGCTTCAGTTTCTCTTCAAAGGCCTTTTTTTTTTTTTTTTAACTGTGTAAAGCATGAGAGTTCTCAATAACCAAAGCCTAGGAAGAGACAGTGGGTCGAAGCCCACCCTTCATTGGGGCAGGAGAATTTCCTGTGTATCAGTGTCTGAGTGTAACAAAGAAGAGGGGGTAGTATTTCTGCAGAAGGAAAGCATACATGATATGTCTGGCTCTCCTACTTGCCCTCTGATGTGTCCCTAATAGAGCAAACTCTGGAAGCCTTGTTCCGAGCTAGTGCTCTACAGTCACTGGGGCACAGACCTGAAGTCAGTAGGACGAGCTCTGGGGGCTGTGTACTGGAGCACACAGGAGGGGAGAGGAGCCCCCCTCCTCTCCCACCAGGTCCTCCAGGGGGCAGGACTGGCTGGAGTGAGAGATGACAAGCACTTTCTGCATTAAAAATGAGGTGCTGTAAAAACTGTAGCCCTCTCCCTAGCCTGTTGGTCTGTGTTTGGTTTGTGCTGCCTGCTCAGCGAAGGTCCACAGGTTGGGTTGCGCTGGCAGGGAAGAACTTCAGCAAAAGCCCCAATCTGGAATGGGGGCTGACATTTTCAGAAGCTTTGACTGTTCTTTCCCTCTCCTGGCACCAAGAACAGGGGATTAATGCTGCCTAATGAAGGAAGAAGGTAGATGAATTAGAGCCCTTCTAGAGTTAGTCAGGTCAGACACCTTCTGGAAAGCCTCGCACTAAACAGTTAGTGATAGAGCTTCCTTTGTTTTTCTATTAAAACATTCACTTCTGCTTTTTTATGTGTGCAGTTAAAAGAAATGTGCCGCCGGGAACTCGACAAGGCAGAATCTGAGATTAAAAAAAATAGCTCCATCATCGGTGACTACAAGCAGGTTGGTTCGCGTACCCTGGCATGGTGTTGTGTATTCTGAAGTCCTGCTTCCCTGGACGAAACGTATCATCTCCAAACCCAAATGCTTCGGCACTCACTCTGGTTTCAAATCCCGGCTCTGCTCCTTGCGTTGATGAGTAACTTCACTTATTCTCAACAGTATAATAAGGAAAATAAACCCTGTCTGGGTGGACCATTGTGAGGATTCAAAAAGACCATGTATGTTGTACAGTGCCTGGCATAGCACCCAGCACACAGTAGGTACTTAATAAATGAAACCCACAGTATGTTTTGGAGAGCATTTAGATTCAGAATTATGGACTTACGTTTACATATGGTGGTCAACCAGTTTTCTCCCTGGCTGGCTGAGTTGTAAGAACGTAACTTACTGTTCCGTCCTATGCCAGGGTCTTAAGCTGGCTCCCGAATCTGGCAGGTGTTCAGGAACCATCAGCCACGGAGTGTGGTGCCGACAGTTCCTGCAGACCTAGGTCGGTGGATGCCTGGGTGGCACAGCCAGATGAACCTTCGCTCACCCATCAACTTCATCCCACCCCCATCCCCAAACAGTAGCAGCCTATTTGGTACCGTGTTAATTCCGTTCAGTGTACTCCAGCTTACACTATAGAATTTATCCTGGGCCAAATTATGCAGGTGGATTACATTGCTCAAGAGATTTTCATTTTCTATTTGTTTCTTCAGATTTGTTCTCAGTTGAGTGAAAGATTGGAGAAGCAGCAGACAGCTAATAAAGTGGAAATTGAGAAAATTCGGGTAAGGCTTCCTTTATCAAAGAGATTTTATACCACCTAGTTCATTTTATGGCTGTATTCCCAGCATAACGGATATTGGGAGGGGGCAGTTGGTTTCAGAAGTGAGAGAAGCTGAGGAGTACCTGATAAGGCACATGTCACAAGGCCTGGCTCAGTAATTGACAACTAATACTATGCCTGTTTTCTCTGGAAAGGGAGTACAGATGAGGCCAAAAGAGCTCTGGCTTTAGATCTCAAAGTACAAGTGCCCAAGACTTCTGAATGCTGTTGGTAAGGCAGTTGGTCACTGCAGTGTGACCCTGAGGTAAAGGAGTCCTGCAAGTGTTGGGTTTTGCTTGAGGTAGGGATGCAGGCGTCAGGATCATATGCTGTGGCTTATGGAGACACTCCACCTGAGCTCATTCCTTCTGCTGTAACAGATTCAAATACAGTGACAACTTTAATTTTTATTTTTTATTTATTTATTTATTTTTTTGAGACAGAGTCTCACTCTGTTGCCCGGGCTAGAGTGCCGTGGCATCAGCCTCGCTCATAGCAACCTCAAACTCCTGGGCTCAAGCGATCCTCCTGTCTCAGCCTCCCGAGTAGCTGGGACTACAGGCATGTGCCACTATGCCTGGCTAATTTTTTCTATATATTTTTTTTTAGTTGTCCAGCCAATTTCTTTCTATTTTTTTAGTAGAGACAGGGTCTCGCTCTTGCTCAGGCTGGTTTCAAACTCCTGAGCTCAAAACAATCCACCCACCTCAGCCTCCCAGGGTGCTAAGATTACAGGCATGAGCCACCGCGCCCAGCCATATTTTTTATTTATTTTTGTTTAGAGACAGGGTCTTGCTAGGTTGCCCAGGCTGGCATTGAATTCCTGGGTTCAAGTGATCCCCTTGCCTCAGCCTCTCAAGTAGCTGGGACTATGAGTACACGCCACCATGTCTGCCTTAGGACTTTAATTTTTTAATGTTTTATTGCCAGTTTAGAGGCTTTTTTAACTTGGTGCTTTCTTTCTTTACACTATACTTAGAGTGCTCATCAAATTTTACTAAAATAAGTAATTTACTGAAAGATGCTTTACTAAGATATTTACAGCTCAGTGGAGAGGAAGTTGGGAAAGTTCTGTGCTTATGGCTATGTTGGCACAAAGCAGTATTATACCTGGAGCAAGTTGACATTGGCCTCCATAATAATTAGTGTTTAACTGGATGTGTCTTCTTAAAAAATTTGGAAAATAGGAGTAAATAAGGGGGAAAAGCTTTGTAATCCACAGATAACATCATTAACACTTTGGTGTATATTCTTTCAGTCTTTGTGTTTAGCATATAAAATTTCATTGATTCTAAGCTAAGCATTTTTTTTCCACATTTCTGTCTCAAAAGTGGGCCTTTTATAATTGGCTTTTTGTGGTTTAATTGGCAGAATATTTTCTTAGAGGAACATAAAATGATGTTTTAATATTGGCATCTTATTTTGATGAAAATGGTATATATTTTATTTGTGACCATATTTTATATACATTTTTATGTCCTCAGCCAGCATTTATCCATTTTCCCACGTTATGAAAAATTCCTTGAAAACCTTTTAGAGGCTGTGTACTTCCTTGTATGCCATACATTTAATTGCTCCCAGTTGTTGGATAGTTTATTCCTCTCCCCCGCCCCCTTTCTTCCTATCTCCAGTTCTACAGTGAAAATTCTTGTACATAAATCTTTATCTGGTCATGGCTTCCTTTTTTTAGCCTGGGTTCCTAGAAGTGAGATTACTGGATTAAGAATATTTTCACTGCTTTTGGTATATAATACCAGGTGACTTTTCCATTAGGTTATCTGCCAGTTTACAAAGAAAGCACAGGTTTTCAGAATCTGTAGTGCTCAGTAGAGAAGCCATCTCTTGGATCTCTTGGCCCCCGCAAAGATGATGTTTACACTATCCTAAAAGACCACTTTCTCCTCTTAGCCTCTTCACATCTCACATTCAATTTCAGCAAAAAGTGGATGACTGTGACCGCTGCCGGGAATTTTTCAACAAAGAAGGACGTGTAAAGGGGATCAGCTCAACCAAGGAGGTTTTAGATGAGGACACAGATGAAGAGAAGGAGACGCTCAAGAACCAGCTGAGAGAGATGGAACTAGAACTGGCACAAACCAAGCTCCAGTTGGTGGAAGCCGAGTGTAAGATACAGGTAACAGCAACAGGACTCAGACACAAGCTTGTGGGCTAGATTTCCTGTTGTGGACGAGCAACCCCAGAAATGATCTTTATAGTTTGGGGGTTCCCCCCCCCCTTTAAACTTTGACCATAATTTTCATGGGAAGAAGCCTAGTACTTGTTATTTGCCAGTAGATATTTAATCAGTATTTGGCCTGGCCTAAGGATTTGGACTTTTGTCATTTTGAGAATTAACTCACAAAGCTCAGAATCTTTTTGGTGGGACAGAGAACACATGCTTTAAAATCACAGCTCTACCACTGAACTCTGACCTTGGGTTAGTAACCTCTCTGTACCTCAGGTTCCTCATCTACAAATGGCAATGATAAGAGTCATGATGGGAGGTTGTTTTGAGTACTTAAATAAGATAATGCATAGAAAAGTGTCCAGAGTGGTGGGAGCTTTATAAATGTAAGCTTTCATTGTTCCAACTCCTATCGCTTAACTACTTTGTGACCTTGGATACATTACCTAATTTATCTGAGCTTCCATTCCTGATGAAGAAATTAGCACTTATTTTGGTCAACTTTACACTGCATTGCTAGTTCCACCGGCACCACTAAGCACTAAGCATTGTTTGTGGAAGGAACCAAGTTCAGGACAAAGCTTAGGGCCAGGTCTCCCTCATCAACACACACTCACTGGCATCTGCTCTTTGCCAGGCCCTATTCAACGTGTTGGGATTGCAAAGCTAAGACATGGCGGTGTGACAGTCCAGGACACTCAGGAAAGGTGTCACAGTAGCTGAGCTGTGATCAAAGAACGAACAGGGGTTGCAGCTGCAGAAGAGAAAGAACAGTGTGCATTGCAGGCATAGGCAGTGTTCAACAGCACAGAGGAGAGGGCCTGCCCAGTAGGGAGCCTCAGTTCCTTCCTTCCATGAAGTGGGGGAGAGTCTGTGGGCCCAGATTGTGAAGCATCTCAAATGCCATGCTAGGAAGTTTAGACTTCAAAGGTTTTTGCTGGAAATTAATGATGCAGTCAGAGCTAGAGCACTAGACATCTGTCTGGTGTGCACTGGGTGGGCAGGAGAGGGAGACATTAAAGTAGGAGGCTGTTTGCATAAATAGACCAGGCAAGAAATGAGGTCTTAACTAAGAATGCTCCCAGATCTTTAGGCATGCCAGGCCTTTTGTATGCCAGTTTGAAACGGGGGAATTTCCCAAGGCCTCCATAGAATAAATAGACCAAATTCTTGTCTTGGCTCAGCTCTGGGGAGGCAGTGTCACTTGATAATTGGGCCCAGCATCCTTATGTGTGCGCTGTTCTCTTGCAGGACTTGGAGCACCATTTAGGCCTTGCCCTCAGTGAGGTTCAGGCAGCGAAGAAGACATGGTTCAACCGAACGCTGAGCTCCATAAAGACGGCAACTGGGGTTCAAGGGAAAGAGACTTGCTGAGAGCAGCTGCTGCCTCCAGACACCTTCAGAAAACACGACACCTTTTGTTGCCTTCTTTGGCCAGATGTGTGATTCTGTGACATGTCCCAGGACCGGAATGTACCTAAGTCAGATCTGTAGACACATGTTGGTAGGTCATTGGACCAGAGCTCATGAAGCAGGCAGCCTCTGGGGTAAGACTACTGATACTAACAGGCCTGCTAGCTCAGCAGATGCTCTAGACACAATCTAGAAATCACTCCTCAGTGTGACCTCCCAGGCCCCTTCCCTGTGTAGGTCAACACGTCACCCAGCTTAAAGGCTGAGTTTACA
>NW_012155173.1:1024889-1091021 GCF_000956105.1 Propithecus coquereli | reverse complement strand
TCAAATAATTCTTACCTGCTTCAGTGCCAGCAGAAGGTCCCCCAGGTAGACATGGAGAAGCACTTTGTTTTAAATAGGAAGGTTTCATATTTGTAGTTGAAGCCACTTCATTTTGTTAAACTGTATAATGCACAGGTTTTGGGTTCGGCATTATTCACGTTTCTGATCAATTCTATGCAACTCTCATAGTTCCTGTTGTTTTTTAGCATTAGCTGCCAAGATGACTTCACAAGGCTGGGGTGGGTGACTTAACTGACTGTGAGACTGGATTAATCATAACGTGGACAAATCTTATTTTGCTTAATGTGTCACGTGTCTGTGTGTGTGTATATAAATATCTTTCCCAGTATACCCAGTCGACAGTGTTTAAATCCCAGACAGGACTGCTGATCTGCACAGTTTAGTGATGTGGTTATTTGGGCACTTAACTTCACTCAAGGTTTGCTGGGCTCTGCTCTCCTCCCTGCCGTGACAGGAGCTGTGAAGCGCTGCCTCACTGCGTGGTTCCCAGTGTCTTTGCACAACAGGTTGTCCAGGTGAGAAAGACTGAGCCGTACGTTCGCATCCTCCTGGCCTGGTCCCTCCCTGACTGGCTGGGCCTCAGGCCCTCCCCAGAGCATGGCTGGGTGCAGACCTCACGGTTCAGATGGGCTACAAGTTCTCACTTCAAAGCTATGGAAGGGAGGTTTTAGCTCCTTTAAAAAAAGAAAAAAACCCTTTGACTTAATTTATATAGTGATATGCTGACAGGCTAACTCGCCGATGGTTTATCGTCTTCTCTTCGTTCAGTGTGGAGGTGGCTGGTTACAAGAGACACTGGTTTGTATATAAAGACACTTGGGTTGTTCTGTAGCTCTTTTTCTTGTTGGCTGTACTAATGCTTGCTGAGGTCATCTGTGACACAGGAGGTAAAAAGTGGCAACCCCCTCCCCGACGCCACCCCCTCTGCTGCTTTCTGTGTCTTGTTCAGTTACCAAACAGCTGTAAGCCCATCTAACGCTAGGCACGTGGGCATTGTGCTAGGGTAGTTTCAGTGTGTCAACTCTATGAATTGAAATATAAACCAGTAAAATTGTATTACTATTTCTTTTGTTGGTTTTATTTTAACAGCATATTCATTAAATATTTTGGTACAAACAGCATTGCTTTGTAAAAACCAGTTTTATCATTATGTGCTTCTGTCGCCTCCTCTTCTCCTCTCCTCCCCACTGCCTTGCCACGCACAGAAGCAGAGTGAGAGAAGACCACCCATTCAGGCACAGACGCGGTAGCTAAGGTGGGTGCCAGGCCATGTGGGTTGAGAAGACACAGGCTTTGCCCTGGGGGAGACTGATGCCTCTGCTCATTTTTTTTTTTAAGAGATGGGGTCACTGTGTTGACCAGGCTGGACTTGAACTCCTGGCTTCAAGTGATCCTCTCACCTCAGCCTCCCAAGTAGCTGGGATTACAGGCGTGAACCACCACACCCAGCTCTCATGCCTCTGTTCATTATGAGCATTGCTTCTCTCTGAAAAATAAAGTGCTCTGACAACAGGTTTTTGAGGCTGGGGGAAGCCTTACTGGAGGTAAGGGTAATGGGGACTTGAATGACAAAAGCTTCTCACTGGGCGGAGATGGGAGAGGGAATTCCAGCGCCAGAATGTCAGTGTGCAGGGGAAACAGCTGAAGAGCAGAAAGGCAGGCTGAGCACTTGGGGCTCAGGTATGCTCTCCTAAAAGCTTCAAAAAAAAGTGGCAACAAGGAGATGCATCTTATCAAAGTCTCTTTATTCTCGTTGCTGGTCCTTCCACATCCCTGCATCACAAGGATGAAGCTCTCAGGCCTTCTGCTGCCCTTCTTTACCACCTTGTCCCCCTTTCTGCAGCAAGAAGAGTGAAGTTTCCCTAACCCTGCGGTTCCCCTCCCAGCCTGACCTGCCCTCCAGGACTCCACCTCCACCCAGCCTCTAAATGGAAGCAGGTCGACATGCAGACCGTGGCTTCATGCCTATAGGAAGAAGGGAGGATGGCGAGTGGGCCCCTGCCCTGGCAGGTGCTCTTGCATTGTCCAGGACAGTGGCTCCAGAGCACGGTGGCGATCGGGATCGTTTTGATGCTCCCAGGCTGAAGGGCGTTATTTCTAGAATCCACATGCCTGGCCAGCCTGCTCCGTGCTTTCCCAGTCCCAAGGGCCCCATGTTCAGGAGTGTAGGTTCTCAGCAAAAATCCTCATTCCTGCAGCTGTGTAGTGGCCCAGAGAAAGGAGCCCGTATGCCAGTAAGCCGTGACACACAGATCTAAAGTGACTCAGAGGAAGGACCTGTTTTGCAGGAGGTCCCCAGGTTACACTGAGACTGAGATTGAGAAGAGTAATTGCAATACATACGGTAAGTACCGTGTAGTGTGGAGATCCTGTGGCAACGTGGAGCGTGTGTATAACTGCAAGGGAGACAGAGTGGCAGTGACAGCTCTTTCTTTGCACTGACAACTAGGGGATGTGCTGGGTAGAGAAGCAAGAGGACACTTCTTAGGTGGGAGGAATAGTTGTTAGTGTTGTGTAATCTGCTTGGGGCAAGGTGATGAGAGATGAAAGTGGGTAATTAGGTTGGGCCCATGCCCGAGGGTTTGAGGTGATGGGGAACCACTGGAGAGTCCTAAACCCACTTCACTTTGAGAAGTTCCCTGCCAGTCCTTTAGGAAGAAACACTGGAAGAGAAATTAGGGTCTGAGCAGAGGCGACGAAGAAAAGGGAACAGGGTAAGAATGGGGGCAGTGAAACTTGGCGAGAGCAAGGACATGCCAAGAAGATAAATTTAGCTTTCAGTGTTATGTATTTGAGATAGCCTGGGACATGCAGTTAGAAATGTTTGGAATCCACAGTTGCTCGGAAGTTGGTTCAGCATCTTCTAGCACAGGTTTCTGAACCTCGACACTATTGACAGCTAGGCTGGTAATTCTGTGCTGTGGGGTCTGTCCTGTGCAGTGGAGCCACTCAGCAGCAGCTCTGGCCTCTGCTGGCTGGATGCCAGTGGCACACACCCCACCCCGACTGTCACAACCGAAAATGTCTCCAGGCACTGCCGCGTGTTCCCTGGGTGGCAAAATCAGTCCTGGTTGAGCAGCAGTGCTCAAACAAGCTGAAGCTAGGGGGATAGAGAGACTGTACGAGGAATGTTCAAGGGCTACACAGAGGAAGCAGGAGAGAGGACCTGGAGACTGGAACACGGATGCCCAGAGAAGAGGAGGAGCTACCTTTGGGTGAGGGTAGGCCCGGAAAAGGCTCACGGGATTTGGTAGTTGGGAGGGTGCTGGGGCAATGGCCCACCACAGTGGGTTGGGGGTTGGAAGGCAGGAAGCAGAGAGAAACCAGTGTAGATTTTAAGGCGGCTGGCTGTGAGGGAAGTGGGCATATAAGGCCAGTGGTTGGAGGGGACGTGCAGGAAGAGCTGTTGTGTTGAGAAACTTGGACTCTAGTTCTGACCTTGGGTACATGTCGCTGATGGAGGGCTGCTCACGAAGTCCGTGAGAATACACCACAGGCTGAGTGGACCATCTGGCTGGCCCTGCTGCAACCCGAGCTGATCTCCAAGGCCTTGGTAATAATTTTCAGCAGGGAGGAGGCAGCTTAGAATGGCAAGAGGTACCAGCCCCAAAATCTCCACTCCTGTTCTGAATTCCAAGTCCTAAAGGCAGGAGGTGAGCCATGAGCGAAGTGAAGTGAAGAAAAGGGCCCGAAACACAACTCCCAGGTCTGTACTGACCCAACACCTGTGAGACTAGAGCCTATGCAGAGAACAATACAGTAAATGACAACGGGCCCCTCATGGCCTGGGAGAGTCATTTCACTGCTTGCAGAAATGCCTGATTCTGACATTGGGATTTAAATCCTCTTCTAAGATTAATTTGGGGGTGATGAAAGAACAGGGCAGCTGGAGAAGATGGACATGAAGACTGGAACCACACGGAACGACTGAGGCACTCACTCCCAGAACAACAGGCCTGAGCACTAAGTTCCCTGGCCTCCCCGGCCTTAAGGTGACCACGTGGGCAGCAGGTAGGTACAAATTGTCATCGCACTTCACCATAAGCAACACGTGGAAACTTGGGGTTCAGGCCATGACCTTAGGGGCACATCACACAACCTTTCCAAGTTCTGTTCCTTCTCTGTACAGTGGGTTCAATGCCTGTCTCATGGGGATTGCTGAGCGCGCCTGTGAAGCTACTGACTCTTCTCATGCATTCTTCTCCAACTGTTAACTGTTGTTATAGCCAGATGTGAAAATGAAGGTGAAAGGCTTGCCTGAGGCTGCGCCGTCTGGGAGTTCAGTCTCTCCTACCATGTACCGCTTCCACCTTCTCTTCCAGGGCCCAAGAGCAAGAAAAACAATGCTCCCTCCTTCCTCTCCCCCAGATCCACCTCAACCATCTCTCCTGTGGGCTGAGCCTTGTGCCAGTTGTGGACAAGAAAGTCTGGCTACCCCTCAAACTCAGAAAGGCAAATATCTGGGAAGGAGGATGGAAACAGAGGGCTGGCCCAGCCAGCTTTTCTTTTACTCATTTTTAGCATGGTTGTAAACCCAGACTGACGGTGAGTGGGGAAAAGGTAGAGCCCTGAGTTGTAAAGTGAGGCAAAAACCCCCAGTGATGTTGTCCACACAGCTTTCCACTTACTTACCTGGAGGTGGCAGCAGCAACCCCTGGCCTGACTCCCTCCCAGACCACCACCCTGGGCCGGCCACACCTTCCTGTCCTCATTTCTCCAGGTGGGCTCTCCAGGTTGCTATGGCAGCTCGATCGCAGAAACTTCACAGGGAGGCTGGCAGCAGGAGCATGACGAAGAGCTTCAGCTTTGGATTCCAATTGCTGCCACCATCTAGAAACTACACCCTTGAGCAGGGCCCTTTGACTCAGAGCCTCAGTTTCCTGATCTGTAATGTCTGGGTATTGCCAACCCCTGGAACAGGTATGAGGATTAAGAGTGAGGTTTGTGAGAAGCACTTGGTAGATTCTGAGGTTTGAGATTCAGCACTCACTCAGTATACGTAGCTTACCCCTCTCCGTGCCAAGGTGCCAGGTTAAAGTTTCATGATGAGTAAACTTTTTGCACCATTTACAGAGAAGCAGAGTTGAAGGACCGCAGACAGGAGCGTAAATTAGGACTTGGCCCCACCCCCCAAACCACTGGCCATTATCAGGAACCACGCTGCTCCCCTTCAAGCTTCCTCAGCCCCTCAACCCTTTGCATGAAGGGAAGACCCTGTAACATGTACTGAGAGTCTTAAGGGCCAGGAAAAGAGGGCCTGCACTCGAACCTTTCATCAAAGCCAGATCCTTCATTTTAACAGAGTGGGTCCTGCACAAAACAGCCCATTACTGTTTAAGACAGAAGCATTTTTATTCATCCAAATGGGGAAAATGCAACATGTCAGGGCATTACAGACTGCAGCAGCCAGACAAGAGGGTCAGTCTATGGCAGAGTCCAACATACTCGGCACGAAGAAGCCACAGTGTGGGTGCTGCCTGCAGAAGCCGGGGCAGCAGGGTCCCTTTGGATGAAGGCCAGGCATCTCTGGGCGAGGCACTGGTGACAGTCCACATATGCAGGCTGCTGCTTCAACCACGCCGAAGGTTTAAAGTTCAGAGTCCTACATGTAATCATTACCCCAGAAGGAAGGACAATCCAGGGTGGTCACGGTTTCCAATGTTTTTTAACATAATAATACACAACAAAGTTATTGCCAAGGACTTTGCACTGCAAATTATACTATTTACACTTGTGTATTCAGAAAAACCCAGTAAATCGCTACATGATAGATATTTTAAATAGATTTCTAAAAACTAACTTGGCCATCACCAGACCACAGTAAGCTACAGCCAGGAGTCCAATGCCATGTACATAACCGTGCAGCCGGGAAAGGTTTTCTATCCACAACTATGCTTCTCTGTGCCTGCACCCCCAGCCCTGGGGCCCAGGAAGGGCTAAAACTGAACAGGGCCACCTTATTCTTAGTGTGAGTGAAGCCAGTTGTCAAACAGGACTTCAGGTATAGACTGGCTGCACTTCCCATTTCCTTCCCCGATAGAAGCAAGTCCCATAGGCCCTGCTCCTCCAGGAACACTACATAGCAGGTAGACCAGATGCACAGGCATGAGGCTAATGGTCTGAGCCTCAGCCCAAGCCCATCAGCCTCGCTGTTCCTGGAAGCGCACTTGTCCTAATCACGGCTACCTCAGCAGACCTGTCTTCTAAAGAAGTGACAGGGCCCAACCAGCCATTTAAAGAAACCAAAGGTCTAGTACAACAGGCCAGAAAGGTCGGTCCAGGGTGAAAGGCCTGAGTTCAAAGATGCTTTGGGGAAAACAGGACAAACACTGCTAGAGGCTAAACTATAGGACATCTGCCCAAGGAAGCAACAGCAGGGGTTTCCCCCTGGCCCAGCATTCACCTCGCCTTCCTAGCCCTGGTATGCTGGAAAGGAAGTCCACCTGGAGGCAGCTCACCAGAGAGCCAGAGCCAGCCGTCATTCCTGGGAGACGCAGAGTGAGCCCTGGGTGGGGGCCTTGAGGACCGCTATGATGTGGCTCCCTAGCAGAGTTTCTGAAAATGAGCCTTCGCTCCAGGAAAGGTAGTGAATGGTAGTAAGCACCTCCCACATAGCCAGGGCAGGTCCCGTCGCTAAGAAGCTGCCATATTAAGTGAGCGAAGGGAAAAGCAGCACTCGGCACCCCCAAGAAGGGGGTGCTCGGAGTAAACTTCACCTGACTGCACAGCGCCAGTCTGAGCATGAAAGGTGATCAGTGTTAGGAGGAGGGATAGTCTAATGGTGGCACTTCTGGCCTAGTATCAGGTGACAAGTATTTCTGGAACTAGGCCTTGCCTGGCTACTTCCAAATCATGCCTCAGGGGTCGGTAAGAAGATGTCTGTACTAAAAGGAGGCTTGGAAAGTGACAAACGTTTAGAGGGAACAGGTGTCTTACCACAGACCCACCAAACCAAAATTCCAGGAGGGTAGAGAGCACAAGCTGCCCAGAGAAGGGGAAAGGGGGCTGGAAATGTAAAACAACTTTCTAATATTGCAGGTGAAGAAGAAACTTCTTTCAGTCTTCCTAGCTACCTAAAACTCTTACTCCTATTGATTCATGTCCATGAACAATAAATAAAACAAAAAACCCTGACTCCTAGGAGCCACAGACTTATTTAGGTTAGAGTCAAAAAGACTTTCTGAACATCATCTGTTTCCCTAAGCAGAACAAGTCAGATGGCAACGAGTCTATGCCTGTGCGCTGGGACAGGGTCAGCCCGACAGACTAGCACTGTCCTGTGAGACTGGAGCCTCAGCACAGGACTCGCTGCCAGAGGAAAGGCCACATCCCGCACTCTCTTTACCAAACCCAGGGCCCACTCCACTTGCCAGGCTCGAGTTTGTTACTTTCCCTTCCCTAAACCCAGAAACAGAGCTCCTTCTCGGAGATAAGAATTTGCACACCTGTCAGGGGCTGGGTGCCACTCCAACTCCCTGAGAGAGAGAAGACCAGGCAGCAAAACCCAGGAGGCACATCCCTACCAGAGAGGGAGCCACGCAAGTCTGAAGAGAGCGGCCAGTGTGCCTCAAAGGGGTCTTTTCCTTCTGTAGCCCTCATTTGATTCTCAGGGATTACCAAACACAACTTCATTGAGCGCAAGCAGCATCCAATTCCTTAAGTCTTCAGTGGCTTCCTGCCTCCCCGGGGGCAGCCCACGCCTCCTGGTTCAGTCCCAGAGTGCCAGAAGCGGCCACAGTGGAAGGCGGTTCCAGTGCAGACCTGCCAGCCCCATGGCTCCCTCCTGGGTCAGCATCATGGGAGAGCCACATGTGGAGTTCGTGCCACCACCTCCCAGCTCTGGGGCGCCGGGCAAGGGCGCCAGGCAAGTGCCTTCCCTTCTCTGAGCTGCATGGGATCTTCACCACCCCCCAGGGCTGCTTGGGCTTCACTGAAATAGCACCTGTGTCAGGTCTTCTCTCTCCAGCCCTACCTGCGCAGTCACAGCAACGCCAGTCTCCTGTGCCCATACATCAACAGCAGCCACTCCCAACCTCTGCTCATCTTAAGGAGAGTGTCTGCCGCTCACATCCCTGGCACCTCACCGATGCTCCCTGGACGGTAGCTCCCTTCAACCTGCCTAGAAACCCAACTGAGGGGAAAGACTTTGCAGGGTAAAAAACACTACAAACATTAATGGGTTTTTCATCACCCCAACTATCACTGAGTACACCTTGGAGCAGGCACCATGTCTGATCCACCTTAGTCTCCCCTGCACCCGACGTGAGGCACAGCCCAGAGCAGTCTGTGATGCACCCGAGCAGTAGTTATTTCAACCTGCCTCAGCGGGCTGTAGGCTTCTGGAGAATAGGGCCAGCACCTCTCTACCTCCCTGAAGGCCTGCCCTTTGTGCTGTCCGTGGCCCGGTGCGTGCACAAAGGAAACGAAATCTGCTCCATAAAGCTTGCTTGTGGTGTGACTTGACTCGGAAGCAAGGGGGAGCCTGTCCCCACCATTTCACCCTTACACACTAACGCCCCAAGCCAGATTTAGATTCGAGACAATGTTTCATAGCAGGAGAGAAAAAGCCTAAAGATGGAAGATTCTGTCATGCTCTGTTCATGTCAGAAATAAAGGTCAGGCGCTCACTGACCTGCTAAAGCCAGTGGTCAGAAAAACCATCCATCTCTGGGCCTCTCTGTCACACTCTAGTACCAAGAGTAACAAATTCCTTGGCTAAAGTCCAGATTAAACTGAGAGGTATAATTTATAATCACAGACATGGTCTTCTATGACCAGAGGGACATTTCTAAAATGCATTTGTAATCACTTTACTCTCCTGAGCACAACTATCCAATGGCTTCCCACTGCCCAGAGAATGAAGCCCACACTCCTTAGCCTGGCACTTCAGGCCCTGCACAAGCTGACCCCTCCACACCTGTGCAACTACACAGACGTTCTCATTGTTCAACACCATCTCATCTATCATCTGGGCCTGCTCCCTTTCCTGGAGAACCCTCCTCCTCCTCCTCCTCCAAGAATCTGCTCCGGAGCAGCCTCCTTCCCAGGACTTTCCTGATTCACCCTCAGCCCTTCTCTCCTCTGAGCCCCATCACCCTGGACTTCCCTGACCCTGTTCTGTATTTTACTCTTCAACCACCTGATCTCCCATTTCAGTGTCCCACCTGTCACTCAAAACCTAAGTTCCGCTCAGTGCTCACACAGACGAGATGCTCAGGAAGTCTCCGTGGGGACACAGATAAATCGAGGCAGAAGAAAGGAAGAAGTTTCCAGTCATGATTAAGCCAAAGGGTAAGTAATCTCTACAGTCTTAAGACAGGGATCGGCAAAATATGGCCCACTGTTTTTGTAAATAAAGTTTTATCAAAACACAGCCGTATAGTCTATAATCTATTATATGGCCTTTGTGCTAGATGGCAGAGTTGAATAGTCCGTAAAGCCTGAAAGGCTTACTGTCTGGCCCTTTGCAGAAAAAGTTTGCTGATACCAGGTCTAAGGCAGTGCTTTCCACATGCGGTCACATTGTATAACACACATAAAGCGGTGATATTTGTGTGGCCTGCTAGGGTAATGAACAAGGCCATATAGTTAAGAGACAGATGCAACTGGAGTTCTGGCCACCCAGAAGCTGATGGGATCAGTGTTTCAGTACACCTTTAACCCTTTTGAAGTTCTGAAATAAGGGCTCAAAATCATAGTTGACACTTGAGCCCTAGTTCCCTATGGAGTGATAAAAAAGACACACAGAAATGCACCCTGACTCCTACTTGGGTCTCCCTGCCCACCTGTCCATGGCAAAGCAGAGGTGGCAGAACTGAGAAAGACAAAAATGAGGCCCAAAGCAAATCCCAAAGTAATCTCATAATTTCACATTTGTTTCCCTCAAAGAACTATGTAAAGAGGTCTGGGTCTAGTGCAGTGGCTCATGCCTGTAATCCTAGCACTCTGGGAGGCTGAGGCAGGAGGATTGCTCAAGGTCAGGAGTTTGAGACCAGCCTGAGCAAGAGCAAGACCCTGCCTCTGCAAAAAAATAGAAAAATTAGCCGGTGTGATGGCACATGCCTGAAGTCTCAGCTATTCGGAGGCTGAGGCAGGAGGATCACTTGAGCACAGGAGTTTGAGGTTACAATGAGCTATGATCACACCACTGCACTCTAGCTGTGTTGATAGAGTGATACTCTTCTCCAAAGAAAAAGAAAAAGAAAGAAAGTCTGTACCTTCCCACTGGCTAACCAGTTCCACAGATGCTGACTCCAATGAGCTTCAGCTCTTGCCCAGGTTTTGGAAAAAAAAAAAAGATTATCGTTCTGTAAAGCAGAAGACCTCCATACAAACGAACACCCAGCACCTGCTACTCTCCTCACTGCAGAGCCCAGCCAAGCAGAACTGCAGGGTTAAGATGCTGATTGACAGGCCACAAACCTCTCCACCCATTACCAATAGAGAGGCTTCCCAGAGAGCACCAGCACAAGAGAGCTGGGCCCACCAAAGGCCAGATGGCCCTCACTACGTTCTAACTCCCCTCTGTACCTGGTCGGCATCTTCCTCCCTTCCTCCACTTGGCCCATCTTGATCAGAGGCACCACTGTTCTCTACATCACTCTACTGAACAGCAGTCTGGGAGAAGTACTCTGGCAGACCCTCTACCCCTGGTGGGCACTGTTGTTCCCTGGCCTAGGGCTGGGTGCCGTCAGTTCCCCACCCCCAATCCAGCATAGGAGCCTGGCCTATGAGGAGACTCCATTCCTGTACCTCCCTTACCTGGGCATTTGCAACAGCCTCTTCCTCATCAGCCCTCCTGACTCTGGTCATTGGCCATCCAACCATCCAAGTCATCCCTCCAGAATTCTCTCACCATATTGGATGATGGTAATCACCGAAGGGCACAGCATTCAGGGCGTTTCATGAGGTGGCTGTAAACTGCACACACCCCAAGTGGGCTTACCTCCCCTCCTGGGGTCCCCTCCCCACTCATCTACCAGGCAAACCCTTGTCCAGCTTCATGAGAAGCCTGGGTCACTTCTGTCAGTGCCCCTGTAACTCTCTGTAAGTTACTCAACTCTAAGCACTTCTCCTCCTGTGACCACCAGTCAGTCTCTTCAGAGGCCTGGCTCCTTTCCTGGATTGGGTGGGAGACCTGGGACTGGACCTGCCATCCCCCATCCCAGGGCCAGTGAGTAACATCCCAATCAGACCTAGAGCATTTCTCTCACCACAGAAGATGACTCTTACTCTGTCCAAATCCCCTGAGCATCTTTCTCCCCCTTCCTGCACACTCCATCTTGGTCAGTGGTTTCACCTTCTACTCAGTTGTCTAAGCTGAAAATCTTGATGGTTTCTCCGACTTCTCCTTCTCCCCCAACACAGAGCCTGGTAAAAAAGCAGCAGGTGACAGTGACTAGTTTCTCAATAAATCCATGTACCCAAGAAGCAAGAAGTGGTCTTGGTAATGTCAGCAATCACATCAGAGTTCAGTCCAAATTGACATCTCATGGAGGAATTTCCTCTTCACTATCCAAACTGGCTTCTTGCTTGAACATGCCCAGAAACATGGAGATCACTTCTGCCCTCACCTGTGCTCCCAAGGCAGCTCTACCATCATGGGAGGCATACTTTAGCTCAAACTGCCTAACTGGCTTCCCCTATCTGTCATGACCCTCTGGAACCACATACGGTAAGTAAATATGATCTCATAAAATAGTTGATGGAAGTATCAATGTTCTCCCCAGGTCTCCCTTCACTAGCCTCAAACATCCTCACCATTTGATCTCATTTAAAGGTGCCTTCAGCTTTCCTGAGTTCCTCAGGTATAACTTCCACAGTTTTTTATCTCCCAGGTGATGCCTACTGTATACTGCAGCCTCCAAGAGCATGAGAGATTTCAGAAAGCTGACCAACTTCTGAGACTATCTATATGAGGGAAGGATTCAAGGAGATCCCAGCAGCAGAAAGGAGATTCTGCCACTTAAAACTCTGGAAAGTGTGTTACTGTGATGGTGACCCCTTTGGATAGAGCACATGTTGAAGGTCTAGCCAGGAATGGATGACAGCCAACAACTAAAATGTGGATGAGGCTGAACATAAAAAGCACCTTTCCAACTGCCCATGCCCTCCCCTCCTTCCAACCCGAGTAGCTCTCCAAATGGCAATTACTGAATTTGCGCTTTACCGTAGGGCTCAGTCATGGTACAAAAAGGTGCTCTGTGGAATAGATCCAGTTATGCAGCTGACAAAAAAGCAGGATGCCCAGCCCAGGGGTGACTAGTTGGTCGCCTTGCCCAGGAACAAACTAATAGTTCTTCCAAAGGAACCAGAGAAAGAATGAGCCTGGAAAGTGGATTTTGAGGAGACCAGGGAAGGGTCAAAGAGAGGTGGGTTGGTTTTTGCTTGTTTTGTTTCAAGCCACATAGGATATAGCCCAGAAGTTTAGAAGAAAGGTGAGTAGAATGCATCATAGAGAGGAGATGACACTGTTGCCAAATGGTCTTGGAAAACAGGACAGACATCAGGCTAGACTAGTAATACAAACCATAAGTACTGGGCACAGTGCTGTCAGAGTATGTGGGCTCTGCCACTTACAGCTATCTAATTTGTGGCAAGTCACTTTAAGCCTCCATTTCCTCATCTGTAAAAGGAAAGAATTTCTAGATCCCACAGTTTTGGTGGAGTTCAAAACTGACCCCTAAGAAAGGGCTTCTGTTAACTGTAAAAACAGTATAAGAAGTGTTATTTCTTCTATGTGGTTAGGAGCTACAGTGTTTTGCCACAAACAAGCAGGGTGGTTTGGAGCGATCTCTGGGCTTCAATTTCCCTGTCTGCAGAGTGGGAACAATCATCCTTTCACTGCTATTCCTCCAAGGTTCTACCAGTAGAGCAGGAAATGAAATAATGAATGGGAAACGGCTTCACAGAATGTTATGTTCCACAAATGCTGGGCACTCATTCTCCCTCACACATATCAGTGCTGTAGAACTTGACAACCTGAGTTTCAAAGAAGGTTCCTTCTTCCTGCTCCCCTCCAGAATTATGGCAGGGTGCTCAGAAAAAATGCCAACTGCCAAGGAAGATGACGGCTTGGGTGGGTGAGGAGTATTTTTCCCTGAAAAGAATTCTGTATCCATCCCCACATATACCGACCCCTAAGCAGAGACCCAGCTGGCATTAATGAGCTAAGGAGCTGGGAAGTGGTCTGCAACAGTAAGAGAATCAAACACGTTCAGCAGAGTGACTCGCATGCCACAATCGAGAAACTTCAAAGCCATCCAAGCAGGGCTCAACATGCATGGGCCATACTTAGAGGGAAGATGGCAAACTCCAAGATAGGATCCTGCCCTGAAGCCTACTCTAAGGCAAACTCCTGGCATTGAGAACTGGCCTCTGCAATCTGCCACTTGCCCATCTCTGCCAAGTATTTGCCCAGGGACACCTCCCTGTACTTAAACCCCACACCTGGGCTGCTGCCCATTCATGCCCATTCCTTGTACCAAATGAGCCAAAGCCTCACTAGCCTGCCTTCCGAGTCTGGCTTAAATTTTTTAAGACATCCCCATCACCTATCTCAGGCCAGGCAGAGAGCATGCACCCAGAAAACATGTGCTAAATGAAAACATGTACCTCAGTTTCTCATTGACAGTCAAACAGAAAAATGAGCTTTAAATACGAAAGTTTCCTCTGTTTATACAACCACTCTGCAGTCTTTCAGTCTATCTTTCCAGTTTGTCAGACAATTCTTCACAATTAAAGAACATATCCCTGTTTTAGGCCAGGATACCTAGTCTGGAACAATCTCGAGTCAGAGGGTCTAGATTCCAGCACAGTCTGTCCCTTTCGCCCCCAGCCTTTTTAATCCATAGCATGATGGAGTAATAAGAGTATTGGAAAGACCTGGGTTTCATTCCTGGCTCTAGCACTTCACTTTGAGCATCAGTGTTTTTTTGTAAAATAGGGATAATACCACATCCAAGAAGGTAGTCTGGAAAATTAAGAGGACTGTCCAACTGCCTGGCACATGTCAGATACCAACATTGGCATTTCTCTTCTTTCCTCTCTCCTACTCCTGCTTTTTAATCTATTGCTGCCCACACCCTAAAATGACCTAAACTGAAGGCTACTGATAACTTCATTATTTGGGGCATTTAGCTGACTGACACTTAAATGCAGAGGCCATTTGTCCAAACTGTACAAAGGGATCAAGATAGGAGAACCTGAAACAAAGCAGACAGAGACTGAGCTTCTTGGACCTGCTAAGACAACGTCCTAATAGCAGCCAAGTTAATCCCATCTCCTCCTGCTGGCCAAACAGCAGTAGAAAAAAATAACTCTGGACCACGTATCCCCAGCCAGGGTATGCTAATCAGACATACTGAAGCTGTCTGGGCAGATGGTGGCAATCTTCACCCTACCCACCAGCAGGGGCAGCACAGTTCATTTGCAAAAATGGCAAAGTCCTTGCAAGTGAGACCAAGACTCTCCTTAGAAGGAGCAAGTAGTGAGGATGTTTGTTAACAACCAATTGGTCAAGGCAAAAAAAAAAAAAAAAGAGGTCCTCCCTCAATGTTGGCTGAATGAGGCAAAGATGCCACGAAACAGACTCAGCTGTTCAGAATCAGGTGATTTCTGCCATGACATTAAGTTATACAAATATCTCTTAGATTTAATAAAAACCTCTTGACTACAAATCTAGATGCAAATCTATCTTATTTCCCTCCTTAAAGGTAATGCTCAGTCCTTGCCTACACATAGTTTTTACAAACTTAGAGTACTTCAGAGCTCAATCTGTGTTCCCCACTTAGCTCACCTCTTACCAACAGCCAGGGACACATGTGCCCACCTTTCTTCAGAGGTTCCTGAAGTCTTTGTAGATACATTTGAGCCCAGAATGGACAGTAAAATGTATACTCTTTATTTAATCCGACAGTGTCAATTTCACCATCTACTCATTTTTCCTCTGTCGAAAGGCAACTTCCCTGCTGTGTCTTAACAGACAGATAGATACATGGATAGATGGACAGAGACGGATGGATGGATATGTTTTCTAACATATTAACAGAAGGGAGGCTTCATGTGATGAGTGCAGATTTTTCCCCTCAGAGTGTTGAAGCAAACTCTGTGAGATGAGCTATAGGAATGCTATTCAGAGAAGCATCTTAGCTGACAGCCATCTAAGTATGCCACCTAGACTCCTCCTTTCCTTTCTATGGTTTACAGTAATTTGCTTTCTACCTACCAAACACTGGTGAGCCCTGAAGGTTAGATTTTGGGGGCAGCTATAATCAAAAAACTGTTCTTTATTATTAATGCACTGGTAGAAGACCTGGAATAAGCAGGTAGATAGTCTAAGCTCAGCCGTTGGGAAGTTCTAAGCACCATTAAATTCCAAACCAAGTATTTACAAACCTTGACAGCAGATTGGCTGGTGACCTAACTACTGCAACAGACATGTGAGCAATTTCAGCTTGGATCTGCAGCAAACTCACCACACCAGCTCTCACCAGGTCTTTGGTTTGCATTTCTTGTCCGACTCCCAGATGCTAGGAGTCCTCTCCCCAGGACTGGGAGCAGCTGAACCTGTTAGCACTAAGGAACCAACATGGCTCCATCCTAAGCAGGCCATGCACCTGCTTCCCAACCATCAGCCCAGCTGTGCCCTCCCTCACAGTCTCTCCTTTCACCTCAGCCAGTCACGGTAAGAACAGCCAACATTTACTGAGTACTTACTAGGCACCTGGTATTGTTCAAAGTACTTTTTGCATATTAACTCATCTAATTCCCTGAGCCCCATAGGAATGTGCTGGAGGGAGAGAAATACTCTGGCCTAGATTCCCATGTGGTTTCTATTCTCTATTTCTAGCTGTGCAGTAAAGCTTACATAACCTAATTTGCATTATGGTACTATTTTAAAAACCTCCAAAGATCACTGCTTCAGGCATCAATGGAAGCTGTTAGCTCCTACCTCAAATGATAATGCGAGAAAGGATATCTATTCTCACAACTAACACAACTTGAATTCTTGACTTAAAACAGTATTTCTGGAAGATGCTATTAGGAAAGGAAAGGATTTGTTCTTATATAAGAAGTATTAGCAGCTCTGTGCTCTGTAAATAAGTGCTAGAGAGAAACATCAATATTGAAACTCACCTCAGCAGTAGGTTTCTTGGCTCTGCTGTTGTTATTCATTTACCACCTATCTCCTTCCCAGGCTTCCTAGTAACACTGAGAAATCTATGGTCACTGGATGGCATGGCGTCAGATTGTTAGACAGTACGAGTTTGAATTATCATGGAACCTTTCTTATTCTGGATAATTTCAGAGATACCCCCAATCCCTCTCAGGAGGCACTGGCATAAGATGAATGGGAGTTATGGGAAGACCATTCACAGAGCAGGTTGTTTTCAGCTTTAACTGCTCTTAATGTCCTTGGTTTTAGGGCTCTGGGTTACTAGAAATATAATTACTTGGGGGTGCGGGGGGATCTCCTTAGTTCTTTTCCTTAACTCACTACTGAAGGTTTTCCTCCACTGAAGTTATTCATGAAATCTAAGAAATAGGGAAATTGAGTAGGTTAATTAAAAGAGTAAAACTCCCCTTGTTTTTCACCAAAAAAATGTGGTCAGTGTTTAAATTAACCACTTTGTTCTTTGCTGTACCACAAAAACTACATAAAAAGGACTGAAGTATTTGTTGTTCACTTCACTCAGTTCACTTACTTGGAAAGAGGTCCATGAATATAAACCTGATAGGTTTCAGGCTCTCAAAACTGTCAGAAAAATATTTTAAATGGGTAAATTTCCAAGTGATGCCTATTTCAGTGATGTCAAAGACCCTACACATCATTCAATAGTTTATAATTAAATATTAACTAAGTTAATATGCTTTTTGCCACAGCTAACACACTATTTGTCTCCCAAAATGGTATATTAATAGGGCCTATTTATGATAGGCCCAATTCCCCCAACAAGGAGACTCTCACACTTAAAATGTTTCCACTGGTTGGAGCCTCTGTTCACTGGTACCCAGAAAAGAACCTGACATGTGACAAGTACTGGGCTGTTCAAGCAGGACTGGAGTGCAGTTGGTGCTAGTCAGCTATACCTTGTACAACCTTTTTATGGACACCAAAGCCACATTAAATGTACATACAGATTCTGTATGGAAAAGAAAGTTGTTCCAGCAACCTTAAAGTTAGTAATCAAAAGAAACTGCTACTTAGAAACAAATATAAAACATGAAATTCATTTTAATATCTATATATCAAATACAGCCTTAGCACAAAACATCTAGTACATAATGAAATGCATTTATGGGACATACTAAATGAAGCAAATCCTTATTAAAATACTTGGCCTAACGCTCTCAAATCTTTTAAACAAACTCCATGATGGCTGAATAAGGTAGGGAATAAATAATCAAGCTACCTAACCTAGAAAAGACAGATAAATTGCCTTAAGTCTATTTGGTCTCTGCAGACTTGGTATTCACCACTCTGAGTCTTGCTAAAGTTGGTTCTGCAAATAATTAGCTTAACTCAGTCCATTACATATTTTTCCACAGTTACCTTAATATTTTGGTTTTTTTTTTTTTTTTCATTTTCTATTGCTTTTTTTTTTATGGCTTCTTGCTGTTGTTGTATTGGGGCAATACAACACAGATCAGAGATTTTCATTTCTCAGAGAATGAGAAATTGGCACTTTGATCCTCAGCTTGTATAACAATGACATACATGGATCCTACCAGCACTGTTACCAATCTTGCTGCTTATGAAATTCCACCACTTTGGCCAAAAGAGTGCCCTGTCGTTAAAATCTTCTTAGGTGAACTGTTCCTACCATTGAATTCTTATATTTAAACAGGTGCGTGTGTGTAATTTACATACATTTTATATTCTAAGTTTCTGCACACATTCTACACACATTACACATGTAACTCAGTAAAAGTAAAATGTCTCTCTTGAACAAAAAGCAGTTACAAGGGTATTAAAACAAGTGTTGAAAAATAACTGTTTTACATTTAGACCATAAAATTTTTAAAGGTAATGTGATGACATAAGACCTAAGAGATCAAATACATCATATATGATTGTCATATATGCATGTTGTATTAATTATTTTTCTCTTTAATCAGAAAATAAAAGAGCTTACCTTTGTATACTGAGATCACAGCTTACAGTCACTATATCTCAGCCTATTTTATACAAGTGATATGGCTACGAAGGTCCGAGGAGAACGAGAATAAAGTGAGATAAACGTGCTGAAAACTGCTTAAAAGTATTAACCTGAAATACACAGAGGGTCCAACACCAGTTTTATAAATACATTAACGAGGTATTTCCAGCTCTTCAATTAATAATGGTGACCGATTCATGATTTTCAAACATTCACTCAAATTTTTAAAAAAGAAGAAAATAAAAGGCTAATACCAGCAAAATCTATCAGTGGTTTGTTCCCCAGGCTAACAATTTGAGAGAGACTACAAATGACTTCAAGAACTATGTAAACCCAGCTCCTTGCTTCACCGTACCATGCATGCCATCTAATCAGTGTGAGGTATGTTGGAAATCTATTGGACCAATTACCTTGCACAAGAGATGGGGTGCTCCTGCAGCCTGAAGAAACACAGGATGCAAGCCACATCCCTGGCTAGGCGCCAGTCCCCATGCAGAGGATATGGCTTCAAGGAGGACCCCCATCTCTGAGAAATTATAATAGTGCTAACTGACGCAGTCAGGAATGTAACTGTTCGAATTTATGTGCTAAAAAAGTTTAAAAACCGTCAGAAGATAGCACAGCTCACACGCTAATTCTAAGTTCTACATTGGTCTGTAACTCCCTGACAAGAAACTATGCTAAGAGGGGTCAAGTACAGATATTGCTAGGTTTCCAAAGGAAAAGTTTTAAAACAGACACCGTGGCTTTGAATAAAGTATTGCTCTTCTTTAAAATGCTCAGTCATTGCTTTCAAAAAGAAAGTGTCAGAGTGGTGTATCTGAAAGCTGGATAGCCTCAGGGTGTCACATTGCTCTTAAGACCAAGACATAGAATTGCCATTTCAAGCCAGACAACCTGATGGTTCTAGAAGTCAGAGAAGAAATCTTGAGGGCCCAAGTGAATAATAAATGGTGCGACGCTCAGAGGCTGGCAATAGGGGCTGTCAATGAAAAAACCGCCTACAGTGGAGAAAAGAGCAGAGAAGCAAAACTTTATGTTAATTTCACACAATTTGGTGAAGCCAAGGGCTTCATTTATATTTCTCTGCTCTTTCAGCTGTAAGTGGAATTTTCATTACAAAATGGAGGGGTGGGAAGGGCAACAGGTGGAGGGGGACACTTAATTCATTACAGAATTTAAACAGTTGAACTTGCATGGTTACCACTTCTAACAAAGGACTGACAGCTCGATTATTTTAAGTAAAGCAGAGAAATGTAAAAGTTTGCAGCAACTGGGCAGGTTTACAACATGGTTAGTAACTTCCAACAAACAACAAAATTAAAAAAAAAAAGAAAAGACTTGGTAGAAACCATTTGAAATGACTGCCATCATGTTGGAAAACAGCACAGCTCCCTTTTCTCCATTATAGAGGGGTTGAGCTATGAAGCAGAGTCAGCTACTTCAAAAGAATTTTCTAAAGAGAAATCTCCAGAGAGATTCCAACTTGGAATCCAAATTTGATGATCCAATTTCAAATAACAATACAGCTGCAGCTGCCAATTAATAGTATTCCAAAACCAAAGAAGACTATTATAAATATTTAATAAAAACTGGACACTATCAGCCATGCTTTTTCTTCTCAGTGATGGCTCTGTTTCATCCATAGGTCAGCAAAACGAATCAATGAAACATGAAAATTCCCATCTAAAATGGGCCCTCTTGTTTATGTCTAGCCACTAATGCACAGGATGAAAATGATAAGTTACAGCTATTTCCAGCAAGTGATGAGGTTTTATTAAAGTATCACCCACCACTAATAAAGACAAAAGGTCAAAGAGAAGAAACAAACTAATCATTGTATAAATACATCTGAGAAGTGGCACTATCATTTGTTTTACATCGCTCATTTAGTGGCCCCAAAGTAACTTGGTACATTAATTTGCCATATTTTGTGAAGCCCATTCTCACTGATGAGCACTGTTCAATTCCAAAAAGGAGAATTTAATAGGGAAAAGGAGAGCTAATTCATACTAAAAGCAGACATTTTTTAAGACAAACTTGTAAATATCAACAGGGGACCGACCCACTGCTGCCTTCATGGGGGTGAGTACCTTAATGAAACCATTACCTTCTAGTAACATCATCGGCTTTCCAAACAAGGTGAGAATGCAAGTGGAGGACTTAGGTCTGCACCCTTTACAGAACAGCACAATGTTACCGGACTGATCAATTTCCACCAGCATAATCAGGTGTCTTAAAAATAAATGCTGACCCATGGCTGAAACCTGTCACTTTTCACAGCAGCACTCAACAAGAACTGGGACAATCGAAGAGCAAGTTTTTATGGGGACCCTGTTGCTGCTTTAGATTCTGATGTAATTGAAGAGGAAAGGAGACCCTTCAATGAATCCCAGCAAAACAGCTAATCTTCTATCTGCATGAAAAAGGCCAGGGAGTGAACACAATATCTTACAGAGTGAAGAAGGCCACAAGAACAAAAGAAGGTGATTGATCGATTAATTTATTATTTTTTAAAACTTGGAAATTCGGAAACTAAATAATCACATTCTTCCTTCCCCATCTCTGGGTAGTACCATCACTTTAATAAGCAATTGCTTGGATAACAGAATATAACCTTTATCGCAGGGATGCCCTTGCACAAAGGGCTTACAAAGGAAGTAAACTGGCTCAAACTAACAATTGCCTTTGCTTTGTTGTAGCAGTTTGCTTACAAATGAATGGGCTTCTAGGGCTAAGTTGTTATTAGTTTTCAATTCCTTGTCATTTGATACCAAAACATATCAAAAATAATAAGCTAAAACAATATTCAAACCCATATTTTATTGGCTTTAATTACACACTTCAATATTTACAAAGTTAAAGTTTAAATGAAAAGTCTCTATTGTATTAAAAAAAATAACTACAGCCCAATTAAAGTGCCCTGGGGCAAATACATATCAATCAGCTGAGAATCAGTGACTGCATCAGGAACCAGGCAGTACTCTTGTGTTACAACAAAGCAGTTTATTTGTGATCAGTGTTTGAGACTCTATACATCCTTCACAAATTTAATTTTACATAATCTGATACTTCTCTTAAAACTTAAACTTTGAACTGCTAGACTTTTATTTCCTTAGAACAGAAGGGCTGGTATAAGTTATTTTCCAGAAATGAGGTACCGTTTCACAGAACTGGTTTCTTTTTTTTGTTTGTTTTCAAGTTTTAGAGAACTAAATTTGCATTTGTTAAAATCAAAAAGTAGGAAAGATGTTCTTTACAAATAATTTTGATCAAGTATGTGTTCAAAGAAAGCAGAATAAAAAGGCTTTTTCTCTAACATTCTGTATTGTACTGTATTCAATAGGAATTAGCTTCTGTCATTTGCTAAAAGAATGAGTAGTGGGGAACAGGATATGTTGGGAATTTCATAACGGGCAACAGAACCATTCTCTTGGGTAAACCTACAGAGAAAAGAAACGGAGAGGACTCCAAATAAGTTTAATACTCCAATAAAAATTTCAGGTAAAAAAAAATCTTACAGTAATTATCATTAACCTTTTCCAGATTAGTCAGTCAACATGTACCATTTTGGAAGAGGCCCACAAATCTCTCACAGATATATTTTGAAATTGCTCTGAATAGTTTAATAAATAGTATTTTCCACTCAAAATGAAGATGGCTACATCACAGGAAGCAATTTCATTTGAGTGAGCTGCCACAAATTCTAAAGATCAAAAGCAAAGCTGTTGATTAATATTCTAAAGTGACTCTAGAAATCCATATAGTTCTCAATTTGGCACATCACATATTACAAAAGAAACAAGGGTTGTCAAGAATCAAAGTAAAGCTTTCTGTGCAGGCCTCAGTTGCCCAGAAAGACAGCTCAACTGGAGCCATGACCAGGTCTGTGTCTCTCTTCTTAATGGCTACTGCCGATATTGGCATGGCAAATCTGGAAAGATTAATTGCTTAATTAATTTGTAATTAAATACGTTCTTGTGGCCTCACAAACTTCTGCATACCCAAGCATGATTTGAAATCTGCTCCTATTTCTACTCTAATATTTAACCTATGGAGAAATCACAAAGCAGCAACAGCAGGTATTCAAGAGCACCAGATGATCAGAGGGAAATTACCCCACATGCAACAGCTTTACAAAGGCCAAAAGACATATTTACCTTACAGCCAAAATAAAGCATCGTTTTAGTAGGTTTGCATCACAGTAACATTTAAAAACCAAATCTTTTATGTGAAAAATGGGGGCATCAAATTTCACCAGCTTTGGAAGTCAGTTATATGGCACATGGAAGAGAGGAGCCTTCTGAAGTGGGGGCTCAGAGGCCGCAAGGTGAAAATATGTTAAAGGAGGAAAGGGAGGAACAAGAGAGAAAAATTAAAAAGACTGAGGAAAAACATGAATGTAACTTGGAGTCTAGATATAAAAGTGTTTTAAAGGAAAAAATTAAGCTCTAGCAAACCCTTACTAAAGAATCTGAAACTTACTATATAATCTAAAAGAAAGACACAGACTTAAAAACCTGCCCCAGAATGCTTTGGCACTTACACAAGACACAGTACAGTGAGTCTAGTGAGTCAAAATATATTTAGATAAATTGACCAGACCTAATTCACAGGAAGGATGAGGTGGTCAGGATATCCAGAAGCTAGCTGAATGGTAAAAGCAAATGGCCAAACCAAAAAGCATTAGAAAGTTTAAATTTAGAAGGAAATCTGGGTGGAAAGCATATTCTTAGATCCGTCCTCAATTCCTAATCACCCCATTATTGCTCCAGCTCAAAATACGGGGAAGCCTTGACCATACCTGATTGTGCTAGAGGAGACATTCAGGTCAAGGATGTAACTCCAGGCTCCAAACTTTGCCTCAAAGAAAACTTGTTCCAAATGTTTGACCCTTGCAACTTCACATCTTTCCAGGATATAAATTATCTATCTTAATGGGCAAGGTGTTAAAACTATTCACTTTATACCTATTTCTACAGTTAGGAAATCAGATGAAGCTTCAGTTTAGCAGTGGCTTAAGGACTACAATTTTCATCCAAACAAAAATGGCAAAGCTGACATGTAAAGAGAAAAAGCACAATGTGAAGGTCTGAAGCTCATGTAGAGGACTAACGCCACAAGTGGCAATACAGAAAGAGCTTTTCCCTTCTGTGTGCATGCACACCCAGCCTGGGGCACGCTAACTCACACACATTTACACACGCGCGCACACATACGCTCTCTTGCTCTCTTCTCTCAATGACAAGGTCCTGCACATGGCTGATTCTATAAGATGTAGCACCTGAGTTAGGAAAAATATCTAAGAGCATATCACTGACTCCAAACCTATTGCCTCCATTGCCACATAAACCTCATTCAAAAGTTATCCAAAGGGCCACTAGGGTTCATTTATGAATTTGCTTTTACTTTTTATTTTGCAGGGGAGAAGAAAAACACCTATGATATTCTACCATGTACTACAGACTTTCTGCAATAAGCACTTAAGTGACACATCTGGTGATACCCCCATCACCTCCTCTCTAGAACCAATGACACCTATTTACTTCACCTTCAAAGGAAAATTTATGGAAAAGGATGATGGCTACAAATTTGAAGTGAGCATTTCCTATTCTTGACTCAAATTACCCATAGGTTCATACAGTTCCAAACCAGAAACTTAAACATAGCTATATAACTGGTAGGCAGCCAAGCTAGAAACTGGGTATGGCCCTTCAGTAGCCTTTGAATGGTGTATAAGTTGGCTGTAAGAAGAACTACTTAAAATATTTAATTTCGATATGGTCAGAAACAGGCAATTAGAACAAGCAGTCCTTCAATCAGGCAAAGCGGAGAGAAGAGCAACTCCAACCAAACCAAGAACCACAAGGTTGTGGCATTTTCAAAGGGAATTTAAGTTGGGTCACTAGAATGAATAGGTCTGAGATCCTCCGATTCATTTACAGAAACCCTAGATACAAACTGTGCTTTAGATTGTTGTGACAGTTGCTAAAAGGAGGTATCAGTAAGGTGGTATACATACCATAGGCTGGGGCAGCTGTGCTGTAACCATATGGTGTTCCATATCCTAGTGCAAAGAAGAAGAAAGCAGATCAGTCCAAGACCCAGGGCAATCATCACTGGCCCAATTCACCAGCACTACCTGGCCCGAGACCGTGGGCCCTGAGACTTCTTCCAGATAGTGTATGAATAAGAACCACTGCCAAAGTAGTCTAGCCACTCTCTCTGTGCTTGCTTAGATGTGGAAGCTCCTCACCATGGCCTACAAGGCCCTCCTTGATCTACCCTCACTATCTTGCATCTCTTTCTCACTGTACTTCCCACAATGCATTATATTAATAAGTATTTGTCTCTTGTCTGTGTTACCCACTGGAGTGGCAGAGACCTGGTCAATCTTATCTGTCTTTGCATCATCTGAACCTAGCAGAATGTTTAACATATAGGAACCATTCGCTAAATATAATTTGTCAAACGAAATACTTAGAAACAAATTATCAATTTCCCAAAATTGGAAAACAACTTTCCAATTCTCTTTTCAGAAAGTAGTGACAGAGCAGGCTGAGGCTTCAATTGCCATTACAGAAGGCACATAGGTCAGCTTGTGAGCCCAAGGGCAAGGTCTATGACTTGTTGATATTTGAATTCTTGGCCTTAGCATAGGTTCTCACAGTAAATGCTGGTCAATTTGACATTAACATCTGGTGCCTATGAAAAAGGCTCACATTATTAAGTAAGAACTAGTATTAAAGAACACAAAAATTTTTGAACCAATTAGTTGACAGTAATTGTTCTTTTTTTTTTTTTTGAGACTGGATCTTGCTCTGTCGCCCAGGGTGGTGTGCAGTGGTGCAATCATAGTTCACAGCAACCTCAAACTCCTGGGCTTAAGTGATCCTCCTACCTTAACCTCCTGAGTAGCTGGGACTATAGGTGCTCACCACTAGGCCCAGCTAAATTTTCTATTTTTTGTAGAGATGTGGTCTCACTATGTTGCCAGGCTGGTCTGAAATTCCTGGCCTCAAGCAATCCTTCTGCCTTGGCCTCCCAAAGTGCTGGGATTACAAGCATGAGCCACTGCGCCTGGCCTAATTTCTTCTATGTCCTTATTTAGACAATTAACTTCTGAGTCCCATTTTTTCATCTATGAAATGGGAAACTTCCCAAGCTACTTTATAATTTTGTTGTATAGATTGGAAATACTATGTTAGTAGAAGCTGCAATCTTTACTCTTTCAGTAAAATATCTTAAAAATATGTAAATACAAAATCACTTGGGTAAATCTCTAGATAAAAGAAGTGTCTAAAATAGAACCAGGGCACAAAATCAACATGGGACTTTCACACTATACCCAAACCACATCAAGTTTTTCCACGTTACGAGTCCTTTTTCTATAACCATTTCTGCTGTTCAGAGTGATTTTGTTCCCTCCTTCTCTGGATGACCAACTGCAACTCATCCTTGAGATCAGGATCAAATATCACCTCGTCTGTGAAGTCTCTCAGGTTTGCTGTTCACTCCTTTGCCCACCCCATGTTACAGCTTGCATCATATTACATTCTGTTTATTCAATATCTGTTCCTACCCCATCTGACCCCAAGTATTCGTTGAGGCAAAGGCTAGATCTTAGGCATCTATTTCTCACTGTACTTCCCCAATGGACCACATCACCAAAGAGAAGAAAGGCTCATCTCAATAACTTGTCTATTATTGTTAATAAAAGCTTTGCCCTTTCAATGATGCACTAAATAAGGCTAAAAATATTAAGATTCAGTAGAAATAGGGATGCACAGAGTATCTTAATTTTGGACACATGTACTGTATCAAACTATAAGAAAACTCATAACCTTTTCCTTTTACCCCCAGTGCTCATCTTTCAGTGTTCTCTATCTCATCTCATTAAATGGCAAAATCATCCCACTTAGTTCCCCTAACTAAAAATCCTAGGAGATGAGATATGCTTGAAGTCTCATTCTTCATCATTTTTTATTAAATTTATCAGGTTTGCTTCCTCAAAATTCTTCCAATCTATTCTCTTCTTGCCTCCCATCTAATTCCCTGCCTCCACTGGTGATGCTTCTATCATCTCTGACTTAGTAGTCTGCAACAGCCTTCTTTTTTTTCTTTTTTTAATTGACGCATAATAGATGTACACAGTTTCAGGGTATGTGTGATAATTTAACACAGTCATGTAATTTGTAAAGATCAAATCAGTGTACTGGGGATATCCATTACCTTAAATATTTGTCTTTTCTTTATGCTAGAACCATTTGAATTCTTCTCTTCTAGCTATTTTGAAAAGCACAATAGATAACTGTAAACTATATGCAATAGCCTTCTAACTGGTCTTCTCATGCCCACTCCTATCTCCCTAATCTATTCTTTACACTATATAAAGAATAATCTTCACAAATAAAGTCTCAACTTGTCAGTGCTCCTTAAAACCTATCATGACTTCTACTACACTTAGGATTCTAAGTCCAAAATCCAAACCATGGCCCCCCGGGACTGACATCCAGCTTGAACTCGCATCACTTTCAGTCTGTGCACCGCACCCAGTGCTCTCCATGCTCCAGACATTTCGGGCTTCTTCTGCTTCTTCAAAGAAGTCAAATTCCCCACCGCCAACACCACAGGGCCTCTACACATGCTTATCCCTCTGTGTGCAATACTCTTCAATCTCAGTCTTCTCTTAGTTAACTCCTACTCATTTTTCAAAGCTCAATTCAAATGTTACTTATTCTACTAACCCTTCAGGGACCCACTAGACTAGATTAGGTTCCTCTGTTACATGCTCTCATAGCATTACGTCCTCCTTCATCGCACTCATCTCAGCTTATAACTGTTATTACTTGATTAGTCTAATCTACATCTCATCCTTTAAGCTGCATAAACTGCATGAGAGCAAAATCCATGCCTGGTATGTGCCAAAGCAGGCACATTCTTTATAAGACATCTTTGAGTGGTATACCTACTGGAATCAGCTTCTAGAAGAATTCCAAAGCCACATCATTTATAAAATTTTCCAAATGGGCCGGGCTCACAGTGGCTCACGCCTATAGTCCTAGTACTTTGGAAGGCCAAGGCAGGAGGATTGCTTGAGGATAGGAGTTCAAGACCAGCCTGAGCAACATATCGAGACACCATCTCCACAAAAAATTTTAAAATTAGCCAGACATAGTGGCATGTGCCTGTAGTCCCAGCTACTTGGGAGGGTGAGACAGGAGGATTGCTTGAGCCCAGAAGTTTGAGGTTGCAGTGAGCTATGATGACACCACTGCACACTAGCCCAGGTGACAGAACAAGATCCTGTCTCAAAAAAAAGGACAAAACACAAAAAACCTTCCCAAATGGCCTATTCTAATTCTTTCTAGGAGGAAAATACAACCAAAGTGAACCCTTAAGGATATTATCTAAAAAATAATGACTGGATAAGACCCAATCTTTATAACAAATTCATCATTATCAGTAAATACAAGTGGTTTACTTATCAAGTTAAAAGTACCATACTTTCAATATTACAAAGACCTTGATTTTAATGAGACAACTATACGTCTACTACTAAAATGACATAAGGATCAGAACAGAAGGCAGGGAGAGGTGGAATGGAAAGAATGTAAACTTTGGAAATGCAAACACCTACATTCAAATTCTTAGTCTGCTGTTTAGGAGTTGTTTTATCCTGGGCTACTTGCCTTATCTCCCTAAACCTCAGTCTCCTTACCTGGAAAATAACTTCTACTTGAGGAAATACTGTGAGGATTAAAAACAATTAAGTGAAATCATTTACATAAAAGTATCTGGTATATAGTAAGCACTGGATAAATGAGTGCCCAACCACCCCACACGTTTTTTTTCTTTTTTGTACTTCTTTAGCTTTTGACAGTTCCCAAACACTGAGTTTAACAAAGACTAATAATGCCAGGCTTCACCCAATTAAGTAGCCTCTTATCAGCAGTTTTTCTCTCCTGTTATACCTAACCTGTCATTCACATCCCCACTGAATACACTCTGCTCAGATGTCCAAACTCCTCAATCTGTGGAACTTCTTATAATTCCTAATCAAAATATGTTCCCTCAACCAAGTGCAATGTTGCTCATCTGTCATCTCCCTCCAGGAAGCCTCCAGTAACTCAGCAGATTCCAGGAGAAAACCTATGACATTCTGTAGATTCTCTACTTTGCATTTCTGTGTAAATTTCATCTTATCCCGTGTTCTATTTCCAGAGACCCTGTATAACCTTGGAAAATGCTGTTCTTCAAATTTTGGCCCAGAAAAGGGGACCCATCTCTTATAGGCTGTACTATACCTGGAGCTATGTAGCCAGGAGCAGCTGTCGCCCCAACAAAAGCTCCCCTTGTTAGAGTTCCTCTTCCTCTGCCCCGAACAGCCTGGACTGCTGCAGACACAGCTGTATTCACAACACCCTTCGCCTGTTCAAAATAACATATTTTCGTTACTGAAAGAAGTATAAGAACTATCATCCTGTCATCTCTGTAATGCACAACCACTATGAGAAGCTATGAGCCTGTAGGTGAGACAGTGAGTTCTCTGTGACCTTGAACCTTCAATTTATCATCTATAAAATGAAAATGACACGTACCTTACAGAGTTGTTCAAGAGAATATGCTGGGCACATAAAAGCATGCAAATAACTTTTCACTTGGGTGCTATTCAGAGTTCATTTTGTACACACAAATTTCAGTATCAAATTACTACTACTGTAATATCCAAAGTCATTTTGGGCCTGACTAAAGTAATTATAGACGCTTGATACCTAGGTTCCAAGTCCACTAAATTCTCCACCCAGAGGCAGAAAATACCTCAGCAACTACCTAGAATAAGCTGTGAATCTGAGTCAGGTTAGGGGGAAAAAAAGGACTAATACAGGAGAACCAACGATGAGGATGTCAGCTCCTGCTTTAAGTAACTGTGACTTCAGGAAGGTCATGGGATTTCTTTGAACCTGTTTCCTCTGCTGTCTGTGTATGTGTATATATGTACGTATTAACTATTAAATAAATATATACCACCTCAAAAGCCTCTTCCTTGTTCTAAAATGCCATGCAACACTGGTGAAATCACATAATATCTCTCTATGGCAGTCTCCCACTAATTATAAAATGAGAATAATGATACCCACTTTGTTTTCCTTACTTTAGACTAGAAAGAGCAATTGAGAGAACTGAAAAACATTCTGAAAAGTAGAACAGAGAAGTCCAGGAATAAGAGTACACAGGACTGCTGAAACACTGTTTCCAAACTGAAATTTTAAGAAAATCAAAAGGTGTCTAGTTTTAAACTAAATAGCATATTTTTAATATAAAATATGCAAAAACTCAATAGAAACTACTAGAATTCCCCGCTATAAGCAAGTGCAAGAAAAAGGGTGCACAGCCTCAAAGTACACTGTATGATAAAGTCAACACTATCTCAGAAGCTCAAAGAGTCAAAATATACACACATTTATCTCACATTAAAAAATCACCATCCTTTATTCCTCCCAGGATAGCCTCTACCGCTAATGCAACTGGGCAGAAGACAGTTTCAAGGTCAAATGTACCATACACAGAGACAGCCATTTTTGTTTTTGTCTAAAATAAACCAACTCACACATCCAAAATAGACTGTTTCTTGGCTGTCGAGCACATTGAACACATGAGTTTTACAGCTTCTAGTATGGAAAATTTCTAAAATGAGTGAACTTCCTGTAGATATCTTTTTTTTTTTTTTTAACATGTTTTAGTCAAAAGTAGTCAGGAAGCAACAATCTGGCAGCAGCACAGTGATTCCACACAAATCTAGCTCATGTCACTGGAAACAAACTTTACTACCTAATAAATATCTGCACATAGACTTTTTAAACGCTAGAATTAACTGACCAAATACAAAATGTAATGTGGGAAAAAAAAACACAACAAAACATGGTAACAATTATCTTTCTACAAATCTGAACATATTTTGTCCTATATTTCCTAGAAGATTTTAGCAAAAAAAAATCTTATTTTCTATATGTAGTTATTTTTTACGTCATCTCTATAAAAGCTAGTTTTCCCTATTTATCTTTTGAATCCTAGAATTTTAGCAGTAATTACAGTAAATACAAAACAAATTTCTAGATTGATATAATATGTAAAAGTAAAATGCCCATGACCTTTGGAAGGAGAAGAACCTGGTTTTAAAAGGAACCTCTACTATCAATTAGCTATGTTACTACTGGCAAGTACCTCAATTTCTTTGGTCATCATTTCCTTATCTGTAAAATGAGATCAATTCTACCCTCCTACAAAGGACTTAGCATATGTAAAAGAATCTAAAGAAAATGTTTAACATAGAGTCTTAATCTAAGCTTCATTCTATTAGTCTAAGCATTTTTAATTTATGTTTCTATCACATAATGTATTCAGACATTATTACACCAGTACTCTCCATGTGTCAAAGGATATCATATTTACTGATGTAACTCTTTTTCCCACACAATCATAGATATGGTATACATCTAGAAAATATTTTTGCATGCATAAATGAATGGATGGAATAATTTCATATCCATGAGCATGTAATTTAGAGGCTATTTTTTTCTAAATAACTTGCTAAGATCCTGGGCCTTTAGAAGTACTGACATTCCCAAGGCCAGTAATAAACACAAGCAACAAAGTGTCAAGTTTTGTGCCATCCACAAAGGAAAACCCAAAATAAAGCAAAATGACAAAACTGGAGAGAGCACCTGTAAACTATGATGAATATAAGCCCCAAGTACTCTTGGCAGCTTCCTAAACAACTGCTTGCACCTTATTAAGGTCCAAATCACTTCAACACTATACCTCATCAAGCATCACCTCAACCCTCCAAATAAGGCTAATACCCTCTTTTTCTTTTTTTTTTTTTAAATATATGGTCTTGCACTGTTGCCCAGGCTGCAGTCCAGCAGCCCAAACATGGCTCACTGCAGCCTCAAACTCCTGGGCTCAAGAGATCCTCCTGCCTCCTCAGCCTCCCAAGTAGCTGGGACTACAGGCACACGCCACCATGCCCAGCTGATTTTATTTTTTTTTGTAGAGATGGTGTCTTAATATGTTGCCCAGGCTGGTCTCAAACTCCTGAGCTCAAGTGATCCTTCCACCTCAGTCTCCCAAAGTGCTGAGATTACAGGCATGAGCCACCACACCTGGCCAGATTCTTTTTTACATATATAATTTGCTTAGAAAGACCACAGAACAGGGAACCACTAATACATTTATTATATATTATTCATGAACTGACCCAAAGAAAAGACTGCCAAACGTAGGAACAAGAAACAACTTCAGAAAAAACTAAAGTGGCACGTGGACAAGAAAGCAAATTTAATTCCTATAACATTTTTCAAATGTTCTGTAAGGTTTAATGCTTAACTCATACCTGAGGGATAATCTTCTTTTTCTTATTATTTGCTGCATTGGGTCCAGAAAACAGCTTCTCCAGGGCAGCTAAAGCTGCACTTGCCTTTGCCACTTTCTTATTTGGACCTGCGCCTCTGAATTTCTGACCATCTACTTCTACCTAAAATCAAGAACAATACTTTGTAATTATCCCATGCAATTCCTCTATGTAGTTTTAATTTAAATGTATCCTAACATAGAAAACATGAAAAAAATCTAACAGTGCCACAGAACTGACTCAGTCTAAAACTTTTTTACATATAAACTCAGGATATCCTATGTCTTTGTGAGGAAAAAGAAGGCTGGCTCGTATCAAGGCACACACCTCCATTACAAAGCGCTTGTCATGGCTTCCCCCAGTCTCCGAGATGAGTTCATACTTGAGACCTCTTCTTTTTTCATTGAGCTCCATTACAGGATTTTTGCCACTTGCTGTGAGGATAGGGCCCTGAGTTCTTACCTATAAGAGAAAGGGAAACTGGAGGTTCAATCAAGTAGCATTTTAGAATATTAAATATCTTATTAATATAATTATGCTAAAAGAAGGGCTCAAAAATTCTACTTTAAAGCATTTAGGGGCGAGGATGAGTCACCTCTGTATACAAATGGCACAATATTATTAAAGGTGTGAAAACTCTACAAGCAGTAAATACTGCAGTCATGCGGCCAGACTGCCTTCAAAACAGGGCTGTCCGAACAGACTAGTATTCAAGACTGTAGCCTCACCACTACAGGGACTCAAGGGTCTGATCTGTGGTGTTCATGATCTAAGAATAATACTCTAAATTACTAACAAAGAGAACAGAACAACTGGGATTCACATGATGCCTAAGGGTTCACCACTTGTCATCTTTAGGGTTAGGAAGAAAGAAGCCTCAATTTGGGATATGAGGGAAATGTTCCTATACATCTCTCAGTCTCTCTAAACAGATTTAAGGGCACCTAAGGTAAAAACAGTAAGCTACAGGTTATGGATTCTGAAACCTAAAAATAACAGTAAAGACAGTCATTCCCTCCCCTCAAGGAGCCAGACTGTAGTGGGAGGGACAGACATAATCACTGCAAAACAATGTATGCTAGGGAACTAATGTATGCTATGGAAACATAGTAGAAGGGATCACTTTCTAGGGCAACCAAGATAGTTTTCCTGGAAGAGACATGTGAATCTGACCTTAACATGGAAGTACCAGACCATCATCAGGTAATTCAAAGACGGACGTTTTGAACAAAAGAAACAATAATAGCAATGCAAAGGCCCAAGAAAGGGAAAGAATGTTTGAGAATGGCAAGAAAAGAAAGTGCGGAGAGGAGGCTGGTGTATTAGAATCTGATCAGAAAAACCACTGATGTGGCCCAATCACATAGGACTTCATATGCCAAGCAAATAAGCTTTAGACTTTCTCATGGATAACGGGGAGCCACTAAAAGAGATAAACCTGGAAAAATGACATGGTTAGATTTGTGTTGTAGAAAAATCACTCTAACAGTGGTGGAAAGAACTGACCTCAGGAAGCTGTAAGACTAGAAATAGGAAAGAGAAATAATTCATGCAAGAATGTGAAGGTACAAATGAAGAGAGAGGCTAGCACCACAAACAAACCCTCCCCCGAAAAAAATACTACAATTATAGTTTTGAGAAAGGAAAAACCAAAGATTGAGCACTTCTTGAGGTCAAAGATCATGTTTATAATTCCACCACAGTAGTTACTCAAGAAATGCTGAATAAACAGAAAGAATGCCCAAAACTATCATTATTATGTATACAAACTTAATGGACATAAACATTTTTTTTTTTTGAGACAGAGTCTCACTCCGTTGCCCTGAGTAGAGTGCCATGTTATCATCCTAGCTCACAGCAACCTCAAACTCCTGGGCTCAAGCAATCCTCCTGCCTCAGCCTCCCAAGTAGCTGGGCCTGCAGGCGTACACCACAACACCCAGCTAATTTTTCTATTTTTAGTAGAGATGGGGTCTTGCTCTTACTCAGGCTGGTCTCGAACTCCTGACCTCAAGCAATCCTCCCACCTCTGCCTCCCAGAGTGCTAGGATTACAGGAGTGAGCCATTGTGCTCGGCCCAAGATTCTCTTGATAAAATACCCTAAAGCTGGTGTGATGTGGTTGATACTGCAGAAGTCAAACAATGGACAATTTTTAAAGGAAAGCTTAATAAACATTCCTGGGTATTTTGCAATAAACATCCCTTCTTGATACGTTTTTATAATCTACATTGCTAAAATTTCATGGCAAATCTCCAGTGAACATATTTAAGAGATAGTAAGTAATTTTAAACTAGGTCTACAGCAATCACTCTTTTTTCCAAACCTGAAATCACTTTTATAAAAGTGAATTAACACATAAAAATATCAGAATTTTAATGTTACTACTATTTTAAATGAAGAATAAGGGTTTTCTTCTCCCCCCTCGTTACTACAATATACAGAAACAAAATATAGATATAGTAACTATTAAAACCTTCACATGCTCAATGTGGCTGATATTAGTGCAGCCCACAATGCTCTCTCCATTCTTAATTCTTTTTGTCCTTAATGGTCTGGACCTAATAATTAATTAGCCCTTTCTTCTTATGGTATATGTATTAACATTTGCCAGCAAAACAGTATCTTGCCTTGTGACTACCCTCTGTAATTGACCAGTCCTCTAAACAGCCAGGTGCCACGCCTTCTATCCTCCACAGCAGCAGTCTCCAACCCCCGGGGCCACACCGGTACTGGTCCGTGGTCTATCAGGAACCCGGCACCACAACAGGAGGTGAGTGGTGGGCCAGCAAGCAACCGTTATCTGTATTTACAGCCGCTCCCCCACTGCTCGCATCATGGCATAAACTCCACCTCCTGTCACATCAGCAGTGGCATTAGATTCTTACAGTGGGTGTGGACCCTACTGTAAACTGCTCATGTAAGGGATCTAGGTTGTGCGCTCCTTATGAGAATCTAATGCCTGGTGATCTGAGGTGGAGCTGAGGTGGTGATGCTAGTGCTGGTGAGTGTCTGCAAATACAGATTATCATTAGCAGAGAGGTCTGACTGAACAATAAATGTAATGTGCTTGAATCATCCTGAAACCATCCCCCTCCCCCAGTCCGTGGAAAAACTGTCTTCCACGAAACCGGTCCCTGGTGTCAAAAAAGTTGGGGAATGCTACTCCACAACATCACATGAAGAGTCAAGTGTGGCTTTCTCGGGCTTCAATCCCCATCACTTCTCTTCATACTAACCCACTTGGCATTTCTCAAAGATTTACTTTCACAACTCCATGTCATTATACCTCTTCTTTGTCCAGCCCAGAATGCCTGCTTTCTACCTCTTTCCCACACGGCAAAACTCATCATCTAAAACCTTGCTAACCTTTACTCCCTTGGATTTTATATGGCTGTGAGCGTGTATATAAGTCTCACAACCACTTCTTCGAGATTTCACATTATCATATTTATTTTGCAATTGCAGTGCTTATCACATTTCATTATCATTCATTACACACATGTGTTTTTACCCTTCTAACCTGGTAGCAACTTCAGGCTCCAGACACAATTTCTGCAGTACCTGGCACTAAGCAGGCATTAAAAGGGGTCTATGGACTGAAAAAACTAGTCTATTAGTCCTTAATAAACACTTATTCTTACACATGACAAACTAAGACCTTTTTCTATTTTCTGTTTTGGGACAGGGTCTCACTCTACTGCCCAGGCTGGAGTGCAATGGCATTGTCATAGCTCATTATAACCTCAAACTCCTGGGCTCAACAAATCCTCTTGCCTCAGCCTCTGGAGTAGCTGGGACTACAGGTGCATGCTATCACGCCTGGCTAATTTTTTTATTTTTTGTAGAGATGGTGTCTCACTATATTGCTCAGGCTGGTCTTGAATTCCTGGCCTCAGCCTCCCAAGGTACTAGGATTCTAAGCATGAGCCACCACACCCAGCCGACAAAGTAAAACCCTTTATTAATGTAAGCTTTTCTGTTACTTTAAAGCCAAATCTCTTTACACAAAATGCAGTAAACAAGGGTTCCGTTAATTCCCCAATGTGCTGTATATACTCAGTACTTGGATTTTGTTCTATTCTGTTATCTGTGGTGATAAGCTCACAGTCTGAGGTACACACTGGGTCAGGCTATGCCTTCCTTCAGGGCTGGACCAACTAAATGATGATCCAATGCTCCCTACAGCTTAGCACAAACTTCAAATAATCCCAAATTTCCTCCATTAGATCTTTTAGGTTTTTGCCCTTCGGTTATTGTTGATACTCTTGATACATTATAGTTGTGAAATCATGGAAGCAGCTTCCATGGCCAGTAATAGAGAAATGCTGTAATAGTTAAATTAGGATATATTCATGTGTTGGGTAGTATACAGTTATGTTTACAGGTGTTTTTAGAATCAAGTGAAAAAAATCAACATGTAAAACTGCATGAAAATATGACTATCTCCATAAAAATATTCATTAAAAAAAGCCAGATAAAAATAAACCAAAACACTAACAATATCTGCCTCTGGAATCTACAGGTTTGTATATGCTTTTGATTTTCTTATTTATACTCTTCCACATCTCTCACATTTCCTACAATGCATATATATGACTGTTGTCTAAGAAAAAAACATATAAGTATACCTCTAAGGTACTGGAGGTTTCAGTTGTAGAATTTCCAGTATTATTGCTTGAGTTTGAAGACACTGTTTCATTTTTGCTTTCATTATCTGATTTCTCATCGGAACTCATACATTCAATATCTGCATCAAAGCCTGTTGGGTATCCCATTGCTTGCAATACCTGTACAAATTACATTAAGATGCAATTTTATTCAGACATTAGAGACCAGAGATTAGATGAAATATTAAGCATAAAAATTTCAAATTCCTAACATTTGGATCCATAAAACACCTTGCAAGGAGAGTAAGATGGTGTTAAATCTGTAAGTCCTTGGTTAAATAAGGTATACCTACCAGGGTAGCATTATGGAAAAATGGGGAAAACCTCCTCAGAGTAATTAGGTTTAAATAAGGGATAAAAGAAATACAAATCTGAGGCTACTCCTAGCTCATTTAATTTGGAGGTGGGAGGGAGAGAAAATAAACAACACAGCCAGGTTCAACCAACTGGATGAGGGGAAAAGTCAAAAAGCACACTGTAAAAAGTAAACTAGATTAGAAAGAAAAAAACCTGAGGATCTAATCCTATATTTCTCCTCTGGCCCTCAATTTTTCAATCTATAAAACAGGAAGACTGGATTAGTTGACCTCTAAATTCTATAACTCAATCCATTAGGAGAAATTGGCCCAGAAAAGGAATCAAGAAATATTTTTACCTTTAAACCAATTTGCCTATCAATTACAAACATCTAAAGCTGTCTACTTACTGAGCTTTCAATGTAACCACAATAAAGACTTAAATGATTCAGTCTCTCAGTTTATTCCCTATACTAAGTGAGCTAGGAACAATTTTAGTCTTGTATTTCCATCCTTTCCTCTCGAGGCCTGATAATTTTAGGGCTACCTCCAATGTTCAAACTTCTTATATTTCCATTTGATGCCAAGGATTTCTCATACTTTTTTGAAATAAAGCTTTCAGAACATGTATGTGTATGTGCACAAGCATGCTCACATGCATATGCATATATATATGCCTTTTATTACCTCCTTCCAGGTTATACTGTTTTTTTAGATGTTTACAAAAGAATATGTTTGCTAGCCTTTTTATAAGCCTCTTTCAAAGTAGGTTGATCTTGCTTTTTCAGTTACTAAAGGTTAATATCAGAGGATGTCCCTACATCCTTTAGGTTCCTAAACATTCCCGCATTTGTTTCAGCTTTTAGCTGTTTTAAGTTGCTAGAGTGTAAAAGCAAAATCATATTTCCCTAGAATACCAATTGTACTTAGTAAGTGTCTCAAAAAACTGTTACAGTGGCCATATGAATAAGAATGGATAGACAATGTATAGCCTGTATAGCCTGTATAGACAATGACATCTTGTATAAGGGACTTTGCCAATATAAATAAAAGTGTTACTCTAAACAAAAAAAATGGGCTTACATAGAACTCTGTACCAAGAGAACTTGAAATTAATTCACTGAATTCATATGGAGAAATTGGCATTTATCATAAATAAATTTCTTCTATTTACTTGGGAGTAAAGCCAAGAACCCTTTCTTAACATCTTAAATTCGAAAAGTACTCAGGTAGTACATTACACTAAGGACATTAATATCATTTGGTTATATCCTCATCAATATTTTATAAAGAAAACACCTCTCCGCTGTCTGAGTTCTGCAAACATGCTCTCCCTGAGAAATCTCCTCTCAGAGAATAGCCATCAGTCTAGAATTAACACTAGCTTATGTAGGCTGCAAGTCAAAAGCCAAGCATCGCAAATATATTTGTTTATTCCAATAAAAACTAAACATATTGAGCTTTTCCCAACTTAATATAGACAATTAAAATAGTCTAATATAAATTAATGCCATTTCTATTCTTTTCTCACATACCAGATTCATTTATTTACTTATTACAGCAATGTATTTCAATACATTTACAAATAGTTTATATAACTGATGGATTATATCTCAAAGGATACAGTGTCCATTTGCAATACAGTATAATTGTGACTAAATTGAAATTTTTTGTTTTTCTATGAACACAAATTCTAAGAGCATATACTAGCATATGCTACAGAACAAAAGTCAAAAAAGTAAAGAGTTCTCAGACCTCTGGAACCAAAAAAGACTCTCTTCTTAACCAAACTCTAGACTGGATACCCTGAGCCACTTTTTCAACTAGGCCCCATCCTTGGGCTTTGTCCTTAAGAACTCAGTTGTAGAAAGAATCCTGCTAAATTTCTTTAGCCAGAATCTTCCACCCTCAATATTTAATCATCCTTGATATCTGATCAAATTTCCTCATTCCCTGTATCTCCCAGGTGATGTCTGATTACCCTGGCCTGCCTTCAGCGAGAATCCCTAGGTCCACTTATGCTAGAAATCCTTCACCCCTGAAGTCACCTCTTAGTAATTTTCCATCCACTGACCCTCCCTGTTCCTTGGCTATAAATCTCCATTTGTCCACTTTGAATTCAGAATTGAGCCCAGTTCTACACTGAGGTCTCTTTTACCCTATTGCAATAGTTCCTGAGTAAAATCTGTTTTACTACTTCAACAATTATCCAGCTTTAATTTTCTTTGACAGAACCAAAGTTTATTTGGAATCAATTACTAAAGCCCAAAAATCAGTATGCCAAAGAAAAGTGAGTTTCAAGTGCCTGGCAAACAAATTTAAACCTAAAGAACACATCAAATGAGCTGAAAAATCACAAGATAATTGATGGAAACAAGATGGCTGGGAAATCAGCTGTGTGTAACCATGTACCCTTCTTCCTGGAAGAGGGCTGAGATTAAGACAGATTGAGATTGAGCAAGAGGATACCCCCAAAGACTAGGGGCCAAGAGTGAAAAGAAAACACAAGGCATGCCACACCATGGCTCTCCACTCAAAAGAAAGTAACATTCATGGCTTCTATATGATAGAGATCTGATTTCATCAGATTTCTTGGGAATCTGATGGCTCCAAGAACCTCTCCAAAGAGGCTTCATTTCTTATCCCTGTCTAGCTGATCTTTTCCCACAGTGACTAAAGTTCTTTTCATGGAATATGGCTAATTATGTCCCTAAAGGTGTCCTTTGTGAGTGGCTGCCAGGATAAAGAAGTAGAAAAGGAAAGGGAAGACTGGCCACTAATTTCCATTACTTTATGGTGCTTGCTGCTGGGCAGCCAGGCCAGGATCACACAGAAGGAACTAATTTCTTCTTGTTTTGTTTTGATTTGATTCTCTGGTGTGATTTGTCTTAACAGGTACAAACTTCCTACCAACTTATTGAGTAAGGACTGCAAGGATTTTTATCTAGTGGGACCTACTTTCATAAACACGTTAGATGTAAAATTTTCTCTCAAACTCACTTATAAACAGAACCTACAACATGTATAATCTTCATGGATGGCAATTTGGCAATACATGTCTGGCATATAATAAGAATATCAGTACATTTGTTAATGATTTAATGCATCATTCAAATGTGCTTACCTTTTGACCTAATAATTCCATCTCTAGAATGTATCTTCAGGGATAATCAGACAAGTTAAAAAATATGCAAAGCAATAAAATGGAGGCATCTAAAACTATTAGTTACATTATGATAGCTTGATAATGAAATATTAGGCCATCACTAAAAATGAGAGCAGTCTTTGTGTTAACTATAAAAAATTCATAATATATATTTTTAGATCAAGAAAGCATGATCCTATTTTAAGCATATATACTTTTATACACATTATATAAGCCAGCCCACCATTCCTTACCCAAACCCTTGGCAGCAGGTTGTTTTGAGAATTCATAATTTTTCATTTTTGAAAGCAAATATAATACATATATCATATATTTTCCAAATCCCCAGTGGGTTCTCAGGTGCTACCCCATGTTTGTGCAAAGAAACATATAAAATATTCACACTAAATGGAATAACAGAGACTAAACATAGGCCATTAATTCAGGTCAGGTTTTGCCACCCAGTGAATCTGCATCAAACTTAGGGAAATTTTTTTTTCATTTTTTAGTACTTTTTGGAGTTTGGAATTGCAAGCTAAAAAAAAAAAATAAAGTCTTGAAATATACATACCAAAATGTTTATGGTTATTATTTCCAGTAGTTAGAATCAGGGATTTCTTCCCCTTCATTTTCTGAACTGTTTATAACAAACACACATTACAACATTTATAATAAGAAAAAGAAGTCAAGGCCGGGCATGGTGGCTTAGGCATGTAATCCAGCACTTTGGGAGGCTGAGGTGGCAGGATTGCCTGAGGCCGTAAGTTTGGGCAACATAGCAAGATCCTATCTCTACAAAAAATTTAAAAATTAGCCAGACATGGTGGCATGCATCTATAGTCCTCGCTACTTGGGAGGCTGAGGCAGGAGGATTACCTGAGCCCAGCAGTTTGAGGCCGTAGTGAACTATGATTTTGCCACTGTACTCTAGCCTGGGTGACAGAGTGAGAAAGGGAGAAAGGGAGAAAGGGAGGGAAAGAAAGAAAAGAAAGAAAGGCAAGCAGAGGGGAAGGAATGGGAAGGAAGGGAAGGAGGGAAGGGGAGGGGAGGGGAAGGAGGCAGGCCACAAGTTAACTTTTAGAAAATTAGACATATAATAAAAATTCTGTAAAGACCTGAAGTAAAAAACCGCCTCAACACAGAAAGCAAATCCTAGAATACAGCTACCCAGTCATAAACCTGAGGCAGTGGAGTCCCAGAAAGACTGCAGGCCACTTCTGACGAATAGCTAGTAAATAGGCCTTCATACCATATAGCTGATTACAAACTTTAAGCCAAATAAAGTACCCAAGCAAATTTTCAAACCTTCAGAACTGGTTTACTCTGAACTTCATTTATTCTACCTGGGAGGATCAGAAGTCTAGTTTATCCCATTTTCAACAACGGCAAATCTCAACTCTTCACAAATTTCAGATTTACTAGTTAACTTCACATTCTACCCAAACTGCCATTCAAGGCAAATAAAGATATGAAGACCATGTACCTCCATACAAGTCATAAGAAGCTGTTAACACTTTCCATAGATCCAATGGTGTTCAGATTATAACTGATATCTACATTCCAGATGTCTGTCAACGAGTTTAATCCCAAATTTATAGCCCCTCCATGTTTACCAAAAGCTCAGTTGAACAAAAAAATAATATTCAGAATTACAGACAAAAGCATACCCAAAGTTCCATTATATTATAAAAATATATCACTGCATCAAATGAGAACAGATAGCACCCAAATCTTGTCACGTTGTGAAATTCACCACACTACTTACTCTCCCAAATTTTATTGAATTGCAATTTGCCATGAGACCACTAGATTATGTTAAAGGTTATTGTAAGAAACAACCCACAAAAACGTAACACTGCATCGCAGATGCCTTTAAAGGATATCACCAATATTCCTTTTTGTGAAGATCTACCACAGGAGAAATGCCCACCTGATCTTTATTCAAAAACTGTGATTCTCATAATCAACTGTTCTTATGTCATAGATAGTAAAGTACATATTTCACAAGCTTTTTGTGTGAGTTGCTATAGCACTCAGCTCTAAATTTGTGACTCCTTCTCAGAGTACACTGTTATTAAACTATATTTTTAGCCTTACTCCTGGCTTTACTCTTCCATCATTCTTTGTTTTCTTTTCTACCTCATTTAAACTCATATTATTTCATCATACTTTTGACACCCCTTTTGTAAGCAAGGCAGAATATAAATAATACAGTGTTTGATATTTTTACAGCTTGGTTACTATATTTCTGCATGCACTGCAATCCCTATCTGGTGTTTATAAACTCATTTTATATTTGTAATCTCTCCCCTCATCGTAACCACACTAGAATGTAAGCTCCATAAGTCAGGGACTTTGTTTCATTCACTGTTATATCCCCAGTATCTAGGATGGTGTTTGTATCTATATTAACAATACTTGCAAAATGGAATGACCATGAAAACAGAACAGTTATATCTCATACCAATCTGTTACATAATAGAATTTTTCTTAAGTGAAAACTGACCTTCAGTCTATATGATCTTCGATGTTTTGGCATTGATCTGCCAGAAGTCAAGTGTACTTATCAAATTTATTTATGATAGAAAAAATCTGGAAACAGCAAAATATCTACTAGGAAAATGTTGAAACAAATAATAGTATACATCCTATATCAAGTTAATCATACAGCCCTTAAAATTTATGAAGATTTTAATAACAAGGAATAACACAAGTGAGATATTAATGAAAAAAATCAGAGAATAAAATTACACATACAATGTGAGCCCAACTTAAAAAAAAAGAAATAAACAAAACAGAAAATGATGGAAATAAACCAAAATACTATATATTAATGGTCTTTGCCTCAGAAATATTCAATTGACGTATTTAATTTTTTTCTGTTTTTCTAAATTTTATATAATAAACACATTTTACACAAAAAAGAGTAATTTTGGTATCCAGAGGTGATAAAACTCTATATATTATCATTAAAATCTTGAAAAAATTGTTAATTTACTATAGGATAAGAAGCACATTATTTGGAACATAAAATAACGAAGGACTGCTAAGTGAAATAAATACTGTACCTTCACTGCTACATGAAGTTTTGCTGTTTTCTTGGATGGTCCTGAGGCTTCATATGTTGTGCCATCCACATCTACAGACATTGTGAAGACCGGGGCATGGACAGGTCCAGACTGAGATAAGAGCTTATACTGAAGCCCGGGCCTGATCTGATTTAGCCTCATGAGGGCATTCATAAGGTCTATTGCTTTACTATCCAGGACTGTTAAAGAAAGAGGAATGAGATCAAAAATTAAACAGAAAGCCATTTTGTTTTAATCTATGCATTTGTAGATTCCTAGTGACCATTATAAATTTACCAGGTTTCTTAAAAATGAGAATTTCAAAACACACAAATCAACTTCATGTCATAAGTAATTTGGAAAATGACTTATTATGCTATTAATAACATCACTGTAAAAACAGCATGCATTACTATATCTATACATTAATTCTCATTTGTCAATAATAATGTATCCTAAGCAATGAAACCTGGAAATACAAAAAAGTAATTCAATTATCAACTTCTCAGCTAACATCTATTCTTATAACTCTAATGGAAATCAATCAAATTCTTCATTTTTTGTTTTCATATCTGAGGCTATAAATCCTTTCTAATTCACATCTGTAAGAATAGAAATTTTGCACACTTTTCCTTAAGTTTCGTTTCATCTTCTTATTGGGGTCTTTATCATCCCCTAATCCATCTTCAAATGGCCTCTTTAGAGCTGAAGACCCAGAACCTAAAAACAATTGAGAGATTCTTCATCAGTCAAAATAATAATCTAACTTACTCTACCACATATCTAATATGTTCAGGTAGGAAAATCTTAGGAATCACAACAGGGACCACATAACTTTTCACTGATCAATTAAACTGCCATATTTATAATCTAGAAAAGCAAAATTTTAAAAAGCAAATCTTCTTGAAATAATTTAATATTATCACTTTTTATATATACTTATTTCCCATTTATTCATATACAGACACAAATATCCATGCATATACTATGGTCTGAATATTTGTGTCTTCCCAAAATTCATACGTTGAAACTTTTTTTTTTTTTGGAGACCAAGTCTCACTCTGTTGCCCAACTAGAGTACAGTGGCGTCATCACAGCTCACTGCAACCTCCACTCCTGGGCTCAAGTGATGCTCCTGCCTCAGCCTCCCAAGTAGCTGGGACTACAGGAATGTGCCACAATGCCCAGCTAATTTTTTTTATCTTTAGTAGAGATGCGGTCTGGCTCTTGCTCAGGCTGGTCTCGAACTCCTGAGCTCGAGCAATCCTCCCACCTCAGTTTCCCAGAGTGCTACGATTACAAGCTTATGCTGAAACTTAATCCCAGTGCAGTGGCATTAAGAAATGGGGCATCTGGGAGGTGATTAGGTCATGAGGGTGGAGTCCTTATAAATTAGTGCCCTTATAAAAGAGGACTAAGAGAATTAGTTTGTTTTTCCACCATGTAAGGAAACATAGCAGGTTCCATCTATGAGGAATGAGCCCTCACCAGACACCAAATCTGCTGAAACCTTGATTTTGGACTTCCCAGCTTCCAGAACCATGAGCAATAAATTTCTGTTGCTTATTACATCCAGTCTAAGGTATTTTGTTATAGTAACCCTAACAGGTTAAGGTAGCATATATTCAGATCTATTATATGCATGAACAGGAAAAGTCTAGAAAGCTATATAGCAAAATATTAAAAGTAGTTACCTTTGGTAGTATTTTTACTTACATCACCTCAAACATTTCTAAAATTTAACATTTATACTGTACAAACAGTTAAACAAACAGTTTTAAAGTTCACATGTTAAATCTTATGCTTTCGGATATCTGATTATCAAGGTATAAAATACTCTTCTGCCTCTTCAAATCCTATTGAAGATCTTATTTACAGTTCACCTCCTCCACAAACCCTTTCTCTCATATTAACTTTCTGAAAGAGTTTCTATGGTATCAGAAATATAAAGTACTGTAGTTTTATATTATTGCCCATTTCAGATATTCCCTTAGTGTTCTTTGAAGATCAAAGATATTTTATCCTTGCCTTGTATCTTAGAAACTACCTTAAGACAAGACTTAGAAACAACATAATGGGTATGGAGCAAAAACTAACCGAACTGATATTAATCAATTTCTTGGATAAAGTAGCCAGTTAATAACACTGTCAAGCAAAAGGCAGGAGCTTTGCTGTCCAAGTTAAAATATAGAGAAAAGCTCATCAATTTGTCCAAGTACTTATAAGAACACTCTGTGTCTTCAACTTAAAATTTGGTTGCTAGGTTCTTCCTAAATTATGCTCAAGATACTCGTGCCATCAGATTCTCAGATACTTCTAGTGAAAGCTTTCAGTAAGAATGATGAGACTAACTATGTATCTTCCGATCAAGATTTATTGTCCCTGGGGGTAAACACTGACTTCATCATTTACTTGGGTCAGTATTTACCACTCAAGTCAATCAATCTTGATGTTCTATTCAACAGAAGGCAATATCTGCTTAGTATTGTATTTCATTTGCATTACATAAAACTACAAGTGTGCCAGTCTCCCAGAATACAGTCTTTAAGAGATAAAAGTTAAAAACAAACTGTATCTATTCAACCACTCTTCTGCTCATTAAGTTACATAAAAAGCAGCTCCTTGATTGTCTGCAAATCACAAACTGGCTTCAATACAACACAGGATCTATTCTCTAAATCTGTGGTCCTCAACCCCTGGGCCGTGGACCAGTAGGAACCAGGCCACACAGGAGGTGAGTGGCAGGCCAGCGAGCAAAGCTTCATCTGTATTTACAACCTCTCCCCATTGCTCACATCACCGCATAAACTCCGCCTCCTGTCTGATCAGCAGTGGCATTAGATTCTGATAGGAGTGCAGCCTACTGTAAACTGTGCATGCAAGGGATCTAGGTTGCGTGCTCCTTATGAGAATCTAATGCTTGATGATCTGAGGTGGAGCTGAGGCAGTGATACTAGTGCTGGGGAGCGACTACAAATACAGATTATCATTATCAGACAGGTTTGACTGCACAATAAACGTAATGCACTTGAATCATCCCAAAACCATCCCCCTCCACCAGTCCGTGGAAAAATTGTCTTCCATGAAAGCAGTTCCTGGTGCCAAAAAGGTTGGGGACCACTGCTCTAAATCCTCCAGGTACATAAGTATCACTCCATGGATTAAACTTCATTCTACCATTCTAGCCATTGGAAAAGGGCTGTAAAATCTGGGGCTAATAATAATAGTAATCTGCAAAAAAAAAAAAAAAAAAAAAACCACAAAAAACAATGTAAAGCAAGCAAGTACTTTTCAACTTTTATAATATCTAGTAATGAGAAGTAATCATAACTGAGGCAACAATTTTTCAAAATAATTATTTTAGTGCTTACCATAGGCTTGGCACTATTCTTAATACCCTACATGTATTAACTTATTTAATCCTGATAAGCACCCTATGAAGCCAGTACCTTAATCATCTCCATTATAAACTCATTCAACAACAAATATTAATTCAGCATTTACTACGTGCAGGACAATTTTAGGTGCTAAACATATAATCGGGAACAAAATGATCTCCCTGTACTCAAAGAGCTTATACATAGTGGTGGAGACTAATTACAACATGTCCTACGGTAGTAAGTGCAATGGAGAACAGTAAGAGAGGCCTAAGGAGGAGGAACTGTTGCTATTTTATAAGTGGTTCTCATCAGAAAGGTATCACTGATAAAGAGACCTTTTGATGAAGACCTGAGAAAGTAAAAGAGTGAACCATTCAGCCATATGGGGAAATGGTCCAGGCAGAGAAAACAGCAAATATAAAGATCTTAAGGCAGGAATGTGCTAAGAAACAATATGAAGGCCTGGATGGTTGGAGTGGCATGAACAAGGAGCACGTGGGAGCAGATCAGGAGAGCCAGGTATGTAAGGCAGTAGTTCTCAACTCTAGCTGCCATTAACTGACAAACTATCAAGATTCCACTTCCAGTATGGGTGACTAAGTAAATTAAAAAAAAGGCTTCGTGATGAGAGCAATTAGAAAAGCTGGACAAGATAGAGAATAAGTATCTGTTCCCGGACAATGAAGAATTATGGAATCAAGATCTGAGAGGTAAAGGAAACCCTGCACTGGAGGCCGTATTTCCCCTAGGGACATCTCCCAAATCCAAAAGAGGTCACTAATAACTGAACAGAGGAATTCCAATAGGCTCCCAAGTCTCAGGAGTCCAAAACTCAAGTTCAAGTACCACCAAGAAGGGAAAGCCTAGCGAATCCCCCACACTCTGGGTTGGGCCTCTGAAATGTTATATACTAGAAACAAAATAAAATGGAAATGCTCTGAACCTCACAGAAGACTGAAGCCCATCTTCAAATCATCTTAATCCCTAACTGCATTAAAATGATCTACAATTACCAATTCCATTAGCCATCTCCCAGAAACAAATATAAATCCTCCCTGGAAGAAGGTATCGTTACAGCCTTTTTCATTTAAAAACTCTAGTATTGATAATAACAAGGCACATGAGAAGACAAGATACTGTGATCAAAAATCAGGAGAGAGAGCAGACAACAGAAACAGATCCAAAAAGGACCCAGATAGGTGGGGCTTTCAAAAACAAACTTTATTATAAAGCATTTCTGGCAGAAAATCTGAAACAATGAAAGAGTCAAAATTCTACAAATAAAAAAATACACTACAATCGAAAAACCAGCAGATCTGCAAAGGAAAATGACAAATCTACACTACAGAGGAATTGACAGAACTCTCTCAGTAATTAATAACAAGCAAACAAAAAATATACATTATTAAGTATATAAGATCTCAACACAATGAACAAATGTGACCTGATGTGAAAAGGATATGATCACCAACTGCAGAAAATACACACTTTTTCAGAGAAAAAAAAAAATTCATGTGTTGGCCCATAAAATAAGTCTCAACAAATATCAAAAAGGATAGAAATCATACAACGCGTGTTCTCAGATGACAGAATAATAAGTGAAAACTCAAAAACAAAAAAATTAACTAGAAAATCCTCATCTGTCTGGAAATTAAGCAATGACATCTAAATGGCCAATGGGTCAAAGAACTCATAACAAAGGAAAATAAAAGTATAGTTTTAACTAAATGATAATACTAATGTAAAAGAATGTAATGTACATAAATCTGTGCTTAAAGGGAAATTTATCATCTTTATAGTATATATGACAAAATACAAGGCTAAAAAATCAAGTATGTATTCATCCATCTCATAAAGTTAAAAAAAAAAAAAAAGAGCAGCAAATTAAACCCAAAGAAAGCAGTAAGGAGGAAAAACTAAAGAGCAAAGATCAATGAAATACAATATAAATATACAACAGACAATTTTTTTTTTTTTTTTTTTTTGAGACAGGGTCTCGCCCCGCTGTCCAGACTGGAGGACAGTGGTGCGATCATAGCTCAATGTAGCCTCCAACTCCCAGGCTCAAGTGATCCTCCTGGGTCAGCCTCCGGAGTAGCTGGAACTTACAGGCATGCATCACCATTCCTGGCTAATTTTTTTTTTAGTTTTTTGCAGAGATGGGGGGTCTCACTGTGTTGCCCAGGCTGGTCTCAACCTCTTGGGCTTAAGGGATCCACCCACTTTGGTCTCCCAAACTGCTGGGATTACAGGCATGAGCCACCATGCCCAACCCAAAAGTTGATTTTTTAAAAAAACAAAAATGATAAACCCCTAGGCGAGAGCAATTAGCAAATAAAACTTGGTACAAAATGTATAAAAGAGGACATTACTGCAGACAATAAAAAAAGCATCTTATGAAATTACTTTATTCCAAAATATTTTTAAATTTAAGTGAAATGGACAAATTCCTAGAAAAACACAACTTACTAAAACTGTCACAAGAAAATGGCAATCCTATGTCTATTCAGGAAATGAGATCCATAATTAAAAACTTTCCCACAAAGAAAACTACATGCCCAATGACTTCACTGATGAATTTTTTCAAACAATTAAGGAAAAAATAACATCAATTTTACACAAACTCTTCAAAAGAACAGAAAAAGGAACACTTCTTAACTCACTTGATGAAACTACCATAACCTTGAAACCAAAACTTAACAAAACATCACAACATAGGAAATTTACTGACCAATCTAACAAACAAAAACCTGTGTTTCTGTGAATTGCTCAGAAAAACCTACATATGATTATTCATAGTAGCTTCATTTGTAACAGCCCAGACTGGAAACAAACAAAATGTCCTACAATAGGTGAAAAACAAACTCTGGCTCATCCATACACCATGGAATACTACCGAACAATAAAAAGGAACAAACTATTGACACATGCAACAACTTGGATGGACCCCCAACGGCATTATGCTGAGTGGGAGAAAAAAATCTCCAAAGATCACATGTTGTATAATTCCATTTCTGTAAAATCCTTAAAATAATTAAATAACAGAGGAGAAAACTTAGTGGTTTCAAGGCTAATGGGATAGTTGAGGGGAGAGAAGTGGGTATAAAAGAATAACATGAGCAGGATCTTTGTGGTGATAAAATAGTTCTGTATCTTGATTGCAGTAGTGTTTGCAGAAATCTACCCATGATAAAATGGTATAAAGTTTATACACACACTGTATTACTGCCAATTTCCTGGTTTTGATATTGTACTATAGTTACATAAAAGGCAGTCATCAGGAGAAACTGGGTGCAGGGTACACAAGACCTCTCCATACCATCTTTGAAACTACCTGTGAATCTCTAAGTATTTTAAGATAAAAATTAAGAGGGGGAAAAAGAATTGCTTCTTTATTGAGAACAGACTCAGAGACAAGGACAGAAGCAGAAAGGCCAAGTAGAAGGTGACTGCAACCAGGTAAGAGATGATGGCAGCTGAAGCAAGAATGTTAGCAGTGAAGAAGTTGAAGAAACAGCTGAATTTTACACATACTGTAAAAGTAAACAGACAACATTTACTGATGATTTGGATATAGGTAAATGAAAGAGAGGATGCGAGGCCAACTGGAAGGATTCTGGCCTGAGCATGCAGAGTTTCTAATAACTGGGATAGGGACAATTACAGAAAGAAAAGAGTAGACGCAGAGTGAGGACAGGAGTTTGGATTTAGACATCTTAAGTTTGAGATGCCTATTAGACATCCACGTGGACATACTGAGGAGGTATTTTGATATTTGGGTCTGAGTTCAGGGGCTGGTAGTCTGGGGTGGAAGTAAAAATTTGGGACAATCTTCAGTATACAAAAGGTATTTCAAGACAACAAACTACATGACATCCCCTGAAGAGTCAATGTCAGTAAAGAGAAAAGGTCTGAGGGATGAACCCTGGGACACTTTAACATTTAGGAGTCAGGAAGATGAGGAATAACAAACAAAGACAACTGAAGAGACAGCAGTAGAGAAGAACCGAGAGAAAGTGATGACCTGGAGGTCAAATGAAAAGTAGTATTTCATGTCAGAAAAAGTAGCAATACCAAACGCTGTTGAGGATACACAGCAACAAGAACTTTCCTGCACTGCTGGTGGGGGTGTAAATTGGTATACATAACAATTTACTAGGTCATTTACTAGCCTTCAGTAACTCCTAGACATGTACCTCAGGAGACATGCATAAGAATGCTCATGGCAATACCATGAGTGGTCATGAAAAACTGAAGAACCTAAATGTCCTATAAAAGTAGAATGAGTAAGTTATAGTATATTCATAACAGATACTATATAACTATTGAAATGAACCAACGAGAGCTGTATGCAGCAACATGAATTAATCCCAAACAATGATAGACAGAAAGAAGCTAGTCTCAAAAGATTAAACTCAGTTCAATTCCATTTCTAGAAAGTTCCAAGCAAAATCAAATTATTTAGGAAAGCATACAAAGGTTGAAAAGCTAAAAAGAAAATCTAGGAAATGGTTATCAAAGCAGGAAGTTCATGGGGATGGATAAATGAATGGCTTCTGAGGAGCTGACAAAGTTCTGTTTCTTAACCATGGTGGTTGATTATATGGATTTTTTAAAGCATATATTTTTTATACTAAATATGGAAGAAAAAAGTGCTCATCTGTGTCCAATGTTGCTGAAAAGTTGGCGAAGATAAGGACTGAAAACCGACCACTGAACGCAATAACGTGAAGGTCAAGAGATACCTGGGGAGAGGGGTGAGGAAGAAAGCCTGATTAGAACAAGTTCAAAGAGAACAGAAAGTAAGGAAAAGGAAAAAGAAGAAAAAGGCCGCTCTTTCCAAAAGTAATGCTTATAAACGCAAGCAAAGAAACAGCACTCTGTTAGGGGAGCTATAGCATCTAGGGAGAGTTTGCTTCAGTTTTGTCTTTCAGATGGGAGATATTACATCAGGTTTTTATGCTGATGAAAATGATTCAGCAGACAGGGTAGAACTGATGCTGGTGAGAGAAGAGATAATTGCTGGAATAATGTCCATTGGTAGGCAAGAGGAAATGTGATGTAGTGCAGCGGTCCCCAATCTTGGGACTGGTTTCGGGGAAGAGTTTTTCCATGGACGGAGAGGGGGTGAAGGGGTAGAACATTGTTGCCTCTGCTCCACCTCAGATTATCAGGTGCTGGATTATAATGTGGAGTGCGCAACCTGGATCTCTCGCATGTGCAGTTTGCTGTAAGGTTCGCGCTCCTATTAGGGTCTGATGCCACCTCTGATCTGATGGGGGACGGGGCTCAGGCAGTAAGTGATACGAGTGATGAGGAGCAGGTGTTGGTACAGTGGGGCTTAGCTCCCTTGCCAGCCACTGGCCTCCTGCTGTGCGGTTCTGTTCCCGGCAGGCCGTGGACCAGTGCCAGTCTGCAGCCTGGGGTTTGGGGACTGCAGATGTAGTGCATAGTAGAAAGGTTGGTCTTCACATAAGAGGCTGTATGTTTCTCCATAGGCAATGGAGGGAAAAGCAAAGCATATAAGTAAATGCAGTGAGGCTGGTAGACAGAGTAGTTAGAACATGCAGAAGTTATCTCCTATTACTATTTATCTGAGAAGATAAATAGAAGCAAACAAGGTCATCAGATGAGAATAAGATGGTAGAGTAGGAGATATGAGAAGATGTGGAACAGTTATCTAGGAAAAGTAGGGAAGTATTGAACTTATAGGAGGATTGCCAGACAACACAAATCCCTGTTAGGTTAGTGTCATAGACTTACAAGGGGAACAGTCAAGACAGCTGTATGTTTTTTCCCCAGCCATGTTCACCAACCTGGGACAGGCACAGAGTAGATAGAGAGATACATTTCAACCAGTTAGAATTTTGCCAGAAACAGAGAATGGAGGAAGTGAAGGCAGGGAGTGATCACGACGGACAACAGGCAAGGTAAAGACAGAACAGAGAATATGAGAAGAATGGGGGACTAAGGAAGGGCCAACACAATAAAGGGTGAGGTTCAAGAATTGAAATGAGGGTACTAAACACGGTGATGACAAGAGGAGACTGGAAAATGGGATTCTTGAAAACATGACTGTGGAAAGGGTACAGGTACAGTTATTAATGAAGGCAAGATGTAGGGTGTATCCATAAAATGAGTAACTAAGGTAATGTAGAAGATAAAATATTTATGGGAGAAGTAGTCAAGGAATTGAGACATCCAAGTTTTGGAAAAATTCATCTGAATGCATACTGAAAACACCAAGAATTACAGGAATAAAATTTAAGTGTGAACATCAGGAAGCTAAGTACAAACAGCATGAAAGCATGAGGGAGATTCATATTATAGTCAAGGCACAAAATGGTAAAGTAACTTGCCCAGGTCATGCGGCTAGTAACTGATACGTCTAGAACACTGGCAGTCTGGTTCTACTTTATGCTATCAATTGAAAACTAGCAGTTCTCATACTTTCGAGAAAGATCTTGAAGTTTAAAAAAAAAAAAAAAAAAAACTTAAGTAAGTGTATCTGCTGTTATATGACTACCTAAAGGAAAAAATACAAAATTGAAAGAGTGACTATGAACTCAGTGTTTGAAATAAAATTTTCTGTTACTAGACACAAGAATTTACATATATTTGAAATTTTTATTCAATTATTCAATTCAGAGGCAATGCTTAATGTCACATGGATATGTAAATTCCTTTCAATAATTGCTTCACCACTGAGTGAACATGCTCTGGAAGAAAATAGCTTTCATGCCACAAATTTTATTGAGCACTACTTTATAATAATGATAGGGCAGAATCCGGAGTATTCTTTCCCCTGAGGAATTTACAGTGTGATGCAGTGATTTTCAAACTAAGAACCACTTTACACTCCTAAAAAGTTACTGAGAACCCAAAGAGCTTTGCTTTGTTGGAAATATCCATCAATATTTAGCATATTAGAAATTAAAACAAAATTTTTTAAACACAAGAATACACAAGAAAACAGTCCACTAGTCATCAAAGCAATGATGTCATCACATGTCATATGCAGCCTCTGGAAAACTGTTCACTCGTAAAACAAAAAGTGGAAAGGATTGGGCGCAGTAGCTCACACCTGTAATCCTAGCATTCTGGCATTCTGCTAAATAAATAGATTGGGCAACTGTACTATATTTGTCATATAAAAATTATAAGTAGAATAATTTCAATTGTTGGAGGTGAGCTGCATCCCAGGTAAAGAGTATCTGGTGTTAAATATCCCACCTTCTAATATAACAGGAGAGGAAGGGGATGGGGGGGAACGAAATGTTTTTTGTGGCATAGTAAGAAAAGTAAGTGGATTCACGTTTAAGCATCCATTGTATCCTAAGCACGAAGGCATTAAAAAAAAAAATACCTAGCAATAGCCAATAAAGAAAGAAAGAGGGTAATTTCCTTACTGAGAGATATGAACTAATTGCTCAAGGCCTAAAATTAGTAAGTAGTAGAGCTATGATTAGAACGCAGGTCACACTGACCCCAAAATTTACACTCTTTCTGCTGAAAGTCTGAGTTGAGACAGGTTAGTACAAATGAAAGATGGTCCTGAATTTTCCAATGTTTTTCTCTTTCTCTGTATTTTGCTCTTTCTTTCTCAGTTACATAACATTTCCAAGCATGAGAAAGATCATCAAACTGATAAGTGGCAGCGATAATGTCTCCTCCTAGCTTATGGTTTATCTCTTCTCCTCACACCAGGGATTCTCACAGTATGATCTCTTAAGTCCTTGCAGTAATGGGATTTGGCCAACATAGCCAAATGAGTTGGTCACTAATAAAAATAAATGACAGCAAAGTGATGTCACTAATGGGGACAGATGAGAAGAAAGTCAGGAAGAAAAGCAATAAACTTTCTCATATATGACTTGGATAAACAATTACTGAGTTCTCTTAGCAATAAAAAGGGATGCATCCCATGACTATCTCCACCACTGCCAACCCCCAACCCTAATAAAAAAAACTTATACACTCACCTTCTTTATCAGAAACTGACCAGGAATACTTCTGAAAAGGCTTACTAGATGGAAGGGGGTCCATCTCCAGCACTTTATAAATCTGGCCAAAAGCTGACAGTCTGAGTGCATGCTGAAGAACAAAACATTATATTTAATAAAATTCAATAACTATTCATAAAGCTCTTAGGACATCTAACTAAAAAGACATTCATTAAATGCTGGTATTAAGACAGCATAAGTCCCTAACAACATGCAAGAAAAAAGTGTTAAAAACAGAAAATAAGGTTAAGATAATGAATCATGGTGATATGCTCAGTCTTCTACCTGTGCACTGTGAGTAATATCTTCTTTTTGCTGGATGGTCATATAGCTCAGAGCATCTGTTGGGTCTCGCTCACAAGGATCATGAAGACCAGGACCCCCTTTGGCAAAGGCAAAACACAAAACTATCATTTAGAACTGAGTTTAGAATTCAGTAAACTGACACAAAAGAGAGAGAACAAAAAGAAAAATAACTGAGGAACTAAGTTAAAAGTCTGATCAATTAAGTGAAATAAAAAGGACACTCTCGTTTTCAATATGTTAGCACTTACATATCCTTATTTTACACTGGAAGTCACTTATATATCTAAGATCAAAATTGGGTCTTACTCTGAGAATTCAGAAATAGCATGATGAATCATCCCAAGTCTTAAAGGGGATTACATATAGATAATAAGAACAAATTTAATTTTTTCAAATTTAAAACCAGACTACAAACAGAATGAACTTCATACATTTTAACCAAACATCTGCAATTTGAAATTCAGAGTTCAAGGTAAAGCAAATTCATGGCAGATACAATATCTTATTAGTACTATTTATGTTAGCACACATAAAATACAAATTATAATTACTGAAAAAGAGTTTCATAGCACTTTTCCAATATTCAAACATTCTAGTTGCTAAAATTCAAGCAAAATAACTCCTATGCATCATTTTCCTATGCAGAGGACAGATTTAGCATATATTTAGAAAAATAAAATAAAATGAGATTTTACTGATTCTTCTGCCTCCAGAGTTAAGAGAAACCCTTACCAGGAAGTAGTATTCCAGATGCCAAACACTCCATTACTCTTCTCAAGGCCTCCCCAGCGCCCAAAGGTCTATTACAAGTACCTATAGACTTTTCACATATAAGTTCTAGTGGCTAGAAAATATTAAATTACAAATTAGTACACACACCAAATGTTAAAAGGATTCCAGTTAAACGTGAACTAACATTTCTATCTAACAAGGGAGGCCAAAAAGTGAAAAGTCAATTTAAGATTTAAGGCCCACTTAACTTTTTCCCCATGATTACCAGCTTCTACCCAGGCAAGAGTTTTTGTGTTTTGTTTTATGGTTTTTTCCTCTTTTCTTTTCCTTTTCTGTCCAGCCTCAGAAAGATAAAGTACTTAAATTGAGCATTTTTGAGAGAATATTTTCAAAGGACATTTTTGTAACAAAAACTTTATTTTCAGTTACCCAGAAAAGATCACTAAAGAAACTATAGTGATCTAATTCATTTAACAAAGACCTTAGCCTTCATATAAGTTAGTAAAAGCTAATAACTAGACAATGTACAAATCTAGCCCACCTATCTCCCACTTAACTTAGAAAGCACGCAAACCACAAATATCTCAATATAAGAATAAGACTTCATTTCAGACAGCCTGTCCCAAATACTTACTACTACAATCAGAATAAACGAAGGACCAAATCTTCGTATTTAATAAACCAAAAATTCATACTATATCAAAGTAATAATTGCTAGATTCATTTATAAAATGGACCTTCACAGCTTTATTTAAATTGTTTTATAAGGCTCTTAAGTTGTAGTCTCAATTCAGTCAGGCATAATCATTTCCTGATTAAGTCAATTTTACAATATATGTTGTAGATTATGTCCATAACTGCATCAAGTATACTGTTTGCCTGACCTTAATTACTAACATGAATTTATCTTTAAGTGTCTCCACTCAAACAGAAAGTTATAGAAGGTACAGGATTCATATATTGGCCTATCAGGTAATTTCCACTGTAATGTAAGGAGATACTGAAAGAGAAATGGGTCAGCCAAGGAGGCTTCTGTGGACAGCAGATGAACAGTTAAGTGATCAACCATCAGTGCAGAGTCAAGTGCAGGAAGACACTCACTTCCAAAAGGTATAATGAAAACCTTTTGTCAGGGAAAAGAAAAAAAAAAACCCTAAGGTTCTGTTAACATGAATATGATGAGACAGAAGGGACAGATTATATGCATAAAGGAAGAATCTGTGGTAGCTCTCGCCTATAATCCTAGCACTTTGGAAGCCGAGGCAGGAGGATAGCTTGAGGCCAGGAGTTCAAGACCAGCCTGAGCAACATAGCAAGATCCTGTCACTACAATAAATTTAAAAAATTAGCCCTGTGTGGTGGTGCATGTCTGTAGTCCTAGCTACTCAGGAGGCTGAGCCAAGGAGTTTGAGGCTGCAGTGAGCTAAGATAGCACTACTACACTCTAGCCTAGGGGCAACAAGCAAGACCCTGTCTCAAAAAAAAAAAAAAAAAAAATCCATATAAAAACATGCTTAATTCTTTTTTCCAGGGCAAAAATAGATAATATATGCCTTACCAAACTCAGAAGATAGCCATTTTACAGTAACACTTCATTTCTATAAGATTTCCTGTGCTACAGCTTCTGAATTTGCTTTTAGCCATATTTTAAGTACTTACCCATCCTTTTAATGGTGCCCATGTAGGGACTCTGTTGCACAAATCACGCAGAATGCGGAGGACAATTACACATGATTTTAATCCATTTGCCCTTGCCTAAAACAAACAAAATTATTCTAACATCCCTGTTGAAATTCATTTTTCATTTTAAGCACATTGATCATGGACAGGTTCTTTCAAGTGAATAGTAATTAGCAAGGCATTCATCAGTTGTCAAGCAAAAAAAAAAAAATCAAGTTATCAAAGTAGAAAAATTGTGGTTTAGAAAGGCAGGTTTTTAAAATAAAAGGAGCATAATATTAAAATTGCTTTTGTAGCCCCATGGTAACCCCATTCCAGGCAACTACCTATCTTAACTTTAGTTTTTCTCATCCATGTTTGCATATTATAAGCAAACATTTGAAATTCAGAATACTAAACCAAAAAAATTACATGATTATAAAACATCATTAAATACAGTAGAAGCTATATTAGGAAATTTACCTAAATTAACTCATTTACCCAACACTCCTCTATGAGACAGAAAGCACCCTCATTTTACATAGTACACAGAAACCAATAAATGGCAGGTGTTCCAAATGACACTTATGCAAGGCTATAATAACAATAAGATAACAACAAAGAGCCAACCTGAAACCATTTGGCATGTCGAAGAGACGCCAAGGCATTTAGGCATTTCTGCCTGTCCAATAAGTCCGGAGGATCTTTCATCGAAACATTTTCTAATGATAAAATGGGATAAAGAGAGACAGATACAATTTGACCAAGGGGTTCCTGTCAAATTACCAAACAACAAAAAAAATTTAAAATAGCAGCATCTGAGTGAACTCCCAGAAAATTTCATGATTTGACTTTGTTACTTTTTTTAAAACTATGTGCACTATGATTATTTAAGTAAACAGTCATTAGAGCAGTTCTGTGTACAAATACAATGAATCATAAAGGAATTCATTCAGTAAACAAATCAATGTCCACTGCTGCTTACAATGTGGGATCTTACTAAGCACGTTTAACATTACAGGGCACAAAATAAGTACACGGCACTTTTTCCTTTGCAAGGGTGCAAAGGGGAAATCTGGGACCAAGAGCAATAATAACTTTTTATAGAAGAAATTTTGATCATTGATCAGCTTTTAAGGAAAACTGGAGCTCTCTTTTGTACTAATCAATTTGAGATCTCAATATAATCAATTTGAGAATACACTCAGTATGGCAAATTTTTTTTTCAACTAAATAAGCTCATTCAACAAGATAAGTGCTAATGTTAATAGAAACTTTACCCCATGAATGAGAAGTCAAGTGTCACCCTGGAGTTCTCTTTATTTTCTAAACCCAAATTATTAAAACTACAAATATAATATACATTGAAATATATTTAAAGTTTATAAACCCTTGTTTTATAAAAGTAGCAAAGAATACTATCTAATTATGGCTATTCAGCTTGCCTTAACATTTTAAAGTTGGATTAGATGGCCCAAAGAAGCAAAATTAAAAATTCAAACGTGATTAATGACAAATAGCCATATTTGAGAAGATGTCACATGATACTAAATCCAAGTTTAGACAGCCAAATTTATCTCCTCTAAGCTGCTGGGATGTGAGTTTTTAAATTTTTTGAAGACTTGGTACATTATTTAAATGCATACAACATGCAAATGTTTCCTGGGGAATAATATTTAGTCTAATCCAATTAAGTCAGATTTATCATTCTTTTTATTAAGAACTCTCTTAAATGTGAGCAAGTCCAGCAACACTTTTTTCCCAGTATTATCATGATAGTAATAGACTTGGTAATGGTGTTTGTGTGGGCCAACTGATACAATATAAATATTTTTAAGTGGATGACAAGAGCACTGATATTTTTGGTTTCTTCAGTTATCAGAGGACTCTATTATGGCAAATTCAATGTTTGCTCTAACTGATGAAATGTCATTAACTAAAACTGAAGACATACTGTCCAAAAGAAAACAAAACTATTAAAGGATGAATTATGGTTCTCTTCATTGGCTACAATACTATAAACGCTGAAGTGCTACGTGCTTATTTTCTGACCAGGTGAGCTCTACAGCAGGTATTTGCATTGCTTCGCATTAATCTCTGCTAACAAAATCACAACACATGGTCTTATTACCCCCTTTTACTCATAAATTGAGGAGGCTCAAAAAGGACTATTAACCTGGACTTATTTATAAGCATAAACAAATATACTATGGGTATTCACTAGCTCCTGGACTTGCCCAATTTTGTCTTTACAGTGATGCAAAATATACAACTAACCTGTTTTAATGTCAAAATGTTTAACCGTGGTTAATACAAGCATCTGTGTGCTATGGTCACGTACCAGATAAAACAAACTATTGTAAATGAATTAGAATCTCTCAAAAGTTAGACATAAGAAAGGTTGACTGACTACTAAGTAATATAATCAAAATAAAAGGTATGGCCGATGCTTATATTTTAAGACTTCAATTTTTAAATTAACAGTAAGGCAAGCTAAGTTTTATTCTATCATCTTAGCAAGTAAGGATGTCAGGAAGAGGGAGACAATGGAAGAGGGAAGTGAGGCAGAGGAAGTTTGGATAGGAAAAGACATGGCAAGCCAAAATTCTTTTTGTACTCTCTAACACTTTCTTCCAGGGGTCAGAGCTTGTAAATAACATCTTACTATGATTGTGACACAGACATTTTTAATGGGGACCAATGACAAAAATAATTTGATAAACTTTCATCCCAAAGGCAGATTATAACCACAAATTCTTATAATGAAAAAAAATCGAGACATCAGCTTGCTACACAGTCAACATTTGAAGACAATAGACTCTACTAAAAAGAGATGAAAGGGACAGGCACTGAACAGAAGACTTGCACCGAATTCTCTTTTATATCACCATCAGAATGGCCATGTTACTTCATGCTCTGACAGAAAGTCAAAAGATCCAAAATGTTTCAATATTCACAAGGTAGGAATATTGAATTCATCTCATTTTATCTTCTTCAAAGTTTTCTATATTAAAACAACATAAATTCATATGGTAGTACAGCACTACTTATAAGCCCAGCTTGCTTATTTCCTTAATATAATTGATAATATACAGTTTTATATATTTTCATTCATTAAAAAAATAACTTCATTTAATGTGGCAATGAAGGAACCGCTGCTGGAAAAACACTGCTACTTCTGGTAGCAGAAACTCAAATTTAATATTTCTAAAGTTAAATGTAGGTGTTTCAATTTCATGGAGAAGCAAACTTTTCTGATTCTAAAAAAAGAGACATTTGGAGGTCTTTTTTTTTTTGGAGACATGTCTTGCTCTGTTGCCCAGGCTAGAGTGCCATGGCATCATCATACCTCACTGCAACCTCCAACTCCTGGGCTCAAGCAATCCTCCTGCCTCAGCCACCCCATCCCACCCCAGAAGCTGGGACCACGGGTGTGCAGAACCACGCCAGGCTAATCTTTCTATTTTTTGTAGAGATGGGGTCTCACTCTCACTCAGGCTGGTCTTGCACTCCAGGCCTCAAAGAAATCCTTCCACCTTGGCCTCCCAGAGTGTTAGGATTACTGGCGTAAGCCACTGCACCCAGCCTTCTTGGAGTTCTTAATTAGAAACAACAGAACTGTGAGCCATTTCATTTTCTCCTGGAGTGATCAGTGAAACAGATAAAAACATGGAGGCAGGGGTAGGGGATAAGGGTGACGAAAATGGCAAAAGCAAAGAAAAACAGCTTTTTTCCATTTTATTACTCAGTAACCTGGCATCAGGGCATGAAGATACATACAGCATTCTGAACAATGGAAGCACTGGAAAGAAGTCTATTATGATTAACCATGTTTATTTGGTTAGAGGTTAGATCAGTGACCAAATCACACCATACTACACGAAATGTTGGTCAGTTTCTCTCAATGCCTTACATGCAAGCTAACTCTCTGCCCCTGTTAACAAAAATACTAGCTTGGAGATGGGGCCAACAAAAAGCCAAAACATGACTATGTTAAATAGGAGTTACATGTCTGGAACCTGGGCTCTTCAAAGGTAAAATAATTAAGCTCAGTATCATGAGGGGCTCCTTGATAATCTAGACATGAAGATGAGAGCCACTGAGTTCATTCTGACAGAATTTTCTAGTTAGCCTGGGAATATCCTGGCACCCCCTTCTCTCTCAATTCCTTGAAGCTTTCTGGAGAGAAGATATTATGCCCCAAGCTAATGTCCACTGAAAATATCAGGACACAATAATATGGACAGGTAAATATAGCAATAAGGGAGAATAGAGCACTGTTCTCCTAATTTATGTTAGTAATGTCACTCAGGATGACTTTTCTTCAGTGGCAGATGGCCACTGGAAAGATAATGGCTAAAAGTTTTCTCTGGAGAGTATAGATCTATACTAGGAAAGACAGGAAAATAAAGCCTGCATCATCATTATAATCCCAGTTGTGATCTCTGGACTGTAAGAATCTACTTACTGCCTTGACCCTAGCAAGACACATGCTAGTGAACTTCTACCAAGAAGAGTCACAAGTTCACATTGGCACCAATGTGAAAAGGGACTTTGGGCAACTTCTCTGTGAACCCCTGAAAATCCACTCCAGTACTAAGGAGAGAGGTTTGTCTTAATCTAAGCCACAACAATCTCTGTAATTTCCCTAGCCACCTGGTTTGAGATTATAAATACAATAAACAATTTGTCATCCCCTCAACAACAAATATACTAATTTAAAATTATAAGCACCAAAAGAAGCTGAGACTCTGTGTGATGCTCAAAATGACTAGATTAGCTAAACCACTCATGCACTAATCCCAGACAGTAACAGGAGAGTGGACTGCATACCGGACTTAGAGTCAGAAGACCTGGGTAAAATGTGAGACTTTCCTAGACAATATGCTGACTATGTAAATTCATTTAACAGATTTATGGGAGGGGGTTGATTGTCTACTATGTATTAGGTATCATTCTAGGTGCTAAGGATAATAGATAGAGAAAAAGATACCTGCTCTCAATGAATCATAAGCTATAAAATACACTAGCTTTATATTATTAGCACTGTATAAATACAGTATACTGATTCCAATACTACAGAGGGTATTTAAGAGTTTAACTGTGTTTAGGTTCAGTTCTTCAGACCTATCATGCACATATTATTTTCACTGTTAACTGAAGGCAGTTTGAGTAGGTGGGTTTGTGCTGTGAATCTTTAATAAGCTGAGCGACTACTACTATTTACTGAGCAACCACTCTGTGCTAGTTACTGTACAAGTCACATTACATAAATTCTCTCATTTAACCTCAAAACAACTTTTTGACGTATTTTTTATCCACACTTAAAAATGAAGAAACTATTCAAGGTCACACAGCAACAGTAACTAATAGAGTTAAGAATCAAACACAAGGCTACTGCACACCAAGGTCTGTGCTTTTTCTCCTATGCCTTCATTAGCAGGAAACATGTAGCAATGGGAAAATGGTTATTCTCCAAGGCCTTTAAGTAAAAGATTAGAATATAGAAGGAGAACTAACAGCATAGGAGGAAACTTACATGTGAAATAGTAAATAATATCAAAGAGATTCACTATGTGCTCTGGCAATTTAAAAGCTAAATTGTGATCTGAAATGAGTTAGATCCACTTCTGCACAGACAACCCTGAGAAGATATGTTTGAGGCTCTAACTTGGCCCAGTCCTCTGGTTCTGCCTACTCTCAGCTATGCTTTTTTCTCTTTTCTTAGATTTTACCCAAGTATATGGAAAGTAAGAAAGGGAAGAGAAATACATGAGATATGTATGTATTGTGAATAGTTTGTTTGGAGGGGGTGAAGGAAGTTGAGATTCTATAGGAAAAATGTCTCTAAGAGAAAAGTTGTAATGGCTATTTTTTTTAACTCTGAGAAAGAAAATGAATAGCAATTGAAAAAAAGCGATATTTTTCAGTCCCAGAAATCCCTGGAACCTGAATGAATCTTGTACTTCCATCCCATGTAGTGGAAAAGAATTGTATCAAGGGGATGAGGAGATGTACAGTGTGAGAAAACAGAATTGTATAGCCCAGGTCCCATAATGCTCAAGTATATACTAAATCCTCCAAGATGTCCAGGAATACACAAACGGCTAGCAAAAAACAAAAATCTGTCTTTGACAAAGCCCAGGTTAGACAAAATGAGCATATTATAAAAGATAATCAAGTGAGTCAACAAGGCTGGAATGTTAAGGACAAGAGCAAAGCAAATCTTTCTGCCATTCAAAAGGAGAGAAAGTAAGATGTGTAAAACATTAGATCCAAGCCGATTCCTTCACCTTACCTGATCCCACATATCAGCTGACGAGATTCAGCTCATAGAGGTCTTTGGATCCTTTAGTAACTCAAACACCTTGAACAGAGACTATGACTCTCTTTATCACAAATTCCACTCTATAATAGTGTTCTAGCAAGGGTACAATACACTAAGAATCTGTTTTTAGCTTCTCCAAACAGAAATTAAAGTTATAAAGGCAACACACTAAGCTTAAAAGTATCTCTGAAAGCTATGACAAAAATCCCACGTAAGATAAAAACCATAGGAAAAAAGAACCCTGATGTTCCCTTAATACTTCCAAAGAAACAATGGAAGGGATGCCGACAGGTACAAGGAAATATAATCAACCTAGTCTTGGACAATACAGTTCAGTCTTTTTCTCATCTCCCTAAACTCAAATAAGTCTTAATAATACTTATAATTACAACTCTACTTAGAAATGGTTGGTTTTATACTAGAGGGTCAAGTAGAACACAGCTTACCAGAATTAACATTTATCTTGACACTTCAGAAATCATTTTATAGTTCTACAGTTAATGGTGAACTGTAAAGCTGTTAAAAAAATTAAGTCATTTAAGATTGGTTCTTCAGAGGTGCTACAGATACTATATACAGCAAAAAATTTTGAAATGTATAGGCATAAACCCAATTATAGATTGGATGCACTTTGATTTTAAAGTATGACTCATAAATGTGTCTGATTTATATCTATTGGGTATGATATAGCTTTAGTTAACCCCAAAAAAAATTTTTAAAAGGAGTCTATCACTTTTACTTTAAGTGATTCTATGAGTCACGTCTAGCAAAAATCAAAATTCTAACTTCACTGGTAAATGTACCTTTTTCTCTACCCTTATCACCAACTTGAAATAAACTAAGAAACTGACCAATATTTCTTACTGCACTGAAATTTCCAGGTAAGGGAGTAAGCAATGGGACCTGTTGAAAGTCTAGTGACAAAAATAACAACAGGGAGTCCCCACTGGCCCACATAGGCCGCACTGCCTCTAAATTTTCATGACAGAGTAGCCAGTTGGTCAAAGGTTTGACACAGGAGAAATATCACATGGCAAGTTTCTGAGTGGCAAAAACAAGCTAACTTGACAGGATAAAAAACATCAGAAAAAGAAGCCCACCACAGCTCCATCATTACTTCTCAAAACTACTGACAACTGAATAGATTTCTCACTCTACTATTATGGGGATGACACTGCCATATGGTAATTCTTTTTAACTTCAGAAGAAAGTTAGTTTAAAGCATGATGCTCAGATAAATCATATTCAAAATGTCAACAGGGTCACAAATCTCCTAAAAAAGATTATTCACTGAAGAAAAAAAAATCCCCCAATTTACAGCCCTTACACTACAAAACAAATCTACACATAGACAACTAAGTAAAGCATAAAACTTACAAGAATATATAGTTATCAGAAGTCACGAACAATAAGCAAGTGAGTAATTTTGAAACAATAAGTGAGTAAATTTGAAAAAAATTCTGTTTTGGACCGCATTCAATCCTAAAATCTGACCATTAAGCCAAAATACACAGAGTAAGTTGGCTGATATCAATAATTTAATGCAAACAGAACACCAAATGGTATAAAAATTAAAGCAAAGTTAAGACCATCATGATAAGCACAGGTTTTTGAATTAAAATATTTTATATTTTGAATTTATACATTTTTATAAAATATACTGATTATATAGAAACAAAGCTATTTAAAATACTATGGGTGGCATAAAGCAAATAAAGACTGTTACTTCCTAAATCCATAAAGCACAGTTAACATAGCATTTAAGAGAGCTTTTACATGAACAAAACACACACACACATATATATATATACACACACACACACACACACACACACACACGTGTACCTCCATCCTTCTTCTCCAATTCGTCTCTAATTAGAGGGGAAGTAAGTATCACCTTCAAAGTTAGCGTGGGCTCTTTTGTATTCCGAATTATAATAGATGCCTCATTTACACACTGTTCCACTTGATATTTCTCTTCTGTGAGTTTCTGAAAGTGACCAAGATTTCAAAAACACCCAGTTAGATTGAAATCTCAAAAAAAAAAAAAAAAATGCTTGCACTAAGTTCTCAAATGTTATTAACTACTAATATTACTGTGCTGAAAGGGCAAACAAAGCCTGTAACTAGTTCTTTAGTTTGGGAATAACACATCTCTCTCCTCCCAACTTACAGGCAAATCCTCATTCTCCATCCTTCAAAAAGCAACCACAACGTCAACCAACCATACAATTATGAAACAATATTTAAAACCATTCTTTCTAATATTTGAAAGTAAAATGACAAGAGCATCATTATGTGATAAATGGAAATTATTGTTCTTGAAATTATTACAGAGAACTATTATAGAATAATAAATAGCTGGAATGCTCTCTAAAACAATAGCTTTTTTGATAGAAAGAACAGCCTAAACAGGAACTCCTACTTGCCAAAGACTCATGAATATAAGCTTATGTAGATTTATAAAGAGAACTGAGTAAGCATGAATGAAAAAGGATGTCTGCATAGTCACTCAACAGCTAAAAAAAAAAAAAAAAAAAGTATAAACTAGTAACTTCTTCCCTTCTCTGACATGACAACAGGTCTCAGAGATCTTTCCGATGAGACTTATTATGGGATGAGTCATCTGACATCCACAGGGAAAACTACATTGCTTCTTTTAACATACAATTATAAACATACAATTCAGGGGCCTTCCAAAAATAAGTACCCAATTAGAATCCTATATTGTTATATTTAATATATTTTTATACATTAAATGTATGATTTAATACGTTACAGAGTCTTTTTTCTTGGTGGTGAAATTTAGTACCTATTTAGTGGAAAAGAATTGTATCAAGGGGATGAGGAGATGTACAGTGTGAGAAAACAGAATTGTATAGCCCAGGTCCCATAATGCTCAAGTATATACTAAATCCTCCAAGATGTCCAGGAATACACAAACGGCTAG